>NC_135387.1:22298351-22605851 GCF_051989625.1 Stigmatopora argus
ACTTATAATTAATTATAGAAAATTAACAGCTAAACCTCACAATTTGCTTCCTTGATATTCTGCCTCCCACTTTTGAAAAAAACAACAGCAAAAAACACTTATCAATTGTGTAGCTCGCGGGGTATTTCAAATGACTAATATTAGTGTCCAATCAGGAGAGTTCCTACAGGCGTTGCAAACTGAACGATAAAAAATCTTTTAAAACAAAAAGAAAATTTGAATCTCGCCGCTATGAATGAAATTCCTGAGGAAACCATTAAAAGAGATACTTTGGAGCAAATTCACCATTTTATGATTGAAAGCAAGCCTGGACATCAGCCAAAACCCAGTGCTGAACCTGTATGTATCAAAGTCTTGAATTGTTCCAGACAGAAGAATGACGCATGCAAATGATCAGTACTTGCATAACTGGATCTCAGCGATACAATTGACGCAATTGAGCATAGCATACTACTTTCCTATCTTGCTCAATGACAAGACAAGAAGTTGATATTTTTGGCCCCTTTCCACCAAAGCTGTTCTGGGGCTTTCCCCCCTTATCACTTACCATCGTCTGGGACCCCTTCCAAGAGAACGCGGATGTGGTTGCTAGCCATGTAATCAAGCAAATGGAACTGGGATCCGGAACAAACAAACGTTAACGAGTATCAGAATCTGTTTTTTGATGTTTTTTTTCTTTTCTTCCAAGTCTTTTATCTCTCTAACAACATTGTGTATATGTGCGTATGTAAATGTAACATACCTGTCAACCTCAAAAACCTTACAAACACCGTACGAGTCGTACGGTGTTTGTAAGGTTTTTTGGGGGTTTGTAAGGGGAATCATAATCATTTATAAGGGCAGTTATCGGCAGAGGTTGACAGGTATGATGTAATAGCTGTATGCCTATATAATAATTATTTGTTCATTTTCTGAAATATACTGTAAATTACATTAATTTGCTTTGGTTTTATTATTTTATTATTATGTACAAGCCTTTGTCTTGGGGGCCCGGTGGGGCGAGTGGTTAGCGCGTCGGCATCATGGCTCTGGGCTCCTGGGTTCCATTCCAGGTCGGTCTCTCTGTGTGGAGTTTGCATGTTTTCACCGGGCGGGCCTGTGTGGGTTTCCTCCGGGTACTCCGATTTCCTCCCAGATTCCCAAAAACATGCATGGTAGGCTGATTGGACACTCTAAATTACCCCTAGGTATGGGTATGAGTGTGCATGGTTGTCCTTTGTCTTCTTGTGCCCTGCGATCGGCTGGCCATCGATTCGGGGTGTCCCCCGCCTCTGACCCGCAGACAGCTGGGATTGGCTCCAGCACCCCCTGCGGCCCTAATGAGGATAAGGCGGTTCAGAAAATGAGATGAGAGAAGCACTGTTTTCATCCTTTTTTGACCATTTGTGTAAAACCAAAGGATTTGGATTTGGATTTGGATGGCTCGTGTTGTGCACTTTTGTTACAGTGAATGTACAATTGATGCTGTCATGAGGAATAACGCGTTTAATGTTCAGAAATGATCTGCAATTCATTGCCAGGATACGTATGAAAAACCACAGAAGTAATAGGAACCACCAATAATTTGGCAAAAGTTGTTGTGATTATGGAAAGACATCATGACAGTTGTGAGAATAAGAGGCTCAGAAAATGATTAATGGTCCAGGGTCTGATGGTCTGATGGTCAGATGGCTGATTAGTAACAGCTTTTCTTATCCACAGGTTTCATGCAAACAAAGGGGTTCAAATCTGTGCATGGAACATCGTGCCACATATCGTCTGCAGTGAAACACACACACACACACACACACACACACACACACACACACACACACGATTAAAAAGCATGCCCCAGTAACATATAATTAAATTATATACCAATATGCTGATCTCATTTGGAAAATAAATGGTATTTACACTCACCTCTGTTCTCAATCTCCACACAATCTTCGTCTGAAGCATTACTGTCAGGCTGGCCCGGAGCAAAGCCGCTGAAATTGACAATTTCACCGTCGGTCCAAATGAATTCGCCCTCCTGTAACACAAAGTAACATTATAAATAGTAATTAGGCATAAAAGGCTGTGTTGGCTGTGGGGATTACACGAGAGTAACGGCTGATAAATGCTGAGGGCATTTGAATAATTGGACATCAGTTTCAGTCTTTTGTCTAAATACTTCTACTAGTGACTACTGGTACTGAGGGGAGAAGCCCAAAGTGAAACATTTAATGTGTCATGAATGAACGCTTTTCACCATCAGTCCATAGAAAGTTATTTTCTTGTGAGTCATATTAACATTTAAATAATTAGAAAAGCCCTCAGACTGAACGAGTGGCATGAGAAAATCAGAATTTGATCGTAAAAGAGGGCATTATGCTGTTAGATCACTTTTCCCTTGAAGCCCCTCAACAAATGAGATGCTTCCTTTCTGACTAAAATAGGGAGGTCTATGTTCTGCTCACCATGTCCTGTAGTTTAGCATGTGCCAGGGAGGAATAGAAAGGCAGAAATGTCTGGCCTTTCTTAAGTGAATAGTGTTAACAAATATATTATGCATCGAGACTTGATAATATTTTATTGAAATGTCATGTTGCATGGGCTTTTTAGTGCTTACGTATCTCGAAACATTCATTCATTTTCTGTTCTGCTTATCCTCACAAGGACCTCAGAGTTTCTCCAAACAATGAAATAGATTTTTCAATTAGTAAAGGAAATGGCATTCTTCCTAACACTAAAATGTAAGTGAACTTTACCATTGGCCTCGGTCTATGTGTATGTGCATTTTTTTTCCTGAAGAGACTGTCACGAAAATGTTACATTTATATCATTTACTTTCCATTCCAAGTATCCTCACAAGGGTCGAAGGGGATGCTGGTCCTAACCCAAGGAACCTTGGGCAATAGGCTGGGGCACCCTGAATCGGTTTCCAGACAATTGGATGACACAAAGAAACATTCACGCTCGCACTCATACCAAGGGAAAATTTAGAGCAAGGGTGTCAGACTCGGGTTGGTTCGCAGGTCGCTTTAACGTCAACTTGATTTCACGTGGGCCGGACCATTTTAGATATCATATTTAGATTTTTTTAAATAAATGGATTAAAAGAACTGGATTAAAATCCCTGAATATTCAGTTTTTTATATATCAAAAACAATGTTTATTTTAGCTTTTTAAAAATCTATTTTTAGATTTTACAAAATGATTTTTGAAATAAAAACACAGAAAAATTGATTAAAAAAATTACAATTATTGATTTAAAAGGGGGAAAATCAGGAAATTTAATACACATCTATACTCTTAATTTTAATTTGATCCTAAAACAGGAAGTCGGCACTCATGATTTACTTTCCCGGACCACACAAAATGATGCGGCGGGCCAGATTTGGCCCTTTGGCCGCCACTTTGACACATCTGATTTAGAGTGTCCAACTAGCCTACCGCGCATGTTTTGGGGATGTGGGAGGAAACCAGAGTACCCAGAGTAAACCCACGAAGGTACGGGGAGAACATGCAAACTCCACACAGGAAGCTCGGAACTCACTCCAGATTGAACCCTCGATCTCAGACCTGTGAGATGGACGTGCTAACAATTCCCTACTATGCTGCCTATAAATAATATACTATTGCAAAAAGTAATAGATCAAAATAAAAAATAATAAAAACTAGCATCATTTTGTGTGCAGCCCTTATACTTTAAAAAAATCCCAACCTTTTTATTTCTTTCTTATAATTTTGTAATTTTGCTGACGGTGTGTTAACTGCTCAGCTGTATGTATATTTCTCTTTTTATGTTGCAAATCAATTTCGTTAAAAATAAAAGGTGAGTGCCTACTGTTAACCACTTGAACCCACATTTTTCTTGCCTCATTTCACTTTTATTCTATATAACTTTTTTAATGCCTACTTATTATGTGTGCACGTTATGGTGAAGCATTAAATAGTGGTAGTGGGCATTGTGAATCGTGGCTTGCACGCAGGAAGGTCTGAGCGGGGTAGCCGGACCGACCAAAAGAGAGTTAGAACTAGTTATTATGCAAACTTTTATGCAAACTACTTTTTGCTGCTTTTCTGTCTTAATGATTTGATTTAATGATCCCATATACTTTGCTTTGCTTTGTACTTTGTGCTTTTTGCTTTGTTGTTCTGCGGCCATTGCGACTGTATTGTCTAACTTGTAACTATGTGTACCTATGCCTTTCCTGTATCTGCATTCTCACCCTTCTGCTACTGTGACAATGAAATTTCCACAATACGGGATTAATAAAGTTATCCAATCCAAAACGTGTTGTAGGTGGAGGTGGAGGACATGTTGTTAGGCAAAGGGTCTGCTCCATCTAAGAGCCATAACTGCTATTTTGAGGACCCTCGACTCTACAAGCGCGTCGTTTAAGTCGGTGATGCGATTTAGCCCATTTATTTTCTCCATGACAAAAGCACTTCTGATGAACATAAATAACTCGATTAAGTATCGATCAAGTTTCACCTCAATTGCATCATGGAGTCCAATCCAGGTGTCCACAATTTCGCCTTTGCACTCTCGGATCAACTCAACAATGAGTACATTTTCCTTGGCGCTATTGATGGAGACCAGATTTCCATCAAGAATGTTGCAGATGCTCTGATTGAGTAAAAAAAAAAATCAAATGGATACAAATATACATTGGCAAATGAACTGCATTTGAACATGTGCACTCTGTGCGATAGATAATAAATGTAGTAGACTTAAATAAGCATTTTTACAGAAGAGGATTACAGTCACAATTTTGAAATTAAAGTGGCAATTCTGGAATTAAACAGACAATTCTGAGTTTAAAGTCACAATTTTGACTTCTTTTTCAGAATTTCTACTCAAGTCAGACCACGTTTATTTTTCTTCTTCTTCCATAAATGTAATAGCTGTTAACTTTTTTTTTTTACTACTGTGTGAACGTCTCAAATACCTCAGCATCTGAAAAGGTCCTCTCACCATCTTGAAATATGTAACAGTTCTCGTCCAACTGAGTCCAGCCTTTAGGGCAGTGATTGCCTATAACATAATTGTTGGACATCAGATGATTTTGTAGTAATCTTAAATAAGTGAAGGATTTCATCATAACTACTCACATACCATGTGACTTAGAGTCTTTCCTTAAGGCCACCTAAGAAAAAGAGAACCTAATTAATTGATAGCGCAAAAGATGAATTGATGAATGAAAAGAGATTTGGACTTACTCCTTGGATTTGTGCAGTGAGTCCAAACAGGACGATGAACAGATAAAGAGGAGTCATCTGGGTGACAAGAAAAGATTATTTCAATTATTTTTTCCTTACTGTTCTTTTCTTTTAAGCAGAGTTTACCACTGGCCATATAGCAAAAGCAAAAATAATATTTGCGTTATGTTACCTTTGTAGTCTTAATGCTGAACAGGACAAAAAGCGGATCGTTAGAAGAATGAGGACACATAAACCGCACTAATATAGGCATCATTGTGAGCAATCTTCCACTTATGTAGGCGTGTGCTATTTGTTAGTGCCAGAATGCCTGGTTAAAAGGTTGCGTTAATTGCAGCGTGCAAACCCATCACTAAACAATCTCAAACACTAAAACATGAAAAAAATATGCCATTAACCCAAATGAATAAAATTGTTCCACTAAATGAGAAGGTGTCTGAATGCATACAATAAAAATAGCCCCTATGTTTACATCAAAACATTTCACACATTTTCCATTGCTGAAATATGTGGTAAAGTGAATTGCTGCCCTTTAAAATTCAACCTCATGCGATGCAAAACACTTGCCACTTTTAGCAAAACATGAACATCATGAGCAAACCTTGCGCCATTCATTAAACGAGAGTCAGAATTGAAGACATGATGTGATCTAGCCTATTTATTCAGTTCCAATCGCACAGATAGACAAAGGTTCAAAATGCACATAAAAATTAGGTGGTAAAGTCAGGGGACTGATTTAAAAAAAAAATCTAAAATACTGTTAGAACACACCAGTATATGGGAATGTATTGCATTCAGTTTGAAAAAAATCCCTGACTCTTTTTCTAAATTATTTACTTTGTGGGGTTGTTGTTTTTTATTAATTATTTTTAAAACTCTGTTTTTCTAAATAATTTATTTTCTGGGGTTGTTTTTTTTACTTTGTTTTTTCTGAGTACTAATTTATTTTCAGGGTTATTTTTTTTGAATGCTTATTTTTTTAAATCTCAGTTTTTCTCATTAATCTATTTTGAAGGTTGTTTTTTGAATTTTTTTTCTATTGTCCTGAGCCTGGCCGCCAGTGGAAAAAAATAATTACTACATAGCACTACAAAGAGAATATTAGAATTTTTTTTTTTTTGTTTTAAACAATGGACGACACTGTGCACACCCAGTAACCAGCAAAACAAAGTAACAAGAACATTTAACTGCAGTGCCCTTTTTGTGCCCTCACAAACAATGTTCTGCATCCTCATTCTCCACCCTGTTCCATTCTGTCATTCTCTGTCTCTGCTTTGAATGTTGTCATCAAATACCTCAATGGTTCCAGACGTCAATGGAGAATATTTGGCACCTGTTCTTTTTCCTTTTGTGACATATTTTGTCTTGCATACTTTGACTCTATTAATTTGTTCATTTTCTGTTTTGCTTATCCTCACAAGAGGAGGAAATAAATAGTTTAGCCAACTTTAAGGAGTAGGCATACCACCCTGAATTAGTTGCTAGTTAATCCCAGATCTTGGTTGTGACGGGTGGGTATTTCTTAGTTTGTTGTAGACTTTTTTTGTTTTCAATCAGATCGAAAGTGTTTTAGTGTTTTGCATGACATTTTATTCCATACTTAGACCAGGGGTGTCCAAACTATCCTACAAAGGGCCGCCCTAGGTGCAGGTTTTTTTTCTCCAACTGATCCTGAATGGGTAGTTTAATCCAGTGTTTCCCAACCTTTTTAGAGCTGCGGTACACTTTTTGGATTGAAAAAGTCTCAAGGCACACCACCGGCTGAAAATCTTCAAATTTAAAACTAGATCGCCCATATTAGTAACAATATAAAGTTGTTCTCATCAAAGTTTTATCATCAGGAATCATATAAACCCCAGAAACTATTCTAAAATTTTCCAAAATATTTACACCGACCTAATGTTAGCAAAAGTTTATGTCTACGAACCCTGAACAACTTCCGATTCACGTAATGTAAAAATAAGTAATACAGTGGTACCTCGTCATACGACCGCTCGTCATACAAAATTCTCGTCTTACGGCGGAAATTTCGATCGAATAATTCGCCCCTCATGCGATCAAAATTTCGTGATGCGACCAAGCCAGGTCTTTTTTGCATATCTTTCGTGTATAACAATATCTACGAACACGGAACGATTAATTCAGACGAGTTTCTCCTAAGACTAGGAAACGCACAACGCGCATGCGTGGGCAAAAAGAGGGCTTTCTGGGTAATGAAGTATACTTGTGCACACAACACCCATAGGCAATGGCAACCTTTCTCAGAATAGAACTTCATTACCCACAATCAATAAGTGGGTAAGCTCAACTATTGTATTTCCTGTTATTCTTTATAAGGAAAGAAGCTCCCGCGATCATTCTTTAAAGACTATTTTTCGTTGGCAAGTGGTCGTGCGTTATCCTATTGTGAGGACATTTGTGTGCATCATTTTGGGAATATTTTGAAGGCAATACAACAGCAAACAGTCCATCGATAGCGAACGTGAGGGTGGAGGCGTGGCAAACCGCCAACCCGGAAAACGAAGGTAACAAAAGAATACAACAAAATTAGAATTCAGTTTTGTGTAAAGTCACATTAAACGTATGTTTGAGTGTCTGTATATATTAATCCAAGTTAATTTAAATTTGTTTGTTCCGTTTACGAGTGCGTTGTCGTGGAAAAAAACGAACCCCACCCCCCACGCCCCCAAACGTCTCTGTCTCCCGTCGGCGAAATCTGCCCAATTTTAGTTAGATTAAACACATTTTATTACTATTAAACCACTAGTTATGTGTTACTTTGTTAATAGATGGCGAATTAGAAGAAATAAAACATTTTTTCCAATCCAATATCCTGTTTTTGGTGTTTTTTCAGAGGGCTGGAACGAATTAATTTGTTTTCCATTCATTTCAATGGAAAACGTCCGCTCGAGTTACGAGAATCTCGTCATACGAGCTCAGTTCCGGAACGGATTAAGCTCATATCTCGAGGTACCACTGTATAACGTTTTTAATCTCGAATGACTTTTACTCCCAATATTTCTTAAATCTCCTAATATGGCGTGAAAAGCAACGTTGTGCTCACACAGACTTTACTTCGCCAAAAGTTGATTCCCTTGAAACCAAACAACTTCCGTTTCACGTAACGTAAAAACAAGAAAACAACTTAAATCTCGTAACATTACGACATTTTTTTACTCACAATATTACTTCAATCTCCTAACATTATTTAAAGAGAAATTTTGTGGTTAGACTTAACCTCAACAAAATTTGAAGCCCGTGAAACCACTTCCATTTAACGTTAAATAAAAATAAGCAACAAAATACACTTAAATTTCAACATTTTACGTCCTACTTCAATTTTAATCTCATAGTAGTTCGATTTTAATCTCATAACATGAAGATTTTTCTCTCGGAATATTACAATTTATGAATTCTTGTGAATTCTTACAGCACACCTGACCATCACTCACGCAACTCACTGGTTGGAAAACACTGGTTTAACCAATGAGGTTTCTTATGAAACTTGACAGCGACCTGACAATGAAGATTGTTGAAAATGTATCCTTTTCTTTGGTTGCAATGAAAACCTGTATCCACTGCGGCCATTGAGGACAAAATTGGGTGCCAATGATTTATAGACAGTTTATGTTGAAACTAAAACACCTAAAAAATTCTCCTTGCTTTCATTGTTGTATTTTTTATTTTTTTGTAAGGCGGGTTGAGTGCTTTTATGGTTTCTGACAATTGGAATATTGCTCATTTTTGTATTTATCATTGTGTGAATCTCTGACCTCAGTACAAGTTTTTGTGTTGCGACGTTCATGTGAAAAGCCTGTCTGTGTGTGTGTGTGGGGGGGGGGTTGCAACATAACACGTCACTTTGGAATACATTGTCAGTTCAACTTTGAAGTTAAAAATAAACTAATTGCTGGGTGTGTCCATTAAGTCCCATACACACAATACCTCGCTAATTATCTCAATGAATCCCCAATTTAGTGCTCATCTTTAAGAGGTGGAGTAATTGATTAATTGTCTTTTGCCAAGAAGCATAAATGCGTTGGGTGCGGCAGTCTTTTGTGCGTCAGCATTGTGAGTGAACAAGTTGGCTGGTTGAACGGCATTTTATTGTTTTTTGTACTTTTGTGTATAACTCATATTTGTACATTTTCTACTGCTGCAGTTTGTTTTTAAAGTTGTGTTGACAGGCCATTTTTGCAATTTTCTGAATAATGTGATTTGTTTGATGAAATTGCCTCAACATATTTAATAACACACATGTCCACACACGTGTACTTGCGGGTTCCTCCCGAATCCAAAGAGGAAAATTTAAATGTATAATAATTGAATCGTAATTGTTTGACAGCCTCGCCCAATTTAACATCAACCCATTAATGTTCACTCAAAGAAAAAATAAAAATAAAACAACATGAAAAGTATTTTTCTAATTTGGTGAAGCACAAGTAAGAAAAATAAATGAGAAAATGCGGAGTGCGGATGGTCGTTTGTCTCTCTGTGTGCTATAATTGACTGGCGACCAGTCTAGGGTGTAGTCTGCCTTTCGCCCAAAGTCAGCGCAGTCAGACTCCGGCAACCTCCGCAACCTTTTCGGGGATACGCGGTACGGAAGATGAATAACTATTGGCAAACAAATGATCATTTATTACCTAAAATTATAAAACAATGAACTAGAAATACATGGAAATACCTTTTTTCCCATTTTTGCTTAAAATTAAAATGACAATAAAAGCATTCAATTCAATTAAAATACCAAGACATTTGTATTGTCAAAAACATATGGGGGTCTTTATTTATTTGCCGCTGTGAAATTATTTGCCGCTGTGAAAACAACACAGAAAGACCCATGAGTATATCTAAAGAACCTAACTTCTGTTCTTGCTTTGAACAAATAAAAGAACAAATCATATCTCTCCAACCTTGAAATGCTCAAACAAAATAATGACGCACGGAAACATTTTTTTCCCATTTCTATGAAACATTCATAGATTCATTGAAGATGATGTTTTTGGATGGTTTTACACTACCTCCGAGCTACTCCCAAGACTTTTTAAACAATTGTACAGCAAGCACAGAGTTGGGATACACCAGTGTCGAGTGTCTGTTCACAAAATGCTAAAAATACAGTAATACAGTAATCGCCATTTTGCGGCTTTGCGACTCTTACGGATTCACCACATCGCAGCTGGGTTGGCCAAATATTTATGAAAAGTTTATTGTGTAGGAACTTTTTTTTTCATTCATTTTCTGAACCGCTTTATCCTCATTAGGGACACGGGGGGTGCTGGAGCCTATCCCAGTTGAATCCAGGCCAGAAGCGACAGACACCCTGAATTGGTGGCCAGCCGATCGGAGGGCACAAGGAGACAGACAACCATGCACACAATTTAGAGTTTCCAATCAGCCTACAATGCAGTTTTTTTGGAATGTGGTAGGAAACGGGAAGACCCAGAGAAAACCCACGCAGGCCCGTCCACACAGCTGGACCGACCTGGATTTGAACCCAGGACCCCCACTGTGAGGCCGACGCGCTAACCACTCGCTCCGCCGGGCCACGCTGTTTGAAGTTGTAGTTTTAATTATCTTTTTCAACTTGGGCTCTTTTCTCACTTCCGTGTTGGAATCTTTTTATCATTATTGTTAATCAGTCATCAAGTGTCATAAAACTATTTTTGTCCTCACCCTTCCTGCTAAAATTGGTTTCAACATGATGCGTGTTGCAACATGACGCAGAAAGGCCAAAAGACAGATTTTAATCTTGGGCTCAGATCCCATTAGTGTATTGTTAGGTTTATCATTATTATAAATGTGTATCAATATTATTATATTATATATGTGCTTGCAACGAAGAGTTATTGACATTGCCTCGGTACGGTGCCACTACACAACTTATAGGGTTAAGTTGGTGGCAGAGCATGCTTAACCTGTACTCGGCATATCAGTGCACAATTTGAAAATCCAAAGATTTATAGTGATAATGGCACCCAAATTGTGTTAACAAAATTGTTGGCTGGATGGACAGAAGGTTCCATATCTCCTTATGAAATAAATCACTGCCTACATAACAAGTTCAACAGGACAACAACATAGGGAAATCCTATTTAGTAGACCATACAAATCGCCATTATTCACTGCACGATTGGAACTGGAAAAATCTTTAAGGAAACACATTCAAATTGGGTTAGCAGAAGGAGACTGTGCTTCTCAACAGGAAACGGACTGGACCAACGGTGGTGCTCAACCTGCAGTATAAAGAAGAACCACTAGCACGCCGAGAAGGGGATGTGGAGCCACCTTTTGCATTGTAAGAAGGTACCCTCAGTTGAAACGGTTGAGGAGACGGGTAAGGTAAACTTTCTGACCCAATAAAATGCAAACACTCCAATATTAATTGGAAAGAACTTTGTATATTGGTTTTATTGTCTCCATATGGTTTCAATGGTTCAAACGTTTCAATTGAGACCAAACCTTCTTACAAAGGGTTAAAACAAACGGTCAGACAAGGGAAAATGCGATCGGATATAACATCTCCCTCAATCACCATTCTTTGGGGAAAGTGTTTTTACAAAAGAAAAAGTGTCCTGCTTGTAAAGAAAAGGAAAAATATTGAAACACGTGTCTATCCTGTTACAGAAGCAGTGAATGACAAGTCAATTTTTCCACTGTGCTAACTTTACCTGTTTGAACCTTACAGGGCATGGTCTGAATCTGGGTGCGGTAGATGAGACATGGTGTGGCCATTGTCCAAGACAAACGGTCTCACTGATTCCACGTTTTGGCTTATGGTGGTGAAGTGGGGCAAATAAATTATATAACTCCTGTAAAAAGAAACAGGACTATGTGCTTTGATTTCACTGTTTTACCAGTATCTGTTTTAGAGTGGAGGAGATACAATTGGCGGCTCGGAATTTCGGTGCGGCGACTGGCCTCTCTCGACGACGTTGAGCCTCATCGAGGGATGGCGATCCGACTTATGGGTTGGTTTGCCAAATTGCAGCAGGAGTCTATTTTTCTTTGGGTTACGCCAAATAAAAATATGAATAGGATGAACAACATCCATTACAATGTCCCAAAAAAATAAAAATAAATTGGATTTGCAATGAAGGAACAGCTGGCAGCCACCAGTCCCATGACTTTCCAGGACCGCAAAGCGGTTGATATGCTTCTGACGGTTGATGCGCTCTTGAGGGAGCAGGGGGCGTATGCAATGTTTGAAAATGTTGCGCTCAACAACACCTCCCCCAATGGGTCCCTAACCTGGGCCGTTGAAGGCCTGCAGACCCTGAACCGGAAACGAAGAGGCACTCTGGAGTGGAACGGTCCACCTTCTGGCAGACTGGTGGGATAAGGCCTTCGGCAAATGTAAAAAATTGGCCTTCACCGAGGTGATATCAATAGCTGTTTTGGCTAATACTTTGACAATGTGTGGGTATTGTCTTATCCCCTGCTTTCGCTTTTTGCTAGACCGACTTAGGGTTGATACAGTAGCTCTAACAAATTCCGAATTACAAGGATTGTATCTGCTTATTAGACAGCCTACTGGTGATAACATTGATGTCCAGGATTATGCAAATTATGAAAATGAGTTGAATGAGAATGATTTTGTTCTTCCTTTTTCAGGCCAGATATGCAAGTAAGGTGAATTCTGGTAAAGATCGAGAAAACGGACTTCCCCAAGTGTATTTGTATTTGTCATAAATAAAAAATGATCATGGGATTGCGTACAAATATATAATAACAGGGGGGAATGTTAGGTTTATCATTATTATAAATGTGTATCAATATTATTATATTATATATGTGCTTGCAACGAAGAGTTATTGATATTAATACAAAGGGTATTTTAATACATCTCTTGACTGTGGTTCGCATCAAGAGAACTGTGCATCAAGATAGTTCACATCGAACTGTGAATTGTTTTGGGAAGCATCAAGATGGTTCACATCGAACGGTGGATTGCTTTGGGAAGCATCGGCTTCTCAGGATGGCTCACAACAAGAACTCTGGATTATTTTGGTAAGCATCTTTTTCTCAGGATGGTTCACATCAAAACTCTCTTGGGAAGATTCGACAGACCTACAATTGTTTTGAGAACTGAGATAAATTGTCATGAGACTCTGAAAATGTTTAGACTTCTGTGGGGCATGGTGTTAAAATCTTATGAATAAGTTAGCGAGAGAGACATCGAGTTATTAGAATGATCTTGACCGGACACACGGGTGGATGTATTCTCTTCTTGCAAGAATTAAAGGATGTGACTTCAGATGCCTCTTTTGTTGAAATGTGAATTTGGAAATACCTAACGATAAACTTATCATGTATCAAGCTTTTCTGCCAGGATTTTTTTAAATTATAAATATATATACAACCATCCACAGATTACACTTGCAGAACACCAGATTGGTGCAAAGGTGTCCTCTTTATGGGTTGGAATGAAAACCCGCACCCACTGCGGCCCTTTGTGGAATTGTTTGCCCACCCCTGGTATAGACAGCATTTTAAAAGGGAGAAAAAAAGGCAAGTAACAATTAAAGAACATTTTAGTAGCCACTAGATGGTAGTGTCTACCTTTGTGAGTTTAAAAAATTGCACAGAGAAGGTTTAAAAACACAAACAATATTTAATAGACACCTTAAAAACACTGTCCCTACATCACAGTATTTCACCTATTGCCGCAGGTTTTGGAACCTATGAACCGTGACAAACGAGGTAATATTGTATACATCGCGGCCCGGTGGGGCGAGTGGTTAGCGCGCCGGCCTCACAGCTCTGGGGTCCTGGGTTCAAATCCAGGTCACGTCCACCTGTGTGGAGGGCCTGCGTGGATTTCCTCCCACATTCGAAAAACATGCATGATAGGCTGATTGGACACTCTAAATTGCCCTGCAATCGGCTGGCCACTGATTCTGGGTGTTCCCCGCCTCTGGCCCGGAGACAACTGGGATAGGCTCCAGCACCCCCCACGACACTAATGAGGATAAAGCAGTTCAAGAAATTAGATGAGATGAGGTATTGAATACATATGACGAACACAGGGCGGCCTGGCAGATGAGTGGTTAGTGTGTCGGCCTCACAGTTCTACGGTCCTGGGTTCGTTCCCAGGTCGGGCCTCACTGTGTGGAGTTTGCATGTTCTCCACAAAACAGCTTGCGTGGGTTTTCTCCGGTTTCCTGGCACATTCCAAAAACCTGCATTTTAGGTTGGTTGAATATACTTTAAATTGCCCTTAGGTGTGAGTGTAAGCATGATGTGTGTCCATCTCCGAATGCTCTATGATTGGCTGGCCCTCAATTCAGTGTGTCCCCCGCCTCGTACCTGAAGTCAACCTTGACAGACGCCGTCCTTTAACATCGGTTGCTAGAAAGTATGCTCAGTCAATGCTCGAATCTGGAGTGAAGATGGCCAAAGGTCATTGGTGATGACAGTGTTACATTGTTTTTCCACAACATGGTGTGCATCCAATTCAATTCAACGTATATGAGCGTCCAATTCAATTGGACCTCTATGAGCGTCCAATTCAATTGGACGTCTATGAGCGTCCAATTGAATTGGACATCTATGAGCGTCCAATGGAATTGGACGTCTATGAGGGTTAGGGTGTTAGGGTTAGTCCAATTGAATTGGACGTCTATGAGGGTTAGGTTTAGGGGTTAGGTTTTGGGGTTAGGGTTTGTTCAATTGAATTGGAAGTCTATGAGCGTCCAATTCAATTGGACAAACTCTAACTCTAACTCCAACCCTAACCCTAACCCTAACTCTAACCCTAACCCTAACCCTAACCCTAACCCTAACCCTAACCCTAACCCTAACCCTAACCCTAACCCTAACCCTAACCCTAACCCTAACCCTAACCCTAACCCTAACCCTAACCCTAACCCCAAACCCTAACCCTAACCCTTAGGGTTTGTTCAAAAGAATTGGAAGTCTATTGAGCGTCCAATTCCATTGGACAAACTCTAAGTCCAACCCTAACCCTAACCCTAACCCTAACCCTAACCCAAACCCTAACCCTAACCCTAACCCCTAACCCTAACCCTAACCCTAACCCCTAACCCTAACCCTAACCCTAACCCCTAACCCTAACCCTAACCGTAACCCTAACCCTAACCCTAACCCTAACTGTCAAGTACACTATGGAGAAGATATGTCTGCCCCTCCTCCAGACCAACAGGTGGCAGAAAGGAAAACTCAATCAGACTCTCCTCACCTCATTTCCTGCCTGAGGTCATAGGTCATGAACCAGGATATAAATTCAGTAGGCCAGCCTTGAAAGAGGACAGGCAAAAAGGTCAGTAGTCCAGCCTTGGAAGAAGACAGGCAAAAAAGAAAAAGGAACAAGAACTAACCCTCAGACCCGATCACATGCAACTGGTAGGATCAAATATAAGCACCACTTAGATGCCAGCTGAATAATGCTTAGTTTGCTTTCTCACAACCATAAGTTGCATTCTTTGTACCTTCCTTTCGTTTGAAAAATGTCACATGCTTGCTTCCCTCTTTCCCATTTTAAGGTTTTCAACCTAATCCTTTCAGCAACAGCTAATCACTTCCTACCACCATAAACTTCAATAAAACTGTAAACTGGAAGGATTTGAGTTGTGACTGCTGTGAAAAGATCGGGGCCCCTTTTCAAGTTTGGGGCAAAATTTGAAGAAAAGTAGAGATAACCCTAACCCTAACCCTAACCCTAACCCTAACCCTAACCCTAACCCTAACCCTAACCCTAACCCTAACCCTAACCCTAACCCTAACCCTAACCCTAACCCTAACCCTAACCCTAACCCTAACCCTAACCCTAACCCTAACCCTAACCCTAACCCTAACCCTAACCCTAACCCTAACCCTAACCCTAACCCTAACCCTAACCCTAACCCTAACCCTAACCCTAACCCTAACCCTAACCCTAACCCTAACCCTAACCCTAACCCTAACCCTAACCCTAACCCTAACCCTAACCCTAACCCTAACCCTAACCCTAACCCTAACCCTAACCCTAACCCTAACCCTAACCCTAACCCTAACCCTAACCCTAACCCTAACCCTAACCCTAACCCTAACCCTAACCCTAACCCTAACCCTAACCCTAACCCTAACCCTAACCCTAACCCTAACCCTAACCCTAACCCTAACCCTAACCCTAACCCTAACCCTAACCCTAACCCTAACCCTAACCCTAACCCTAACCCTAACCCTAACCCTAACCCTAACCCTAACCCTAACCCTAACCCTAACCCTAACCCTAACCCTAACCCTAACCCTAACCCTAACCCTAACCCTAACCCTAACCCTAACCCTAACCCTAACCCTAACCCTAACCCTAACCCTAACCCTAACCCTAACCCTAACCCTAACCCTAACCCTAACCCTAACCCTAACCCTAACCCTAACCCTAACCCTAACCCTAACCCTAACCCTAACCCTAACCCTAACCCTAACCCTAACCCTAACCCTAACCCTAACCCTAACCCTAACCCTAACCCTAACCCTAACCCTAACCCTAACCCTAACCCTAACCCTAACCCTAACCCTAACCCTAACCCTAACCCTAACCCTAACCCTAACCCTAACCCTAACCCTAACCCTAACCCTAACCCTAACCCTAACCCTAACCCTAACCCTAACCCTAACCCTAACCCTAACCCTAACCCTAACCCTAACCCTAACCCTAACCCTAACCCTAACCCTAACCCTAACCCTAACCCTAACCCTAACCCTAACCCTAACCCTAACCCTAACCCTAACCCTAACCCTAACCCTAACCCTAACCCTAACCCTAACCCTAACCCTAACCCTAACCCTAACCCTAACCCTAACCCTAACCCTAACCCTAACCCTAACCCTAACCCTAACCCTAACCCTAACCCTAACCCTAACCCTAACCCTAACCCTAACCCTAACCCTAACCCTAACCCTAACCCTAACCCTAACCCTAACCCTAACCCTAACCCTAACCCTAACCCTAACCCTAACCCTAACCCTAACCCTAACCCTAACCCTAACCCTAACCCTAACCCTAACCCTAACCCTAACCCTAACCCTAACCCTAACCCTAACCCTAACCCTAACCCTAACCCTAACCCTAACCCTAACCCTAACCCTAACCCTAACCCTAACCCTAACCCTAACCCTAACCCTAACCCTAACCCTAACCCTAACCCTAACCCTAACCCTAACCCTAACCCTAACCCTAACCCTAACCCTAACCCTAACCCTAACCCTAACCCTAACCCTAACCCTAACCCTAACCCTAACCCTAACCCTAACCCTAACCCTAACCCTAACCCTAACCCTAACCCTAACCCTAACCCTAACCCTAACCCTAACCCTAACCCTAACCCTAACCCTAACCCTAACCCTAACCCTAACCCTAACCCTAACCCTAACCCTAACCCTAACCCTAACCCTAACCCTAACCCTAACCCTAACCCTAACCCTAACCCTAACCCTAACCCTAACCCTAACCCTAACCCTAACCCTAACCCTAACCCTAACCCTAACCCTAACCCTAACCCTAACCCTAACCCTAACCCTAACCCTAACCCTAACCCTAACCCTAACCCTAACCCTAACCCTAACCCTAACCCTAACCCTAACCCTAACCCTAACCCTAACCCTAACCCTAACCCTAACCCTAACCCTAACCCTAACCCTAACCCTAACCCTAACCCTAACCCTAACCCTAACCCTAACCCTAACCCTAACCCTAACCCTAACCCTAACCCTAACCCTAACCCTAACCCTAACCCTAACCCTAACCCTAACCCTAACCCTAACCCTAACCCTAACCCTAACCCTAACCCTAACCCTAACCCTAACCCTAACCCTAACCCTAACCCTAACCCTAACCCTAACCCTAACCCTAACCCTAACCCTAACCCTAACCCTAACCCTAACCCTAACCCTAACCCTAACCCTAACCCTAACCCTAACCCTAACCCTAACCCTAACCCTAACCCTAACCCTAACCCTAACCCTAACCCTAACCCTAACCCTAACCCTAACCCTAACCCTAACCCTAACCCTAACCCTAACCCTAACCCTAACCCTAACCCTAACCCTAACCCTAACCCTAACCCTAACCCTAACCCTAACCCTAACCCTAACCCTAACCCTAACCCTAACCCTAACCCTAACCCTAACCCTAACCCTAACCCTAACCCTAACCCTAACCCTAACCCTAACCCTAACCCTAACCCTAACCCTAACCCTAACCCTAACCCTAACCCTAACCCTAACCCTAACCCTAACCCTAACCCTAACCCTAACCCTAACCCTAACCCTAACCCTAACCCTAACCCTAACCCTAACCCTAACCCTAACCCTAACCCTAACCCTAACCCTAACCCTAACCCTAACCCTAACCCTAACCCTAACCGAATTGGACGCTCATAGACGTCGAATTAAATTAGACGCTCATAGACGTCCAATTCAATTAGACGCTCAGAGACGTCCAATTCAATTAGACGCTCATAGACGTCCAATTCAATAAGACGCTCATAGACATCCAATTCAATTGGACAAACCCTAACCCTAATTGGACGCTCATAGACGCTGTAAGCGGTCCCTCCATTCCTACTTTTTTTTTCATACTTTTTTTTTTCATACTTTTTTTTTCTTTCACAAGTGTATTGCTGTATACATGTGTTTGGGCACTGTTAAATGTGATCATTCAATTTTAATTTTGGATTCAATAAAGCAAAAATGATTCTGGTTCAGATCACTGCCAGAGATCTTTTTGTGTAATACCGCAGATCAAATTTGATTGCTATTTTACCAGGGGGTTAAGCTAAAACTGTAAAAACAAAAAAAAACAAAAAACAAGTGAACATACTTGTATACAACGTTGAGATGTTTAAATGGATTCAACCATTCCATGCACAAGTTAGGATTTTTTTTTCTTTAATGTTTTTAAAACATTCACTGTTTTATTTTTTTATAATATTTTGTCGCCCATTTGACATCCAATTGTAGTGCTAGCGTTGCCTGCATATGTTTTCTCAGCAAAGATACAAATGTCAAGGTTTAAGAATAAAATAGCCATGGCAGAAAGTCTTTGCGTCACTTGCATGATGCACTAAAAGGAACCCAAAATAAACAATGGCTTGCTTTGCTATTTCCGATCATGCGCAGTAAATTTTCATCATGATTGTAAACTAAAAAATCAGGAGTCGGCAGCAGGCCTCGAACCCGTGAGAAAATGTTCACTCCTGCCGCTATGGTTCTAAAGCTAAACACTAAATTACAGGGTTGTACCTGTTATGCAGAACTCAAGGTTTGTTAAACAATGAAAGACATCTGGGAAACTCGTGAAATATGCAGAAAACTTTACTCATCCGGTTTAGTGTAGGTGATAGTTGTGTGACAGACTAGCTGGTGTGGATGTGGAGGTTTTTTTTCACGATGGAGGGGGCAAAATTCTCATTTTTAAAAATCTGCTACATGTGGAAAAGGCCTAAATCTAGATACTAGGTGGGAATATGTGCAGAGATAAGGCACATTTTACAGCAGTTTTTGTAATTATGTTCCCGTAAATTTGAAATTGGCATTTGAAGAATGCCTTTCACCTCGTTCATTCATATCCATGTCCTCTATTACGTTCACCCTGAAACTTGCTACAACCAAAGGAATGGTTTGAGAAATGTAAAATCATTCATCGTAACAATCATGCCTTAAATCAGGGGTAGGGAACCTATGGCTCGGGAGCCATATGTGGCTCTTTCCATGGGTGCATATGGCTCTCCACTAATCTGTGAGGTAAAATAGGTAAATCACTGGTGAGAAAGCGGAGTCCCGAACGCACTAATAGGAGCGTCACTGTGGCGTTGACACTACCTCTACCACCACTTTAATCATAATTTTGTTTTTTATTACTCTTCTGCATGCATGATATCATTGATACTGATTTATTAGCAGCATAACAATGTTGTCAAAAGAATTTGGAGACTTCTTGTACTTCAAAAGTGGTGAAATGACCAAAAAATAAATCACACATTTTCATGTATTTTTACTTTTCAATTCTGAGAATGGCTCTCAAAAAATAACATTAGAAAATAGGAATTGTTTATGGCTCTCTCTGTCAAAAAGGTTCCCGACCCCTGCCTTAAATCATCGATTCAGGACAGCCCGGCGGCCAAGTTGTTAGCGCGTCGGCCTCGCAGTTTTGGTGTCGAAGGTTCGACCCCTGGTCATTCGTCACTGTGTGGTGTTTGCCTGTTAACCCCGGGCTTGCATGGGTTTTCTCTCGGTACTCCGATTTCCTCCCACATTCCAAAAGCATGCATGGTAGGCTGGCTGGCTGAACACACTAAATTGCCCCTAGGTATGAGTGTGAGGGTGATGGGTCTCCTTGTGACCTGCGACTGGGTGGCCAACAATCCAGGGTGTCCCCAGCCTGGTGCCCGAAATAAGCTGGGATAGGCACCAGCACCCTCTACGACCAATTTCCCTCGTTCATCATCCGTACCGCGCATCTTCGCAAGGGTTGTGGGGGTTGATGGAGCCTATCCCAGCTGACTACGCGCGAAAGGCAGACTACACCCCCGAATGGTCGCCAGTCAGCCGTTGGGCACACAGAGAGAGAGAGAGAGGGAGACGGCTTTTCACTCTCACAACCATACCGCCACCGAGCGGGAATCGGTCCTCTGCTTAACCGGACCGAATTTAAGCGAGTGAACCCCTACATCATCAGGTGTCTTTCCATTTTCATATTAATGAATGCAACACTCTAGCGCCCACCTTACATGACAGCTCATCTGCATATCTGAATATCTGCGCCTGATATACCCTGTTTTGTGCCGAAACCTAGACCCCTTCTGTTGCTGCTTAGTAAATGTTTCTTCCACAAACTTCCCAAATGCACCAGACATGACCGTAAAGACACACCTTGGTCACAGGAGTACACACTTTCCTTGCACTTTATGCTGGATTCCATGGGCACAGCCTTTAAAAATAGGATGATTGAGTGAAAATATAAAGCACACAAACAAGTTGAATGCACAGATTCCTTCTTTTATTTTTTATGCCTCAAGAGATTCATATCTTTTCGACAGACTGCAACCAAAAACCATTGAAAAAGTGTAAAAGAAGAAAAAGACAAAGTTTGAAGACCTCAAAATAAAAAGGCTATCCCGATTTTAGGTTATTATTGTCATCCAGTTGTAGGTCAGACATTGTGTTATAGAATCTGGTGGCTCGCTTAGTGCTTCATGATGTGAATGTGCTTAACACAAACAGATGGATTCATGTCGCCACAGTTGTCGTCGTGCCACATTTCATCTGTAAGCCAAAAGAAATAATTAGTAAATTATCCTCCACAAATATTCTATGTAGCAACTACAAGCTCCAGAAAGGACAATTTTACTAACCGCCGCTTTCAATATCCACGCAGTTTTCCATTCCGTCAATATTGTCCGGCTGACCAGTTGCAAAATCCACAAAAGTATTAGGTGTGCCATCAGTCCAGAAGTAAGAGTAATCCTAAAATAAAAAGGGTCATTTGAAGGAGTCATAAAAAATGACAGTTTAGATTTTCTCCCACAGTTTGTTTGCCTCATGTAATCAAACTCAATTTTGTTCTCACGCGATGACTATTATGTGGAATCGGTGTAAAATTATCGTTTGCATTCATAATCAATTCTAAGGTTTAAAGTTAGGTGATTGTAATAGTTTGGATAAGTTGAATTGACTGGAACTTTTCAATTCAATTAACCAATGACAAGCGTCGACCTGCAGGCGGAGCTCGATGAGGAATGTGTCGTTTCCTATCCTTCGACACCTCTTTCCTTTCCTGTTTGAGTTTACAATTCATACAGTTAGTTTTTTTTCTGGTCAATATTTTACCGCGATTGGGTCATGCAATCCAATCCAGGTGTCTTCGAATGTTCCCGCTGCGTGCCGAATCACTTCACGGACAATTGCATTTTCAAGACGATTTCTGATGGAGACCAGATTCCCACCAAGAATGTTGCAGACACTCTAAAGAAAAAAATGGAGTCAAGAGTTAGTCAATAGTTGGATTACTTCTTGTAAAATATCAACAACAACAAATAAATGTCATTATTATTGGGTGTTTTCCAAACCTCTGAATCGGCGAAGGTTCTCTCGTCATGTTGGTAGATAAAACAGTAATTGTCCAATCTTGTCCAACCCTTGGGACAGTAGCCTGCATCACAATTTTAACCATTTTAGAGGAAGCAACAATTCAATCGGAAGTCAAATGCCGTCAAATTGATTAGGGTGGACAGTGTAGAAGGAATACAAGTGTGCTACCTTTCTTTGTCTGACCCAACTGTGGAAAAAAACAAGAGTATAAATCACTGAATATTAGCAATAGTAACTATGCAATGGTTAAAGTCATTAAGGGAAGACCTACAACTCCAGTCAACAGTCCACTGAGCCCACAAAAGAGGATCAACAAACGAAGAGTGAATGCCATCTGCGCAAGGACAGAAAATATAGTTTTTTTCTTTTTACATTCATACGCCAGTTATAATCTGACTATAAAAGGAAAGTATCTCAAAATGTAATGGTTACACTATTTGGGTTACAAAATGATTTCAGCTGAGCTTTTTAAAGTTTTTAGCTTCTAATCAATTGAGTTGTGTAAAGTTACCTTTGCAGTGGAGATGCTCCTTGCTGTAAATGACGACCAGCAGTCCTTTTATACGAAGATTTGACACAGCTCTGGAATGTTAAAAACAGCAATCATCGTCACGTCACGTGACACACCAAACGAGTTCTCAGTCCCAGTATGGCAATTGGACGTTAATCACGTGTACCTAACTTGAAAAGGTATGTCAAGGTTAGTCAAATGCATATTCTAATTCACATTATTATTAAATAAATGACGTCTGAGGTGTGGGGAAATGTTTGAAGAAAGTTTTCTTCACAATATAATGGAGACTAAAATAAAAAAGAACTTGGGGAAACAAAAGACACAACACGCTTGTGGTTCAAGGAAATTATTGACGCATGTGTCCTTAGCAATCAAATGGGGACTGAGGGAAACAAAAGATATAAAAAGCAGGGCGGTGCTCTTGCGTACAGAGTAATGTTCTAATGGTACAATTAGTCAAATAAGTCAGTCATTTTCTTTTCATTATCACACACCTTAAATGATGCATGTCTTTCGCCCTGACTGTACCCAACCTTCGTTAATAGATGACACACCCATACATACATAGATTGTTTGGTATGCTACTTCACCAGTTGAACCCTTTCCTCATAAAAATGATTCTGTCTAGTATAGCCTTTTATAGAATCTAAAGAAAGAGGGATTTATTATTATATCTAAATTTGAGACTGCTTGGTCTGGTAAAATTGACTTTATAAAACCACTTTCCAGAATATTGAAGACAATAAATGGCAGGTAATTTGTGCAAAGGAGAATCGTCAAGATAACAAGAGACTCTCTGAGAATTAATCTTTGCTTTTAACCTTGTTTTATTCATTGAAGTAGGTACTTCTATATTGCCATAAACTTTTAAAAAGGGTAAAGAAAAAAAATCAAAATTATAAAAGCACCTCATTTGCAGGAAGAGGTTATTTAAAAAATTGTTCAAGAATATTTTCCATTGACTTCCTTCTTAATGACTTATACGTCATTTGGCACAACACACCTAGTATAATCCAATTAGGCGAGGTTGGTGATTATACTGCACCCATCAGTAGGTTGCTTGCGGTTGGTATGCCAGAAATTCATTGTGTCGTAACAGCCCGCAATGCTGAGCTAATTTTAAAAAATGGCAAATGGATCAACATTATAATAATCGAATCACATTAAAATGATTATTTTAAAAAAGGCCCAAGAGACCTTGTCGATGTTCGCACAATGTTTGAGTTGCTGTATTGATTATATTGAGTCTGAGTGAAAACTGGGAGTTGAGAATGATAGCTCAATGAAGTGCTCAAACAGAATAATGTAAACATGTAAACTATCAAATTAATTCATTTTCTATACCGCTTATTCTCACGAGGGTCCGGAGTAGGCGCGCGACACCCCGAACCAGGTCCAGAAAATGCAATTTGTGGAGAAATTGCTTCAGGATGCTTGTTTTCCAATCGGTAATTTCCTTGAAATCTTTGGCCACATCGTATTCATTCTGGGAAATGTTCCGCTCAATTGTTAACTTATTGGCTGTGAGTGACTGTTCAAGACATCCAATCCATTTTTCCCTTTGCCATTTTGGATTGGACGATTAGTGCTGTCAATAGCACTTTAAGATGAGCATTCAGTCACAGTCCTTCCAGTTTCAATGGATTGGTTGTCTAGTCTAGTTGTCAATGGCAGACACTGAGTTTCTTTTGGATAGAGTTGAAAGTGCTTCTTTCAATAGAAAATAGGCCCCTACCAATAATGCCTAAAAATGTGCAATTACTGTGAACTTTCTGGTATTAAGATTGGATTCCCATTTATTATCACGCTGCCTTACTGGTTTGAATCGACATCATGGTTAGGTTTTTTTAATCCAGAGACAATGCTTTACTGTGTAATATAATCTGTACGTCATCAAACATTTGGATGAAAACACTGATTAGTGGTTTGGTGTTAAGTACCATATTTACTCGCATATAAGCCTCCTCCGCGTATAAGCCGCA
Organism: Stigmatopora argus; assembly: GCF_051989625.1. NCBI lineage: Eukaryota > Metazoa > Chordata > Actinopteri > Syngnathiformes > Syngnathidae > Stigmatopora > Stigmatopora argus. The sequence continues at coordinate 22,323,135 of NC_135387.1, forward strand.
CCCTTAAAATGGTTGAATTTTACAATAACTCGCGTATAAGCCGTCCCCTGATTCACAATTTTCACCTCCATATTCACGGTTTTAATAGGGAGTACAAATGTGTTACTTTAAAGGGAAAAAATCTTGACAAGTGGTATTTATGACATACACTATATGAATCAAAAGCACATGATTAGGGTCAATATCACAAGAAACTTAATATGCCTGTCTTTGTAAATGCAAAATATCAAATTACTATTCAATTTGAAAAAAGAAACAACTCCATCTTGATGAGAACCTGATGCTTTTTAATGACAGACATTACAATTTTCGTACCAGAAGTTTAAAATGTTGTCGCGGCCAAATTGCTTTTTATGTCGAAATAACTCATTTTTTTATGGTTCATCTTACTGCAATAGTTGTCACTTTTGAACAAGAAATAAGAAGAAAAAAATCAGGGCAGAATTTTGTTTTATTTCATAATTACAAATGTACAATCATTTCCTTTCAAAAAGGAATTAACGCAAGCACAACCAGGCAGCGTGTCCATACGGTGTTCATATAGTGTTCACCAAGTCTCTGGGTGCAATAATAGCATGAGATACACATTACGCAGGTGTCAAGGCTGATATTCTAACGACATGGTAAACGCTAAGAACACATCTGTCAAGGTTACTCACATCTAGCCCGTCAGAGCACGTTTATAACTGCAGTGGGCTGGCGACGCCATGAGCGAGTGGTGGCAACAAACAAACAATCTCAGAATAAGTAAAGATAAAATGGCAACTAGTTGCTGGAGAGATCCTAGTCTTCCCTTGATGGGCCCTAGAGCAGGGGATTGAACTTAAAACATCAGGTCGAATGGTGCCTAACAACTGTTCCGATAATAGAGAGGCACAAATCGTGTCCTAACAAATATCAACATTTGCAAGAAAAATTACAGAAATAACATTTGGACAAATTGCCCACTTGACCAATGACCATTTCAATGGCTTAGTCGCAAAGCAAACTTCCAATGCCATTTAGCTTTAATGATATTGAAAGAGTGCGTTCTTTATCGTCTTTCTCACTTGCTCTTCTTTTTGGTTATACATAAGATAGTTAGTTACTTCTTCCTTGTTAATTTGATCTCCAAATGTTATCAAATAATGTGGCTGCATTGATTTTTGGATTGGTCTAATGATTACAAGGAATTGACATTAATTGTATTGTATCATTTGAGTGTGGTTGCATAATGGTTTCAAAAAAATAAAAGCAACCTTCAAATCCCCTCCCAATATCCATGTTAGTTTTAATTATTTTAATTTTCATTAATTCTAATGTAAGCACATTGGTCAACTGCTGGTCTAATGGGTGTATTTCCAATATTGTGTCAAGTTACTAAAGAAATTTGATTGCGATTAATCAGGCAGGTTAATCATGCAGTCCATAGTTAGTTCTCGATTAAATGCCTTTTTTGGGGGCAAAAATGATTATATCGTTTATAAATACACCTATGAGGAATATATTATATATTCGGCCACTAGCCATTATTGTACTAGTTGCCCGTCCGCCTGCTTCTGTGCAGAGTGCGTGGGTTCAATTCCCACTTGATGGCAGTGTGATTGTGAGTGCAAATGTTTGTCTACGTGAGGGAGTCTTCATCTTCACACTGCTACATATTAGTTATGGATTTCCTAGTCACGTAAACAGTAGTAAAATGAATGATTGACATGCTAAATTTGGAGATAATTTCTGACGTCAATATGAAGTCCACTTTTTGCAGAATCCTATGTTTATGCTATGTCCATGGAACGTAGACTCTATGGAAAAAAAGGTGTTTTTGGAATGTTTGATGAGCAAATGTCATATTTGAAAATGTTCACCAAGTGAAGCTTTTTTATTTTTATTTTTTATTTCAGAATCTCTGCGTGACTTCTGACTCACTTTACCATGCAAGGTAGTTAATATTTTGCGCTTATTCGTGTTGTGTTTTAAAGCTATTTTGTGGAAAGGCTCTGTGGAAGGAGCGGCTAACAGGTTCCTTTATAAAAAAAAATAATGAGTTGCTCTCTGTGACATTCTGTGAGCCAAAAATAGTGAACAACACACAAACAAATGTGGATGCAGAAAGACACATGTATTGATGCGGGGATAGATTTTTTTAATGTTTATTAGAGAGATATGCTTTGCCCATCCAAAATTTGTTCTACCTGATGGCAATCAACCACATGTGAAGATTAGAAAAGAAGACATTTTGCAATTATTGCAGAAACAGGAAGACACCTCTGATGTCATTTAGTGCTTCAGAAGAGACACCCCTAACAAAGAAGATATGCTGTTGTAGGCAGTCACGTCTTATTGCACACTTTGGGAACAGATAAATGGAGCTTCAAAATCGCAATCCACGTCCTCCCATTCTTGAGCTGCAAGACAAGAGTGAACAAATGTGTTACGTGTGAGATTCAGACATTTTCATATTTGTTTTTCCATGATATAAATCAAAAGACACTGAAAACATATTACTTTCAACAGCAGATAACAGGACACAGTCCTCATCGACGTTGGCAGGGGCAGTTCCGCTGTTAAAATCATTGAAAGTTTCTGTAGCTGAATCAGTCCAGACAAACATTCCCTCCTGGAAGACAGTTTGAATGAGTCACACGCCAGGACAACGACTGCTTTTGCTTTCTTTTTTTACATAGGCACATGCTTTACCATATCAATGTCATTGTATCCAATCCAAGCGACTGCAGATGGTCCAACACTCTTAGCAAGCAGGGCACGAACTACTGCATCTTCAATGTTGTCTCGAACAGAGGACAGATTCCCATGAAGGGATTGGCAGGTGCTCTAAACAAAGTCAGTAAAACCGGGCACATTTTTTTTCAAGATTTTACTTTCAGGTGATGTGTTGAAACCATTTATGTATATAAAATTATTGCTACCTCAGCATTTGCAAAAGTTTCACTTTGCTCGATAACGAGGAAACAACGATCTCCCAATCGATGCCAGTTCTTAGGACAACTTGGAACTGCAAGAAAAAAAAGTTTCAGACCATTCTGCAATGTCAAAAAGGGTATCAAAACATAATCATTCCAATTGATAAGTTGCTTACCATTAACGGTGTCACACCACTGTAATGAAAAACAAAAAAATATTCTCAATACCGGAATCACTGGTCATGAATTTCACTCTTGAAAATGAATGTACAGTGCATGTGGGAGCAGAAAATCTACAGTAAGCAACCACATTCATAATGAATTCCCAGCTATGTCTTGCATAAAGTAATAGAAATTTGACTTACACCTGTAGTTAACAGGCCACTGATCCCACAAAGGAGAAGAAATCCGTGGAGAGAAAATGCCATCTGCGAAACAAGAGAAAAGAGAGATCATTTTAAACATTTCATTTACTAAATTTGTTTGGTTTGTATGTCAAATATTAAAATCCCGGGATTAAGCTATCAGGGTTTCAGCTGTGTAATTTTACCTTTGCAGTTGTGATGCGAGTTGCTGCAACAATATGTTTGAACAAAGGTGAACGCTCGTTTTATACACAAGCTCGACGCAGCCCTGGAATGTCAAACTTGTCACTCAAGTCACGTGACGCTTCAAGGAGACAAAAGCACTCAGAGTCATCATTGTATAATTAAGGATTGTGGGTTTTTTTAGGCAATTGAAAAGGTTTTAGAAATGGTTTTTCGACGCATAACATGATCACTTACAAATAATCTAAAGAATTCTTGCCACACCTTTTTATTTTGCTTTTTTTCTGATATGTCTTTTTGCAAACAAATCCCGCCATGTCAGTTTTGCGACTTTTTTGGCGGGGGATCTGCTAAGTCAGTCAGGAATGCTGCATGAGATGAGCAGGTCGCTGCTCCTTCGCACGAGGAAATGTTCTTGAGGTTAATTGGTTGAGTTTGACTCCTACACTCCCATGTCACACCCTGATGACCTCCAAATTCTCAGCTACAATCTCCTAGGGTCTAAATCCCGTGGTTGAGTCAACAAAGGGTGTTCCGATGCTGTGCCGCTTGTAACATTAATTGGACTGGCCTTGAATAAATCCCACAACTAAAGAACTGCTTGGAGAGGAGGATGTAGCTCCACAGTACAGATGGAGTGTTTGAACGTATTCGCTCAGAACCAGTAGAGTTCCAACATTGAAGATATTTTGAAGGTTGCCATTAAAATGATGAGTCAAGTGTTCAGCAGAGCAAAAAACAGTAGCGGCACATATACGTACAAAGATTGACTGTGGTATTTCATGTCAACCTTTTGTTCCATGTCAGCGCCTGGAACATTCAAAACAAGAGGGAGAGGCAACTACACGTACTTGGCATCACAACTTGGAAATGTATTGACCATCATTTTTAATTTTTCAAGTCACACCCAACATGAACCTGCTTCTTGTGGCGTCAATAGTCGTTGATTGCTTGGTATGCTACTCATCCTGTGTAATCGGTTCAACAACTGCTTCAAAATTACTGCCTGATTAAAGGTACTCCCACGTCATGCCGGTTAGTTGAGGCGTAGTCTCACCGTGTTGTGACATCAGCTCATTTTGGGGAATAATTGGGCTCCACAAATTCCAAGTTAAATTTCTTTTGGGTGTTGCACACCGCCCAATTCCGGTGGCTTTGTATGTCTATTGTGATTTATATCATTAGGTGTGTCGGAACATTGGATTGGAAGGGTGTATAGAGTTTACCTTTAGAAGAAAATTAATAGGCAACAAAAACAAAATTATAATCGTGTGAGAATATGAATCTTACTTGTTTGTGATATTATTCCCACCCTGGTCTTCAGCAAAATGTCTCTGTTAGGTAGTGTGGTCTACAGCAATTCTTCTCTATATTTTAGAATAAAAAAAGTTTCTACACTACCTTCAATATACAAGAGGATAGTAGCCCTACTTAAAATAGGATAGAGGTTGAACTTTCCCTTCAAATGACAGTTATGAATAAAAACAATCATGAAAAAGATGTGTTATTTTGGGAAAAGTTTCTCAATATTTTTAGATGAACAAAAGTTTCTACACTACCTTCAATATACAAGAGGATAGTAGCCCTAACTTAAAATAGGGTAGAGGTTGAACAATCATGAAAAAGATGTTATTTTGGGAAAAGTTTTAACTTCACAAGATACGAATACGGACAATAAGTAAAGCCGTCAATAACTACGAGCAATCCAAGACAATCCAAATATCTTTGCAAAAGGCCTGTCGTTTAGCGACGTGTTTTCCCTGTAAACTTGATCACTATCGGTCTCAACTGAATTAAGCACCGCATTTTTAAGACTGTGGTGCTCTTAAGATCCTTTACAATGCAGCGTGCCTAATTGTTCAATTCTGGTCATGCTTACTGACCTTGAATGGACAGTATTTTGTCAAAAAATCAAGGAGTCTCGCAAAGTAGTAATTTAAATACCCCCTGGAAATACTAAGTATCCCCGTGTAGTATCAACAAGAAGAAAGAAAAAATAATCTAATTCTACAACTTTAAAAGCACATGATAAACACACAAAATCACCTTTGTATTGTGTTTCCACTGATTACATAGAGAAATTGTCACAAAAAATGTTATACTAATACACGCACCTATTTTTCATATCAGCAAATCCATGATTTTCCTTGAGAGGTTCCTACAGACTATAATTGGAATCCACTTGGGGTATATTCAGTTGGATGAACATGATTATGAAAGGCACATGATTGTGAGGAAATGAATGAACGTCTTTATTGTCATAAAAGTCATGAAAGAAGGGAACTTCAATATTTGTTAGGGTGGTCGAAATTGTGTGACATTGACAAATGAAGGGTGTTGCTTAAAGGAAAACTTCACCTAAAGTTTCAGTTTTAAGGCATACATTTGATAAGCCGGTGACAGTCAAAACATGATTGTGTGTTTTATTAAATACTTTGTTTCCTGTTTGTTTGTTTTGACATGAAAACATGTGACTGCCTCTATCCTGTATTTAAAAAAAGTGTTTGCTACTTTTCTCCTATGAATTCAAGTAGAAATTAGAGTAGAGAGTCAAACAAACATTTTGACAGAATTTCAGAGAACAAGAAAATCGCTTCTTTTGAGACCAACTGGATAAAACTCATCCAAGCACTTTGTAGTCAGAAGTACTAATACAGTATGTGCCTAATCTCAGTAAGATCCTACATAAACATTTTCTACTTAGATAAAAAAGAAAAAACATACTCAGAGGCAAGAACCAATTGTCATTATATCGAAAGTGAAATAAATACCCATGATGAAAAAGCTCTAGAATTCTACTGCTGAAACAAGGTGAGAAAATTTTGTTGCTAGTTTTCACAACTTTCTTTCTTGCACATGAACGTGGAAAGTATCCCGTCATCTTCAAGGCGCAAATTGATGACTGCATTTCATTTAGAGTTTGAGAACCCACACCTGAGTGCCAAATTTATCATTTTGTGCATGCAGCAGTATGCATCAAATTCTCATTCCCAACAAAATGAAGGAAGTTTACACTTGATCTTTCTGGCCGCAAAGGTCAAATTCCAATTTGTAGGGAAAAATGAGACTGCTAAGTTATTTGACAGTCGATTCATGTGTCGTCACATTGTGTCGTCCACCGGACCACCAATCGAGAAGTACTGTTCCGTATACTCCCACTATGTTTAAAAAAGATGATGTGATATGAGTCATTTGTTATCGAGCATGCAGACTATATGTTAAGATCATGTACTACACGTGTTGGATTTTATTTGTTGAGAGGCCATTGAGTAAACACAATGAAACATTGAGATGCACTTATAGATTTCATCATTTATTGCAGAGAAACCCTTTGACCATCCAAATATGATTGCCATCAAGAGAAATTGAACCATAAAGAAAATAAAGAGAGCTAAAAAGAAACCGCTGGAAGTCTGTCATCATCTCCGAAGATTGTTAAGATTTCGGCAAAGACATTTTCTGGGGCAAAGTTGTGGTGTCGATTAGTGCTCATGAGCCTCTTTGGCGCAAAGGAAGAAATTCTCATCGGTGCAATTATCATCGTTCCATAGCAGCGCTGTAGAAAAAAAAAGAAGAGACCATTATGAAAGACGCCGTGAAAATCATTGCATGTAGGATTCACAAAGAAGAGATATCCTTACTGCCGCCATCAATCTCCACACAATCTTCAACACCATTAAAGTTGTCTGGCTGAGTATCTTGGAAAGCCATGAAGTCGAAGGCTGAGCCGTCAGTCCACATAAATGTTCCCTCCTGCAATTAAGTCAGACATAAGAGTCACATGTTCATTATTACATGTGGATTGTAATTCTGTTGTGTCAGCAGTCATACTAGTGAGCTTCCGGTGTCAGTTCATAAAGATGATCCTCAATTCCTTTTTAATTAAGAGCCGCAAAATGGCTATTTTTCATGACAACTTTTCTACTGGTCAATGTTTTACCTCAATGCCGTCATGAGCTCCAATCCAGGTGTCCTGAGTGTTGCTGGTGTCTCCAAGTGCTGCATAAATCAGCTCCTTTGCCAATACTGATTCTTTATGGTCGAGAACAGACATCAGATTCCCACCTTTGAGAATGCAGATTTCCTAATGGGAGCAAGTAACAGGTGCAAACTTAATGCTTATAATAAAGAGTGGAAGTTTCCATTTCTATTGAATGCGCTGCCACATTCTATGAGGCGTCAGATCATGGCTACAGTCTTGAACTCTTGCATACCTCGGCGTCCATGAAAGTTCTCTGCTGCTCAACAAAAGTATAACAGTAGTCGTCCAGTTGAGTCCATCCCTTCGGACAATAACTCCCTGTAACATAATTGTCGTTTTACAAAGAACAGCAAAGTACGTATGGCGACTCGATCTAGTGTTGAACCGTAATATTCATAACAGGAAAGAGGGACGGACCTTTATTGTCACAGTCCTGTAAAAAGGAAAACACATTGTTAAAAAGAAACCCAACTCAGATCAGGCCAATCATACCGTATATTCCTTTTTATTAGTCAGCTGCTAAGATTTTGACTTACTGCAGATACGAGTCCACTGATTCCACAGAGGAGGACCAAGGTTTGAAGTGCAAATTCCATCTGTGCAAAGACAGAAAAATAGAAAAGTGTATCTTCAAGATTTATAGATCGTACGTCGTACAATAGGAAACTTGTGGCACTAAACTGAGTTTCATTAAGCGGAAGGAATGGCAATTGGTGTGAAGCTGTATCTTATTACCTTTGCAGTCTTGATGCTTGATGCCCAGTAGATGTGCCAAAAACTAAAACAAGCCATCCTTTTATAGGGGACTTGACGCAAAGTCGGGAATGTGAAGCGCGTCACTCGCACAGATGTCATGTGACACGTCAAACAAGTTCCTACATCAGTCATCTTTTTTACTAAATGAACTTTGAAAATGAAAAATATGGCTTTCGAAAAACATTTGACGTGGCACAGTCAGCTCAAAACAAAACGTCTCAATCGCCAAGTCGACTAATAAAGCTCTTCGCACCTCAACTCGGGCGCCATTGCTTAAACACGCCGAAAGGATGATTTTTTTGTGTGTGCATGAAATATCGAGTGTTCCCATTCATCATAACCGGAGGGCATCAACGTGAATATTTCTAAAAAAACAAACAAACAAACAAATATTTCTAAAAAAAACAAAAAACAAAATGTGTATTCATAATATATCTTAAAATTCCCTCATAAAATGCCCTATGCAAAATGAATTGCTGTCAAATGGGTGGGGTTTTACCACAACATACCAGGAAATGTACTTTGAACTAGTTGCATAATTGGTTTAAATGACACCCTTGGAATCAGAATAATGATAAGTGCCTTCATGGAGGAACAGGAACTATTCATATTTCTTTTCTTTTATTCTTGGACTCAGGGTTAGAATTTTGGCTCCAACTATGTGCAGATTTTTCAATTGTTTTCCCTGTCCTTGTGAGGCTTTTATCCCATGTTCCTTTATGTTCTTTTAACATATCTTGTTCAGCTGCTGAGCGGGAGAATGGCAATTTGAATGTCTTTATAGGCTGAAGAGTTGAAATGGGCCACATCCTATGTGCGTTTAGTTCAGGCTTGTGTACTCTGTTTGTGGGTGTGATGATTTTTGCTGTTTTGTTTTGTTTTGTTTTGAGAAAGCAAAAGAGTGAAGAACACTAAGAATAGTGACAGAAAGAACAATACAAGTACTTTTCCCCTCTACTCTTACTGAGGGGCCACCGTGTGATGAGAGAAACCCTATAGAATGAGGGAAGCTAGGACGGTGGGGAACCCAGTATTAGGACAAATCACTTGGGAGTATTGATCGATCGACATCCTACAATGTGTTCAGTGGCACCTAGTCATTCGGGAATATGGGAATATGACGGTGATAGGTTTATTAATAGATATACTTTAATAAAAAGAGAGAGACATCGTTGACATATTCCAGCTTTAAAACATGCAAGTGAGAATCGTCCTGGCTCGTCCTCGCCACCGTGACATTCTGAAGAAACGGCATCCTCCTCTGCCCATTTAGTCGCGCATAATCAAAACACTTTAGGTAGTCTGATTCAAACAATTGCATAAGCTAACCGAATAACACAGGCAAGTCAGACATCATCCCAGGGGATAGCAAACTCAAAAGGCCCCTATGCCCGCAACCGTGGGCAATGAAGTAGGGTAAGTGCCATACGACCTAGTCAACAGCCCCAAGAATTTAAAATCACTTGAACCAATGGGAGAGGAATAACCTGAAGGTGAAGGATTAGTACCTTTCAAAAGACCACCACGCAAACCAAGGCCTGCGGCTTATTTCCCATCAAAGAGGGTGGGAAACCAAATGATACTCTGATGTAAACTCAACAACACACCCTACAATTTAGGCAAATGACTCTGACACATTGCGTTATGTTAAAACATAATTGATGGCACACCCATTCTAAATTAAGTAAAACATTTTTACAGCACATTAGCCAACGCCAGCAATAACAATGCCGCCTGATTCGTCGGCATGCTACTTGTCCTGTTGAACTACAGAGGTTTGGCGTCTCTACTGAGTCAGAGAATTGCTTTTTAATATGTGGGAGCATATACATTGTGGTCAGAAATGACCTTTCTTTTTAATAATTGTTGAGAAAAATGTCTCAAGCTTGCTTTTGGCAACTGTCTGCCACCATGTACCGTTCGACTCGTGTAACCTCTCCTGTATGACTGCTTTTCCATTCACGAAACACAAACCAATTCATGTGCAGAGGAAAGAAAAGGATAGGTGTTAGTTTAGACTTGAATTTCAATCAGCACTGACATTGGCTCAGCACTGTCATGTTGCTGTGTTCCAACCTCGGCTTCGGAACCACACGGAAAGCCACCTGCAAAGCCCGCATCAATTCTATGTTAAAAGAGCTGCTACGCCTTCAGGCCAATTCACGTGTTCACGTGACACAGGCAACTTCAGGTATTCACTTGCCTACAAAAAAACCAAACCAAAAATAAAACATAAAAAACAATGAACTTGTGACAAATATATCATCAAAGTTAAAAAAAAAACAAAACCTTATGGCTAATGTGGTTAAATCATTTTTGTGCCTTCCTTTTTCTAAAGTAGGTTGCAAATATATATCGCACAGGTTTAGAAATTCTGGTGACCAAAATAACTTCCATATAAGGATTATGGAGCCCACTGCATTGTAAGGACCTCCAAGTGTGTATTTTTTGTTTTTTGTAATCGTGGCCATATCTGTAGCACGTCTGGGGTCCTGGGTTCAAATCCAGGTCGGTCCACCTGTGTGGAGTTTGCATGTTCTCCACGGGTGTGCGTGGGTTTTTTCCGGGTACTCCGGTTTCCTCCCACATTCGAAAAACATGCATGGTGGGCTGATTGAACACTCTACATTGCCCATTGGTATGTATGAGTCTGACCGAGCATGGTTGTTCGTTGCCTTGTGTTCTGCGATCGGCTGGCCACCGATTCAGGGAGTCCCCCGGCTCTGGCCCAAAGTCAGCTGGGATTGGCTCCAGCAGCCCCCGCGACCCTAATGAGGATAAAGCGGTTGAGAAAATGAGTGAGTGAGTGAGTGAATGAATGAATGGCAAAATCTGGCCTTGCCACAATTCTCTCTCTCTCTCCGAACACTATTGACCTCATGATTTTTCTTTGCTCTTACATGCGCAATGAGTTGCGTAGATAAGTGCATGGCTTTCCTAATCAACACCGGTTAATGTATTAACCGCCGCCATCAGTATTCCAATAACACTGTAGAACCACCCCAAGGAAAATACAGTATCCGTAGCTCAAAGAAATTAAAGGGAAAGCATCAACACTGAGACAGACAAACAGACACAGGCAGAGAGGAAGCCATTTTGACCAAATCAGGTATGAACCACCTGGAGTCCAATTATTGAGAGAAGAATGCAGGTGTGGCTTAAATTTGTGACGGTCACAAGAACACTCTTTTCAGATTATGTTGAAATTAAATTATTTTTTACTCCTTTTCCTGTAACTATTTGAATGCTAAGTTGATTCATTCATTCATTTTTTGTTTATCCTCACAAGGGGTTCAGGGGGTGCTGGAGCCTATCCCAGCTGACTTTGGGCACCAGGTGAGGGACACCGTGGAAAGGTGGCCAGCCAATCGCAGGGAGAGAGAAGAAGACACACAACCATATTCATACATAGGTGCAATTTAGAATGTTCAACAAGCCTATGCACGGAAATCGAAGTACCAGGAGAAAGCCCACGCGAGCCCGGGGAGAACATGTGAACTCCACACAGTGACGACCGACTGGGATTGAACCCTCAACCCCAGAACTGTGAGGCTGACACGCTAACCACTGTGTTGTCGGGCCGCCGACTGTTGTCGCAGTTCTGAGATTGAGGGTTCAATCTCCAGTAGGTTAGGATTTTTCTGTGGTAGGCTGGCTGGTTGAACACCCCAAATTGTTCCTAGGTATGAGTGTGAGCATGAATGATTGTCCTTGTGTCTGGCAAACTGGGTTTTGATATTGAGATTAAGAATGGGTTTATGACGGTCTGTCTGTATAAAAAAAATCCAATGTTCATACAAGTTCCATAGCGTCCTGAAATATAGAAGTTAGCTGACTTTTGTTTTGCTAGAACACAAACGTTCATGATGGTGAGAGGCAACACCACAGCGTTTTTTATCAGAGCAGTGGTCATTTCAAATGGTAACTTTCTTGCTTTTGGAAAGAAATATCATTGAAATAATTCTGGTAATCCCTTGTGGTTACATTTTCGGACTCAGCAGAGGAATAGAATTGGGGAACCATTTACTAAATCTGAGGGGAAAAAAACACCACCGACCAAATGTTGGTTGCAAAACTTTACACCTGCATCCGATTTGATAAGCTCATTAGTTCCCTTTGTGCCCCTAAAATGTCCAGTGAGAGCTTATTGTGCTCTCGTTTAAAAAAAACATTTAGAATTTAAATAAAACTTATATATAATTATCAAATATGTTGACAAAGCCCATTGTTCCATTGTTTAGTTTTAACCTGTTTTGTTTTTCTGTGACAAATGTAACCCTTTTAGAAACCGCTAGACTTCATGAGAATCACTTATACAACAAACACATGTACATTGACATTTGGTGCACAGATTCCATCATTTATTGGAGGGATACCAAAATTGTTAAATGAGAAAAAGAGAAGGGAAAAAGAAATAATTGCAAAACATCCAGTTAAAGAAGGACACCACTTAAAACTGATCCAAACTATAAGGAGGCATCAAGGTGGTCGAAAAGATATTCCAGGTAGTTCCTGCGGTGTGACGCTTGGAAAGCTTTACCACAGGTCTTTGGCGCACAAATAATAATTATTATCTCCACAGCCATCATCATTCCAAAGGCCTGTTTCAAAAAAAAAAAGGGGGAAGGAGGAGGTAGTTACATATTTATATTTTTCAAAATGTTGTATTTGTCAAGCATGAAGACCCACTCCAAGCGCATAAACATACATTCTAATTGTTATTATTATTTTTTACATTTTTTATTTATTTAAACAAAAAGTGTTTATACCAAATTGATTAATCTCAACACAGTCTTCTGCGGATAGAAAATCATCTGGCTGACCGGTTTGGAAGTTTTCAAACTTTGATTTCTCCCCATCAATCAAAACAAAGTCACCCTCCTACAAGACAAAATGACACTTTTATAATGCATCACAGCAACACATGCCTTCTCTTGTTAATGTTTTACCGTAAGTCCATCATGACGTCCAATCCAAGTTTGGCCCATTGACCCAAGACTATTGAAAATCAATTGTCTAGCAAGTGCGTCTTCCACTGAATCATGGATGGGTGCCAGATACGCCCCCGTCAAGTTGTTGCATGCCTCCTGTTGGTAGAGATAAGAGACAACAAATGGCAAGGCATTAAATTGATAATGTACTTCAGCCTCTTCCCGATTCAATGATCATTGATGGACTAGCTACTGTGTCAAAGTTTTCCTCACCACTGCTTGTGTGTAATTAACTTCAGTGTCTTGGAATATATAACAGGTGTCACGCCACCGAACCCAACCAGGTGGGCAGCAGGGAACTGCAACAAAGTAATTATTTTCAGATGATTTAAAAAGCCAACAAAACACATAAATGCCCCGGAACTGGATGCGCTTTCACTAACCTGGCACGGTAGCCACACACAGCTGCAAAGGTAAAGAGTACATCAGTCATATCCAATCACAAAGCATCAACATCAAGTATAGCAAAATATTTTTTCCCTGTAGCCATTCGAGAACTGACAGAGATATTATTTAATCAAGACAAAGATGGCTCAAAAAGTTGCTTGCACGCTCGAAATTTCACTTACGACTGCAGAAAAGAGTCCACTGATCCCACAAAGGAGGAGCAATACACGAGGAGCAAATGCCATCTGTATAACGATAGAAAAATAATTCGCATTAAACACTTCAATCCTTCAGTTCGAAGACGAAAGTCACAGTGTTAGGCTTTCAGGCCGTGAAAGGGAGTCTGTAGAGATTGTTACCTTTGCAGTAGTGATGCCTGTTGCTTAAAGGATGTGTTGTCAACAGCAATGAACAGACCTTTTATATATCACCTTGACACAGCTCTGGAATGTTGAACGTGTCGCTCATGTCATGTGACGTATAAAACGGGTTCTTGTCCAGCCCAAGGAAACAATAGCATATAAAAAAATAAAGTCATCCAGGTATAATTGGGCACTGATACATTTTTTTCCTCTGGTTCCCTTGATGTAGATGTGATGGAATTGAACAGTTCATATGTAACATGCTCGCGGATGCATTGCTTCCACCAGAAAACTCAAAACTCCACAAATAAGTGCACTTTAATCCGTTCATTCATTTTCTGAACCGGTTATCCTCACAAGGGACACGGGGGTGCTGGAGCCTATCCGAGCTAACTTTGGGCACCAGGCAGTGGACAACCCTGAATTGGTGGTCAGCTGGTGCATCTTAACGTTTTTACTTTTGTTTTTGTGTTTTGTTTTTTTACTTTTAATAAACTTTCCCCACCGGGTCTCAGTCTTTTGTTTTCTCCTTTATTGATTGAAAATGTCACCGAGAAAGAAAGGCTTCAGAGCCAATTGTTTGATTCAAAGTGTCAGGAATGCAACGTGAGGCAGGGCGTTGTTCTCGCGTAGAAGGAAATGTTCTTCAGTTAATTAGTTGGGGTTGACTGCTACACTCCCATGCCGCACCCTGATGGCCTCCAAATCACCAGCTGCGATTTTGCGGGAAATGAAGCATACGATGAGTTAGAAAAGCGGATTCTGATACTCTACTACTTTGCTAATGTTGACTTAGCCTTGACTGCCGACCACTCTGGAGAAGAGGCTGCAATTTGGCAGTGCATCCAGAATATTTGCAACATAGTACTTGCTCATTTTCAAAGGAAACCTTTTCTCGTATGTGCAGATTGACCCCACCTCCTCGTTTGTGAATTGGAGAGTTCTATGTTTCTCAGCTGTGTCAAATGTGCGTCGATTTGCTTCAATCATTCCAAACAAAAGGGTGGGGTAACTATCGGCCACTCAGTTAAAAGTCTCAACAGCGCCTCTTGAAATTTTACATCTTCAATTTAGAGTCACAGCACACCCAACATACAGGAATCCATGTACAGTGACATCAATGATGTTTAGTTGCTTGGTATGTCATTCAATGGCCTTTGTAATGACTTAATGGTAGATACTCCCATGACATGTTTGTCGAGGCGTAGTCTCTTAAGATTTCGTGACAGTGAATCATCAAGGACCTAATTATAATCTATTGTTCTCACTAATTGCTGAGTTTAATTTCTTAAACCATCAACCTGCAGGTATGCCTAAACTTTTAAATGCCAGTGAGATGTACACCTGCGTCATTATCTACGTAGGGCACAAAATGCAGAAAATCACACTGTGGCATCTTGTCCTTCACAGCTCTTAATGTTAAGAACATTTTCAGCACACCAGTAAACTAAAATATTGTGAGGGTTACGGGCAGTTAAATGCAAGAAATTCAAGCAGCAAATGTTCATAAACTCACAAGAATGAATGCAAGAATGGTGAAACTATTATGGTGTAAAAGGCCTTCAAGTTAATAAGCAACTTGATCGGTCAAAATGTTTTTGGTTTCAGTATGTGTTCTCATAATGTTATGAAATCAACAAAGGACTATTTTTAGCCTTAAAATAATTTAGAATGCATTTGATTTTGTTTGGGGGAATGAATACTGAATGTAATTTGGTTTGACTTGAAAAAACAGTGGACAATATGATTTGTGTGGTAATATAACATTTTAAAAAAATGGGAAGTACTGTTTTGTAAAACTAGGGATATTCAGAAGTTAGGTTACATTTTACTTTGTGGGATAATGGGCACAAATTAGATTAGAACTTTATTTCATCCAGTATTCGGGAAATTTCTTGGTTGCAGTAGCAAGACAGACACAAGACACACAAGACATTGTAGACCTAGGTAAAAATCTGGACCAGGGAAGAACAGAGGTAAGGCCAGGTGGCAGGAGTGACTAGAAAAATATTTTTCTTCAAACATATCTGGCAAATTTACTGTTAAATCTACTGGATAAAATATACAAAAATGTTGCTTAATTTGTGAAAGAATCATTCATCTTTGTGAGAGATAGGCACTTTCAGTTGTCAGTGACTTTAACAGAGATCACAAACCCTCAAGATTAGGAAAAAGAAGAAAATAATCGCAGAAAACCAAATCAGGTGTTTAGTGATGTTGCTCCAATAAGGGGACATTCTCGTGTGATAGGACTGTCCAATACTCAATTTTGAGCAGAAAGGTACCTTTTCATGGTTATGTAGCCATGAGTTGTCCTGTCAGACAGCTCTTCTTCACAAATTGAACAAAGTCAAAGAAAGCTACAAGATCTCTTTGCACATGTGCAACTCTGGTCCATATTGGAGGAAAATGCCCTGCCAAATATAAATAAAAATAAAAAAAATACATGAACAGTTTGAGTTTTAAAATGACTACGTAAAACGGTAAATACAGCACTTTCATTCATGCCATCAATCCACAGAATCTGTATATTCATCCTAATCTCCAGCAAAATGTAACAGCTAATTCATTCGTCAGACCTTGTACCCAGCTTTCCAGTTCTATGGTACTGAAAGTACAATTCTATTGCATATTATTGGATAACTACGCCCTCTGTTGTCTATTAGAGAACTTTACAGACACAAGCGTTCAAACGGTTTCCAAGGTTTTTTTTAATTATATTGACATTACAGCACTTTCACAATTCTTCCCTTCTACAGACTATGCATTCCCTTTGTTAACAAAAAGAACAGAAAAACAAACAAACCAAAAACACGGCAATCTCACCAATAAATACATTTCGTATCATATTTTTCCACGTGGGACTTATTCCACCAACAAGTTGTGCACAGCCTTGTTTGTTTATTACTTGAAAACATAGCTGATTTAAGATACTGGGACAACATCAGCACTTTGTCTTTATCACACACACAAGCCAAACACCAATGCGGGAATGGTGAGAGCATCCATTTAAGAGGATATAAACAGATAGATGGGGTGGCCAGACAGAGAGAAGAAAGAATTTAGAGTTGTGGTGGCTGGAAAGAGAGGAGCACACCACAGGACATTGGTGTCATGATTGGGAAGACTTCACTCTGTCTGCGGCACAGAGATGGCGGGGCCCTTGGGGTCATCAAACCGGTCCATGGTGTGGAGCTGCATGATCATGTGAAGGCCGTAGGTTAGCACCAGGACCATGAGGAGACTGGTCATCAGGCCCATCCAGATCCCAGGTGAGAAAAATCCAGCACAGTCAGAGGCATAGGAGAATTTGCCACCACTCACGTTGAAGCCTTGAATCTGTCAGGACGTGGTCAACCAAATTATAAACTAATATTTATATTGGGAGGCTAAAAGGGAGTAAACACAATGTGGAACTAGGCAAGTAGAAATTCTGTACAATCAATATGGCCTACAGCAGGGGTTGGGAACCTTTTTGAAAGAGAGAGCCATAAACAATTCCTATTTTCAAATGTTATTCCTTGTGAGCCATACTCACAATTTAAAAGTCAAAATACATGAAATGTTGTAGTCATTTTGTCACTTTTAAAGTATAAAAAGTCTCTGAATTCCTTTGACAACGTTGTTACGCTGTTGCTAATCAATGAATATCAATGATTTCAATGAGTATCAATGAAATCAATGACACAGTCCCGACGTGACGTTCCTATTGGTGCATTCGGGACTCAGCTCTCTCACCACTGGTTTCCATATTTTAGCTCAGAGCCATATGCACTCATCATAAGAGCCACATGTGGCTCCCGAGCCATAGGTTCCCTACCCCTGGCCTACAGGACACTTGGTCCTGTACACAGAATTAGTACAGGACAGACAATTGATGTACTGAATATCTGATCTTACTTGAAAGTCCTCAAATGAGACCCTCCACTGATTAGCTGGATCTTTGGATGAACGTGGGACAAGCTGCGGCCACCGGAAGCTGCTGACGGACTCGCAGCGGTACGAGTACTCGGCAGGGGCGTAAATGTTCCTGCTGCCGTTGAATGTGGCCTTGGTGCCGTCATATTCCAACTCGACGGCATCGAGAGTGAACCAGCGGCGGGCGGACACTTTGTAGTGACGCTGGCTCAACGCAAAGCTGCACAGAGATACAAATTTTAAAAAATAAAACTTAAAACTTATTACTTACTTACTGTCAATTTGTATGATGTCTAAGCAATTGATTTTGCTCATAGTTATTGACGGCTTTAAGGTGGTGCAGATTCATGCTGTATGGTGTAGTACAGTATTAGTTTGGTCTCGAGTACAGTACAAAACTTTTCGGTGTACCACAGTATAGTGACGTCTGGTATCGAGCAACTCATCCCTGCATCTTGGATTTTTACAGGTTAAGTTCACTGTTTGGGAAGGAATCTTTGTTGTGATTTTGCACCACCAAAAGGTCAGTGTTGCAAAAGAAAAACAAAATCACTTCTAATGTAGTGTTCCAGTTCCCTGTCATTCTTGAAATCAACAGGCATGGGGAAAAAATTATATTAGTCTGAAATATTGGCTTACAAAATTGGCTTTATATATCGCCAGTCGGCTGATTTTTTTTATTATTTCTATATAAAAACTGGGTGGATTGTGTTGTACCTTAGAGATTTCCGACAAGCAGACTCACATTAGTTTGAAGTTGCGGTGTCCAAGAACATTCTCATAGTTTAGGGCAAGCCTGTAAAGAATAAGAAATAATCCAAATCAAGAAAAGACTACAATGAAAAGAAGCATCACCTCCAATTTCACTACTTGATCAAACCAACCATTCAATTCATAACTAATTGCCTATAAGGTAACATGATGACAGAAATCAGAGTACTGGACTTTCTAGATAAGAAACCACAAAAAGGTGGTTTACTGTTTTAAAAAATGCCCAGGTGTGCCCATCGCTTTTTACTACCTTGCTTTAGTTTTGTCGCAGCTGGAACCATGTAGCTTTGGGCTAACGCCCTCGCCAAAGGTGGACGGGGTGAGATCGTGTGTTTCCCAGCGCCCGCTACGCAGGATGCTGACAGACAGTCCTTTGGCCCAAAGAATAATACAGCTGTTTTCACCTTCCTGCGCATATACATCGTAAATTACTGTCAATGTGGTCACCGATTCAGGGTGACCCCCGATTGGTCCCTGTAGTTAGCTGGGCTATGCTTCTGCACCCCCCACAACCTTGAGGACAACCGATTCAGAAAATGAATAAATTAATGATAAACTCAGTGTACATTTTTCAATAATGAAGAGAACAAGTTAACTTTGAAATATGGGGACTGAATTGTTTGAAGTGCTTAAAAGAGTTTGCTTAGAAAATTATAACTTTCCCAGTACTAAATAGAGGGATCATTTTTGAGTACCAGAGGTTTGGCATTCCTATTACTGTGAAATAGAAGGATTAGGAAACAGAAGTAATAATAGAACAGAAATGCTGGTGTTATCGGCGTGTGTTGGAGACATTGCCATAGATTTTGAACTAAACAGGGCAGTGCTACCCTCTTGTGGCAACAAAAGGTACAAATCTTTGGTGACATTGCTCAGATGAGGAGGAATCACAGTAAATATAAAAATGTAATGTTTTTACAAAGAAAAGAAAAATAATAAGTCAAA
Source organism: Stigmatopora argus (assembly GCF_051989625.1). Classification (NCBI taxonomy): domain Eukaryota; kingdom Metazoa; phylum Chordata; class Actinopteri; order Syngnathiformes; family Syngnathidae; genus Stigmatopora; species Stigmatopora argus. Next base: position 22,342,695 of record NC_135387.1, read on the forward strand.
GACCTTGAACTCCACTGGAGCGTAGACACCAGCCTTCTCCCTCATTTTACGTTGCCTTTCATTGGCTCGCTCCCGATCTCTGTATCCGCCTCTGGCCTGGAGCAGCGATCGTCCACCCGCCATTATGGCCTCCATGGAGTCTGACGAAGCCCCCTACCAAAAAGGACCACATTTTCATTCAAGTAGTTATGATGGGTAATCATCTCCTCACAAAGGACCAGCAGTAACTGCTAGCAATGGTATGGTCATTACTGTTATATTTTGTTGTCTCTCTGTCTGGTCTTTTACACAAACACACACACACGTGTGAAATATGGTATTTTTTGACGCGATCTTCCAGACTGGTGCGGCTGGTGTATATTCCTCCCAAATATCAGAACTTAAAAATGGTGGCATGGGATCATGAGTTCTCATTGCTTATTGGCCAAGTGGACTCACCCGAGATGGTTGCAGTGCAGTATAGATGGCCGTGTATGGAACAGACTGCCCCTTCATGACACTCATAACCTGGCCAATCACCTCATCTAAACAGAGCCATGCAAGCAAGGTTGTTCAAGGTCAGCTGCTTTCACTTGACAACCCACTTGAGTCACAACTGACTCACCGTTGCCACTGAGAACTTCTTTTGCCGAAATTAGATCAGACCTGAAAGGAAAAAGACACATTTGTACATTTGATACTGTTGCAACTCTCAAACTCTTTAAAAACAATTATTCCTAACCCCACTCTAATTTTACAAACTGTAATTGATGTGAAACGTATTGATTGAATACCACGAGTGACATACCGTATTGGCCCGAATACAAGGCGATCCTGATTATAAGAAGACCATCTCTTTTTCAAGACTCAAGTTTAAAAAAAGACTTTTTGAACACCAACATTTTTATACCGAAAATAATTACAGTACATCTGAAACGAATAATTAAAATAATATATTTGAGAGAGAAAGCATATTATTTTGCCTCGTTCAAATCATGCAAAAACTGTCTATGACATCTTAATATCTGAACATTTAAATATGTAAACTAAAGTGCAATCACATTTGTAACTGAATAGCTTCTGGTTTTTGAAATGTAAAATAACCAATCTACTGTGATAAAACAACTAAATTGCAATACAGTAATACCTTGGCATACAAGTGCCCCGACAAACGAGGAATTTGAGATACGAGTATAATTCCGAAGCAAATATTTACCTTGAGACACAAGACAAATTTTGAGATACGAGCACACGAGACGCGAGGGGCTGCTTGTGTATTACTGTAACTGCGTTAAACATCAAAGCGTTCAGCATTCGCTGTAAAGATACCTGGCGCCCTCTAGTGATGTGAATGGGTATAATGTCTAGCTCCCGAATTTAAGATGACCGACACTTTTTCAGTCTTATTTCAATGCAAAAAACACTCTCATATTCGGGCCAATACGGTATAATGACAGCTAAAACAATTCAGTGCTCTGCTACCAAATAGCAGAAGAAGGTAGAATTAAACTGTGTTTCCAGTTGTTACCATTTATAAAACAGAAAAATAATTCTCTACTCTACTGGTGCACACACCCAATGTAGTAAGGCAGTCGGAAGACGAGCAGGGCGGGCGAGGAGGCATTGAGCGTCAACTGACTTAGCATGTCAGGGTCCAGGTAGATGGGTGAGGTTTCCAGTTGTTCTTGCAGGTGACCAATTACTTCGTTGGAGGCCGGCCAGGAAACGGCTGGAAGCACCAGCTTGGAGGACGATGAGCGAAGAGCATTCTACAAAAGAAAGCCGATTTCATCTCTGCCACATTGGCCTTCAGAAGAAGATTGCATCTTAATAAACCCTTCTGCAGCGGCTCCCTCTGGTGTTCACGAAACAAATGGAAACCTGAACAAACCTCCAAGTTGGGGAAGACGCTGTCCTGCTTATTTCCGAAAGCTCCCCCGTACAAAGTAAAATCCTCCACGCTCATCTGTAAAGAAGACCAGAAGTGTTCTTGAATAGATTCAACAAAAAGCAGTCATCTCCTTTAAAATGTCCACTCATGTACCTTGTCCTGAAGAAAAAGCAGGACATTTCGGGGGCCTGTGGTCAGCATTTTGTCCAGGTAATCGGCAAGTTGCTGCCGCTCGACAATGTGACCTGCCGCAGGGGGCAGTTGGTTTCCTTGAGGGGTCCTGCGTGTCCAAGAACAAAATGAGAGGAACAAAAACTACCATTTTGTCATTCCACTCAACTGGAATTTATCATCTTTTAACATGATAAAGGTTGCTCGTGTAACGAAACATATTCTTTGTTTCAACGTGATGGATTTAATATCTTACAATGATAAAGTTCAGTTTATAATGCGCAGAGCTGCCACAATTGATCGACTTGTTGGCAACTAATCAACTATCCAATTGATCGAGAACTATTTTGCTCGTCGATGAACCATTGAGATGAATTGTGGACAGTCACCTGATGGTGTAGCGGTTCATTCATCTGACTTCGGAGCAGGCGTGTGTGGGATTGATTCCCGCTCGGTGGCGTTATGATTGTGAGTGCGAATGGTTGTCTGTTTCTCTGTGGCGACTAGTCTAGGGCAGTGTTTCCCAACCTTTTTTGAGCTGCGGCACTCTTTTTGCATTGAAAAAATCTCAAGGGACACCACCATAAGAAAATGTTTTCATCAGCAGGAATCACATAAACCTCCAAAATTATTCCAAAATCTAATTTTTCACATTGAACTTCCGGTTCGAGTGATGCAAAAATAAGTAATGTAATGTTTTAATCGCATAATTATATGACTTCTCCAAATATTACTTAAATCTCCTAATATTACGCAAAAAAATGTTGTGGTCATACAGACAGGTTCATGTTGGAGAAAAATAAACAAGAAAATGGCTGTTTCACAATTTGAATCTTGTAATATTATAATCTATAATTTAACGTTCATCATATTTTGATTTTAATATTGTAGTAGTAGAATTGACAGCTTTTCCGATCGTGCTGATTGATAGATCATTTTTGGACATTAAAATTAGTACAAATCTCTTTGAGCTTTTTAACAGCAGATATTGTCTTGTAGTGTTTTTTTTAAATTATTTACAATTGTTTTACTCAGAAAAGGGGGCAAATATTAAATCTTTTTATGTCTTAACCTTTTGTTTTTCATTTAAAAAGGAAAAAGAGTAAATATTACGTTTTTAATAAAACATGTTTATTTTTAGTAAAACATAAAAGGGGAAAGACAAAACATTTTAGATACAATATTTAGATATCTAAAAAAATCTGATTAAAAGAATGGCATCCGATGCAAAACTTGTGCCAAATCAAACATGGGAATAAAATCTAGTATTACTATGAAGATTGAGGTTTGGCAACAGACAAACAAGGAGCTTAGAATGAATTGTATGTTAGATTGTAGAGTAAAGATGGAGAGACATACAAATGTGAGTCATATTCGAGTTTCAGACCAAGATGCCTCTGAATATTTTTGCCATTTTCAATGATGGAAGGAGAAAATAGGTTAAAAATACGGTTAGGGACCACCGCTAAGACAGCAAATTGGGTGGATCAAAAGCACCTCTGTTGCTTACCTGCAGCACTTCCTTTACCAGTGGTTACAAGACGCTAAAACTCAATAGGCATTTCCAAACAATTAATATCTTCTCAAATATAGGATTAATTGAATGGCATTGCCGTCAAGTGTTAGGTGGCTTACACGGCCTAGGCGCTCACGAGCTGCCCCTCAGTAAAGAAATAAACAAAGCAAAGAAGGACATATCCGGACTCACCATTGATGCGTCCACAAAACCAGCGGCACCTGCTCCTCGCAGCTGCCCAGCAAGACGAGCTGCAGAACGAGGAGGCCCGCAGTGATGCGGTGAAGGGGAAGCGTCCGCGTCGTCGCCATCTTCGCCTATCTCAGATGGTGACGTCAAATGCCGGGATGAAGAGATGGGCTCACTGCGCAGCCTTACCTACGCAGGCGTCGTGTTCTTTTTGCGAAAAAAAGAAAACTAATTATTTACACTAAGGATAATCATTCATAATTATTGAAATAGTACTATGTTTTTGTGATTCGTTTCATCCAAACGACGTTTCTTGAAAGCGTTTCAAAGCCCTTTAAGGGCCTGACGGTCATGATATGGTCTATTATTCTTGTTTATTTTATTTCAATTGTTTCTCAAACAAGATTCTGTTCTAGCCTACATATATAAACTCTCATTCTTCGCCACCAACCAAAATTATTACAAAATGTTTACTACAATTTTGGGTCTCTTCATTTAAACACAGGAAACAGATGGTAAACTGTTATTTTAATCTTGTGCCATCTAGTGGATGAATATTGAACTGTTTTGCTTGTCACTACTGGGTGAAATTCAGTGATATGAAAATGTTTATGCACCCCTGATAATTTTTCAAGATTTTCCTTCATAAATCACTGGCTGTATGGATCAGCAAACCAACGATTTTGCACACATTGTATCCAAATTTGTTGCTTTCCAACATTTAAATTATGAGTGCCATGTCTTCCATATAGGTAGGTATGTGCAGTTGTTTTTATGACTGAACTTTACTAGTCTTTTTCTATCAGCTAGACGAGTCAAAAAGTAATCTCGAAATTTCCTTTTTTTTTAAACAGGAAATAACTATGTCACCCCAGAAAATGTCCAAATATAAAAACTTTATTGGCATGGATACTGAGCTGCCAAGTAGACTGTTGTTTTTTAAACAATCAATCGATAACTAATAAAAAACGGTCCTATTTATAAAAAAACATACAAGTGAAGATGATGGTGAAAAATAATTTTAAAAATGGTACACATGCCATTCAAGGAGATGCACTTGTGTCCAAACTTCAGTTTATGTTCAGTCCCATCCAACATAATTCGATAAATTTGAAAGGAGTACAGTTCTGTGATTCTTTGATCAAAAATAAGTTCCACTTTCAAATGCAGTCACATTGTGGCCCTGAGGCTTCGCTTCGTGTAAAAGTGCACCCAAATCAAGATTTGTGCAGTGTCTCAGCTTGAGTTCTAAGTCTCTGGAAGTCTAACTGGATGACGTCTGTTAGCGTCTTTCTTATCTGCAACTGCAATAAAAAACATGAACAAATTACACTTAGAATGGAATAGACAATATCAGAAGCAGCACAGGTTTGTAAAAGTGAACTTTTTATTTCCTTTTTTAAAGTACTTATCAGCCTCAACCATGCATTTTTGAAAAATGACTATGACGGCCTCTGATCGCCAGTTCAATGTACTTCTGTCTTTTTGCATTCGTTAATTTTAAAAAATGCTTTTGGGGTTAATTTCATGTGTATTTGCAATTGTGCCGGGGGTACTATTTGCATTAGTTTTGTGACTGGTTACATTTGCACTTTGACCAATTTCCATTTGCTTTTTTTTTTTACAAAGCATTTTGAATTCGTGTCCGTGTTGTGGCAATTTGAATTCGTGCTTTTTTACCTTTTGCAAAGTGTTTGGACTATGTAGTTTGCCTTCAGGGCCACCTTAGAGTTTGTGTTAAACACATATTTTTAAAAGGCAAGTAAACTTCAGCATTTCTTGATATCTCCTCTCACTGTTTGTGTTGTAAAAGGCCCACTTTTTTAAACATAAAAAATACCAGTGCTCTTTGCCAAAAGCATTGACTAAAAACCACCCCCCACCCCAAAACACATCTTACCTGGCTTTTGTTGTCCGCTCTGAGCTTTTCGACAAGGTCTTTGACGTTGAAGGGTTTTCCCACGAGAATAGTGATTCTCTGGAAGTACACGGGCACTAATTCAGTAACTGGCGTCACTCAAGGATGGGAGAAAGCAGGAGAAAGCCGAGAGCAATAATATACCTTGCCAATCCGAGGAATGTATGGGCTCACATTGGGAAGGACATCGCTTAAACCTGACAAAAAAGATGAAGACTGTGATGGACTATATGGTTTCGGCCGTAAAATGCCCTTGATGGAGTGAATTGTTTTTTAAAGAGCAGAAATAGAATATATGCCTGTGGCATATATAGTATATATATACGCCTTGATGGAGTGAATTGTTTTTTTACAGAGCAGAAAGAGAATATATGCCTGTGGCTGTTGTTGGCTCTTTTATTTGTATGTGCTGTGCAAAAATGACAACTAGTCCACATATTCGAGGGTAATATTATGTTAGCGAATAGCTGTTATTTGTCTGCCTAATTAAATTCTGTACAGAAAGCAACAGCAGTTTTTACAAAGACAATATAGGTACTGTTGATGGGGTATATTGATAATTATTGCACTTGAATATAAGCGAGAGAAAAAATTGTGGTTTATTGACTGATAATTACGCCAATTAGGTTTGAAAATAGATAAAGTCACATGATTAAATCATGACATGAACTTGGGTCTACAAGTGCTGCTGTGTCTCACGTACCCACATGCCACAGTGGTAGGATGACAGGATTGAGAGTGCACTCTGCTATTAGACGCCCAACACCTATGAGATGACCAGCGGTTTGTGTGAGCAAGGTTACAAGATGTAACTGCCGCCATCATGCAATACACTCACCCCATTTTAATCTGATGAATTCTTCACTTGTGTTTATTTTACCTATTTCATGGAGAACAAATAAACTGACAATTCAGTCTATTGAGGGGATAGATGACCACAAGAAGCAAAAAAATTTCACACAATGATTTAAATATCTAAATCATAAATTCTATATGCATTGTCAAGACCTACCTTCAGGAAATATATGTACCCATTCCCCTTTGTTCATCTTTTCCAGAATAAAATCCATGCCTTTCTGGTAAACCCCATCACCTAAAAGTAAAATACCAACACTCAAATAATGTTCAGAGTAATAATAAAAATGCCAGAAACAGAAAGCAAAACAGGTACTCGCACCACTCACCCCTGCAGACCGGCACACATTTCCCTCGGCTGAAGAATCGAGAGTGCAACTCTCTCGTGAAACAGATGTCAGATGCTGCCGGCGTCCTGTGCAATTTTAAATTCAAATGGAATTAAACTCAACCGTCCTCTAGGTGATTGAAAACATACTTTTTAATGTTTATAAATAAAATCTATTTGTCTTCGTCCATTGAAAATGTGTCAGTTAGCAGGCCCTTCATATGCAACCCACAGCGAGTTGCAGTGAGTGGCATGTTTAGTTTGGCTGGGTAAAGTTTTTTCTTACATATGACTTATTTCAAATCGTAATTCCCCATGTCTAATCTCACATTTTCTCATGTGCAAGCAAAAGTGTGCAAAAGTTAAACATACCAGCGCATCTTGTTGAAGCTCCACAAATGTCTAAGCCTCAAGACACCTACCACAGACACACACAAACAAATACACACTCAGCTTTTTTATTATTATAATTATTTTAATTCAGAAGAGCTTCTCACCCCAAATATGTGGGTCATCCATACAAGACTGGTGATTGGACAATGTGATGAGGGGCGTGTCAGCAGGCCGCTGGTCAATCAGCTCCAACAGAACCTCACGGTTATGCACCGTCAGGCAGTTCATGTGCTCTATACGAGTGACAAAGAAGGCTGTCAAGTAATGAGCATGTCAAATCCCCCATAGAACAAACCGAAATCTTGCCATGCAGCGTAAAACGTACTGGTCCACAGGTAGGAGTAGGAGCCCACCATGCCCATAATGAGCGAGCCGGACAGCCTCCAAGCCAACGTTGGGCATTTTGGGAATGGCCACTTGACCTCCAGCGGCATAGTGGCTCTCAACATGCACTACATGCACGCACTCACCTGGCGTGCCACCTAGGATAACAAAAGAAAGAGGCATAATAACACAGGGAGGACAATTAGAATATAATTGTATGGATTTAGAAACATAAACAAACATATAGCCTCATTCAAGGTAACTCTACTTCAAATGGTCAGAAGTGTCTTTTACCATCTCAAATTCTGATATGAATCAAGTGACAATAACATGACTAACTAGTAAATGCAATTTCTGGAGAGAATCTTCATACAGCTTTGCTACCTAAGATCTTAATGCATTTTTCCTTCCCATGCATGGATTTGTAAATACATATTTTGTTGTTTACATATAAACAAAGTGAAAATAAGTGAGTTGCCTAAATAATTTGTCTTGAGTCAATATATATATTTAACCGAAATAATTCGTATTTGGATTTTAAAAACGATTCTCTTGATGGACAATAAAATACTATGTCTAAAATTGAACTCAATCTGGTCAATGTTTTATGACTTTTTATCTACACTTTAAATTTTCGATACGTCTCCCAACGTTATACTTTTATTTAATAGCGAAATAACGCGACTTTTATCGGGAAAAAATACTTATTTTTGTGTGCCAATATTATGGTTAATACACCCAAAAGTAATCTTGACAGCTATGAGACCGTAATGCCGGTAATGCATGCTGATTTTACTACTTTTGTGTGTGGTAGTTGTACGTTGTTGTTGCACACACGATCGTTTGCATTATATTTCCTGAGAAAAAAAAATCAAATCAAGCCAAATAAGTTAAACCTACGAAGGTTGCTAACATGAAGCTACGATTACGATTCATCCATCAAAATCTTAAATGCGAATAAGGTGACATTCGAAGAGCAAAATTTAAATATTTTCACTGTGAGATAGGAACGTATAATTTAAAACAAATGTAAACATTGACCACTTGCCTTTTGCCTTTGACAGGCCAACGACGCAACCCGGAAATGAAAATCTACTTTAGTTAGTGCCTACCTATTTTTTCCACCAAAATATAATCTAAAGATACATTTCGTCACTGTGCATGCATTTACGTGTTATCGTATGTTTCCACGACATATTTTAAATAATAAAATATTGACGTTTTAAAAGATATGCACAGTTCACTTCCGGTGTTAGCGAGCGTTGATCTCTGGGTAACTGTGGCAAGAGAAATAATTAATTTTAAATGTTTTTTTTCTCTCGGAAAAAAAGCATATAGTCGTAGAAGGAGGGATTATCTTCGAACAAGGATGATTTTTTTAAAATTATTTTTTAAATGGTGGCACAATGTTCTCTCATCAAATCAATACAATTTATATAAGTAAATTACAATAAATTAAGACCACCTAGCTCTCTTTAAGGATTGACTCGGAATCTACAGGCAACAATAAATCTGCAATTAATTGGTGCAGGCTTACTGTTTCCAATTTACTATGCTTGTTTACAGAACAAAATATGAAAAGTTTTGGTCAAACAAGTTTTATTGGCACAGAAATCTATTGTCTTGTGCTCATATCATTTCAGGACAAATCGAGACGAAAAAGAAAAAGAACAAAATGGCTAATAAAACACAGTGGGCCCGGAATGTGTTGCTATGGTGCCATTTTTCGACCATATAGCAAAAAAAAATAGAATCTTTTTTTAAAGCTATTTTTACCATCATATTGCACAATTGGCCAGCAGACCACCACTTTTAATTTGTGGCCATACTTTAAGGCCATGAAAAAAATTCTACACACAGATTGTGCCCCAAATTGAAAGGTTTCTTCCCACGTCATGTCTGGGGCTTCATGTAAACATAATTAAAAATGATGACATTTCACAGAGACACGGTCCAAGCACTTTGTTGGCCACAGTAGCTCAGTTGTTCACCAGCCGGGTGCAAGCCAGTTCAAACCCTTTAAGGCCACTTCAAAGCCCAGAAAACATGCCTGCAAGATGGACAGAGAAAGATTAAGATGGTATCTCAACAGAAAAGAAGCATATGAGAAGGAAGACCTACAGCGTTGGCAGGGAAGGCTCGTAGGAAGACAGCATTGAACCCTTTGTAAAGCGCTTTGACCCCTTCTTCACGAAGCAGAGTCCTCAATACATCCACAAGACCTCTGTACTTGTCATCTGCGGCTGAGCACCCGTACACATACACACATGTTTCTGTTTAAAGAATTGTATAATAAAGCTGTACAAGACTAGAGCACACCGCTGTTCGAGTGGTTAGTGCATCGGCCTCACAGTTCTGGGGTCGTGGGTTCGATCCCGGGTTGGTCCTCATTGTGTGAAGTCTGCATGTTATTCCTGGGCTCGCGTAGGTTAAATGCCATGCGGAACTGTGAGGCGGATGTACTAACCACTTGGCTACCAGGCCGCTGACCCCTTTATTAATGTTAGTATTAATTATAAGCCCATCTCAAAACAAAACAATAAAATGTAGCATTCAGATAATTAGATTAAAAACAACAACTCAATCTTAGTTTACTGTCCCTTCTACAATCGTTCAAACTTCAAACTCTCTTTGTATTATAACATCTTTCTTTACATGAATTATTAATTTCCTATTTAAATGTACACAAAGTTCCAGGAAGAAGAATATGTGAATAACTAACTGTGACTAGGAAGAAGTTCTTTGTCTATTTTCTCTTTTTTCCCCCCTGTATGTTCGTGAATGCAGTTCATGACAAAACTTTGTGGAAAAACAATACATATACTGTATATAAAAGATTTTCATTATATGCACCACTGTCACCTGTCCTCAAATTTAAACGAGGAAAGATTGACAGGAAAGTGTTGCGGTGTCACCTGTCTGAAAATTGGACTTGAGGACGTCTGGGGGGAGTGCGATGGTCCAGTTCAAGAGTCCAGCTACCCCGCCAGCGAGCAGAATATAGGCGGGGCCAAGCTGGGAAACACTAACACGGACACATACAAAAATATAGTGCGATGCAAAGATTAGCTGCTAGGTACATTTTATAATCTTTTAACCAATAACCTTTTAGTGCAAAAAAAGTTACCTTTGCCCTTCTGGAGTCAGTTGGTTTTTCAGGTACTCATATGTCAGAAAGTAGAGACCATTTGAAGGCACATCTGGGAAAGAGAAAAGCAGTTAGTAATTGCAATATTGTGAAGTTCATAGAGGGTTATAGAATGACGTGTATGTTGTAAATGTTTTCGTGTTGACTTAAAATATATTTTATTTTGTGAATCAAACATTATTTAATATGTACATTGGATGCATTAGTGCTGTTACAAAAAACATAAGAAGTATAAGTAAAACATTAAATATGATCATGTGTTTTTGAGGTATAAACATTAAATACATTACACAGAGATCTATTGTCACCGTAATGTAAATGTTGCTATATAAGGATATTTATAAGATATTCAACTTGTGTTAATCTGATGTCAGAGTTAAAAACCTCACATGGAGTTATGTAAAATAAGATGTCAAGATGCTACACTGGAGGTGTATCGAACATTTAGTACATCATCTTTAATCTATTCACCCCTAAAGTAGAATGTATTACGTCCATAAATCGTTGTATACTGTACGATGTGAATGAGCTTCATATAAGCTTAGTAATGCCATATGATGAAAATATGCTACAATGATGTACAGAACCTTTGTATTAAGTTATAGTGCACTACACCTCTGATGAGTGTCAGCAACGTCCCCTTGTATACACTGCGTATGCCTTGTTCCTTGTAGAGACGCTTGGCACAGTCTAGGGGACCTGAATATTTAGACACGGGACCACCTGCTTGCACCTGCAAAACACATCTATTGTTAGCTCAGACCATCAGTTGCATCCATCCAATTTTAGTCAATTTTTTCATAGAAGTGGATCTTAAACTGAGCATGGGGCTCATCCGTGTGCCAGACAGAACTTGGTGGGCCATAAAAGTATTGGCAAAAATGTACATAGAGTACTTAAAGGGACTGGTATTTGAATTAAACAATAAATATGTTTCCTATCTTAGTTTTGAAATGTAAGACTTTACCTGTAGTAAGCATTTAATCCTTTCTCCCGGAGCCACAATTACTGTCGTGAAGATCCCTGCCAGACAGCCTGACAGGAATATCTGAGTGTGCCTGGACAAAATTATGCAATAATCTGACAACAGAAGTATTATATACATGCTACCCATTGTTATTACATCAAAAATATATCTAATACTCTACACCCCTCTGATTCAGTCATTATTTAATGGGAGGAAAGTATAAAAAAAAACGACATGTTGATACTCAAAAATGTGATCTGTTCGAGTGTTCAGCGTAAAATGAAGTTATGACACATTATATGAAATGTGGGGGTGGTGAGAATTGGACTTGAGAATGGGTGGGCTGGATCCACAGCAGCAAATAACATCAGAGGGTATGGCAATGTCCACATTTATATTTAGATATTGCTCTCAAGGAACATTCCCCACAAAACAAGGTCACTCCAGAACAACCCAGTACTGTACTTGCACGCACGCTCTTAAAGTTCAGCCTAGGCTAATATGCAGTCCTGCTGCCAAGATTGAGAAATGAATTCATGGGTCGAATATGATAAGAATATATGATAGCCTATGATTCTTTTTTGTGTGTTTGGTTTTACAAGAAACCCCACTTGGTCTGTTATTGAACAGCTTATACCCTACTTTGAAACCACCATGTGAAACAATAACCCTAGTTTTAAAATCTCATTTGAAACCACAACCTAGTTTGAAAACCTAAACTGAGTTTGAAACATACTTTGAAACACCAAACTGGGTTTTAAAGCAGGCGCAAGGACAACAAAATAACATAAACTTGCTGCAAGCAATGCGAGAGTGCTTTCACTCTGCAGAAACTTGCGTACCACTTCAACACCATTCAGATCATATTTGTTTCCTGATTCCAATGTCTTTAAAAATATAAGAAACCAGCAGTAAAACCCCAATTACATTTCAATCCTTAGTCACATGTATTTTTTATTTTTTTGTACTGACGTTAGCTCCTGGCAGGGGTCCGTCTGTTGAAGCTGCTTCCCCAAACCAAAGCCAAAGAAACTGATGGCCATCATGGGAGCCACGCCCACCAGTGGAGCTCCCATCCCTTTGTATAGGCCGAGGATGCCCTACACACAACGCATACACACTATTAGAACCAAAGCAAGCACTATTTTAACACAATGCTCAGTGCTGTTTTAGTACACTTGTCTCTTAGTGCATTTCACTGATAGTAGTAACTAACATGATCACTAAGAAACAGAACATTTGAATGTGTTTCTACTGACCTCTTTGGAGATGGTTTTGCGAAAACAGTCAAAGGTTCCTGTGTATACAGCGTACCTAGAGAGCGAGGAGGCTTTGGGTTGAGTCTGGAGTCTCACCTTACACCAAACAACACAACAAATACCATTAAAAAGTGGCACATGGAAAATTGACAGTTCATTTGTATACAAATGTGTGGGTGTGGAGTGTCTGGCCACAATCGTTGCTATTGGACTGTAGACACGGAGGGAAATACATGATTGAAAGTCACCGAGAACAAGAAAGCACAAGTGGAAAATAACATTATACACATACAAAAGAGAGAAAAACACTTTTGTATACACCAAAAACAGACTTGCCCTTTTGAGCTCGGCATTTCTCAATAAATAACAACATAGAGCCCCAACCTTTTTCTCACCGCGGACAGGTAAAGCTCTTTTTATTTTCTCGCGGACCGGCAAATGGGGAAGGCGACAACTTGAGACAAAATTGTGTGGGGGTGGGATCGGTGCACGAATGACATGCACAAGGGTAAAAAAATTCCAAGCATAATAGTAAGTCGTATTTATTATTATTATAACATCTTTTCTCATTTCAAGTAGGAGGGCAAGATTGAAAACGTGAATATTTATTACTCTGACGGACCGGCACCGGGTGGGTTGCGGACCGGTTCCGGTCCACCGACCGGTGTTTGGGCACCACTGCCATTGAGTAAGAATTGAACAGAATGAATGACAATTCCTTCTATTTTTTAGTTTCTACTTTTCTCATGAAGGAGAGGCCTTCATACATAATATCAAGGATTCAATCTAGTGACAAAATTTGAGCTAACATTGAACTCTACCTAACTGTTCCTCACCTGTTCCCCACCCATTGTTTCCCCGTTTTCCCCAAAAATTAAAAGCAAAAGCCAACATTCCCCGTAGCCAGTCAAGTCACTCGCAGACTGAGTTGCGCCTCGAGTCTTTTTAAGCTGATTTGTCCCAATAATCTCCACAAAGCCTGGGAAGAAAACCTGTCAAGAACAGCAAAGGTCGGCTTGCAAACACACTTGGGAGTCACCTTGATGGTGTCCAGTGGGTGTCCGGCCAGCAGCAGACACGCTCCACCGACTCCCCCGGCCACAAAGTTCTTGAGCGGGGAAATTCTTGGCTCGTCCCCCATCCTCTCCCCCGCATCGCCCACGCCGAGGACCGGTGTCACGACTCACGATGGACTGACGTCTGACCGTGCTGTCTGCCCTGCACTTCAAACCCGCAAAACTATCGAAAGAAAGCCCCCCCCACCGCTACTCCCGCCCCCTACGTCATCGTCACGTGCAACAACCATAATAGAAAACATTCCCGTGGAATCACGTTGTACTGGTTTTCATGAAGTGACACAAACAAGTCATATCCTAAAAAATGCTAAAAAAAATGTTCAATCATAATCGTTATAGATAAGTCAAATGAAGTGATAAAGAAGTTTCTACCAGAAAGTTACCCTCACAAAATAATTGCATTCATTCCTTATTTGAGCCGCTTATCCTTACAAAGGTCTGCTCAGCCGGAGCTTGTCCCAGCCAACAAATTGTTTTTGCAAGCACAAAAAATATTTTTGTGAAGACAATTTCTTTTGAAAAGTATGCATTTTTTTTACAAGCACAAATTAAATATACTAAGAGATTCAAGAGGTAAAACAGCCTCCATTGCAAATTGAAATCACATAGGAACAATCATAAAAACTTTTAAGTATTACAAGTATAATCCCCAAGATATTGCAGTTTCATGCTAATACAATTATATAAAAATATAAAGCGATACAAAAAATATTGTATCAAGAAAATTGAAAAAAAACACCTTTGCCAAAAGAATTATTTTTCTTAAAAAAAACAACAGCCAAAGACAACCAAGCCAAACACCCATCTGTTTTCAATATTTTTTACATTACAGGTTTCTATCGATAATTAAATCAATTTAAAAAATATATTTAAAAAAAGGAAAAAACAGAAGCCAAAATATTTTATTGATTTGAAGTCACTTTAGATAGCACCGATTTGAACTAAAATGTTACATAAGATTCCCTATTAGAAATGGAAAAAACATACAGGTTCAAAAACATAGGAGGATAATAGAGAATTTCTCCCAATTATTGTTATTGCCCCATGGCTGCTCCGTGTTTCCTGTTAAATGCTACAAAGCTGCATTGTGCCGATATAATTTTATGAGAATTTGGCTTTTATGTAAGCCATCTGATGGTGTTGGAGTTGGGCAGTTTTTTTCTATAATCCTTATAAAGCGTGATTTATGAGTGTGTGAGTGTGTGTATGTTAAGATTCTCTTGTATCCAATGCTAGTCCACTGTGAATTGATGTGGACAACTCCTTCGTAAAAATCATGAACTACTTCAATTAGGTGGTTAGCAATTCATTAGAGAACCGTCATCATGTGAATAATGATTCTCGCTATTTAGTTTAGCTTAGCTAGATGTCATTCGTCAATAAATCTGCTTGATGTGCAAGCTTGCATCTCACTAACAGTCCATGAAGGTATTTAGCATACAAATAAGAAAGAAAACAATCCAAATGTCCCAACAACGAGGAGCACAACAACAAATATCTCACACATCATATTATTAACTATGATTTATTGCAGTATGTTCCCTATTGATTAGTGTCTGAGTCCCTGAGTGGTCATAAAGTGCATTATTGAATAAGATTTAAATTAGTAAAATAGCTGTTTATTTTATTTATGTTTCCAGTCTGAATGTTTTAAAAGTACACATTCTGGGAATGTGACGTCAAAATTCTGATTCAGTGTTATTCTCAGAGGCTAAAGCTATTACTACTGCAGCTGAAAGTTCATCACATTTGTTCTTTTGGTTTCTTTTCATTTCCACCTAGAAAAATTGTGAGGCCATGATTTCCCTTCAAAATACTTGACAGGATTCAGTTTAAAAGGCAATCCTGTTCACATTGTCTCTGGGAAATCAATTGGTTTCGTTGGTGGTGGTCTAAACGTGCTCTGGGACGGTTTCCAGCGCCTCTTCTGCTTCTCTGTCCACATCCACATTCTAACAAAAAGAACAAACTTTAAAGACTTACTCAAGTATACTTCTAGAGTATTTTCAATGATATTGTACAGTTATACTATATCTTTCACACATTTTTTGATTTAAATCTCCCAAAAGAACCTGTGCCATATATTACTGACATATATTAATGGACCAGAATTGATATGATGAGCAAAACAAAATGACAATACAAAAATATGTTTCTTATAACAAAAATCTGAGGCTATTACAAGTTCACACGAACTGGCACTGACCTCTGGCTTATCACGGTGTGTGTTCACAGCTTCAATTTTAAGGAAGACCGACTCCACTTTACAACCTGGATGGTGATTGCAACAAAAGAGAAACAAACATATACCAACAAGTACATATAAGCCATCTTCATACCTTTCCCCCGATAGCAAACCCTTTAATGGTATTTGAGTTTGTCACATTAGACAGCCAGCACAATCAAGACCGGTTGTTAATCCGAATAATAATCAACAGCAAAGTAATGATAATAGCAATAACAAAAAGAAGAAAATTGCTGCAAGTGACTAACCATAGGCGACTGGGGTGAGTTTGAGGACTGTGTGAAGAGGACACTTGAGGTAGGGCAGTTCAACTGATAGACACAACATTCTTAATATTAATATAATACAGTACGGAAAAAAAAGATGATAAATCGAGAGACATGATGTGGACCATGCACTTTATTATATGCTCATACCTGAAGTTTTATCCAAGAAATATGCCAGTAAACATCTCATGACAGCCTGGTGGCAGATGACCAGCACGTTTTCCTGCCTCTCCAGCTCCATAATGACAGGCTCCAGTCGCTGGACCAGGTCCTCATAAGACTGGAAAACAAGAGGCTAGTTAGACGAGGACAAAAGTATCCACTGTTTGCATGTGATGGGCAATCCTGCCAGCTCTGAGTTGTGGAAGAGACTTAGGGCAGGTGTGGATCATGGTCGGGTAAAGAGCAAATTTAGAATCAAATTGTCACTATCATTTTTTTCTTCAAATTTATTAGATTCAACGTCATGTTGCTGTATAATTTAATTTCTTTTTTTTCCCAACATTTTGTTGGATTGCAATCACTCTTTACGTACTCATTCTGAAAATCTGCAAAATAACAATATGTTTAATTATGTGCAGACATTTTAAAAGGTATGCAAAATAGCATTTTTGTCAACTTGGGATCGACATTAGCATACCTGTCAACCTCTGCCGATAACTGCCCTTATAAATGATTATGATTCCCCTTACAAACCCCCAAAAAACCTTACAAACACCGTACGAGTCGTACGGTGTTTGTAAGGTTTTTTGGGGGTTTGTAAGGGGAATCATAATCATTTATAAGGGCAGTTATCGGCAGAGGTTGACAGGTATGCATTAGGTGTTTGTCGTGGTCTTTCACGTTGGTGTATGACAATGTTAGTAGAAGAGGCCCAGGGGAAGTAACCTCCATATATAATACAGAGTTTGTGTTTATCAGACCTGCTCTCCAAGACTGTAAAAGACATAAAACACCAAGGACACATCACCTCTCCTTTTGGGTAGCGGTAGCGATACTTGTCTTGGTCTCGCAGTGCAAACTCTTCTGGATAATTCTCCTGAATCTCCTCGTATGACATCTCCTCACACACGCCCTGAATCACAATCAAACATGACAAAGTGTAGGGCTAGCAGACTAGCTCCCTACTAGCAGTCATTATATCTTTATAAATATAATCTAGGATTAAAAGCTGACAGTGACTATGATCCTTTATGGTCTATTCTCTCAGCTACATCAAGTTAGCCTCCCAATGACAAGCAATGGCGGTCGTGTAAGGAGGTGTATTGTATCCACTTATCCCTGAAAAGTCATTGGTTCCATCCGTTACTTCCCAAGCCTTGAAAAAGTCGCCAAAATGGCTTATTAGCACTTACAGCGTCAATCTCATTGAGAGCCTTCCACTGTTCGTATGGGACACCAAGAGCTTCGGCTGTCTGAATGGTTCTCTTCATGTGGCTGGTCCACACCTTCAGTTCGTTGATACTCTGCTTGCGCACGTACACTCCCAAAGCACTGGCAAACTAGACATCGCATGGCTTGGTGTGAATGGGCAGAGCTGATGGTATGATGCTATCACACTAAGGCGTTCCTCACCTTGGCGCCGCGCATCGACAGGCCAGGATCCCCTCCAATGCGTCCTACCAGGTTGAGCTCACTCTCGCCGTGGCGACACAGATAAATGGAACGTGGTGTCACGTGGATGTTCATGAGGTAGTAAACAATTCTGCTCTGGATGTGGTCCTGCACTCGGTTCACCAGATATCTGCTGCCCACGTTAAAGATCTTGATGTAGGAGAGATTCCTGCAGGAATTGTGGGGAAGACATGTCAAACCATGTGAAAATCATATAATGTAGAATTATTTAAATAAAAAACACGTCTCATGTGGCACATCAAAACTGGGATTTTTTAAAAAATACTATATTCTCTTTATTAAAATCCCAAATATATTTCTATATATTATACGTTGTTGTTAGCACCGACTGGTTATCTGCACTGTCCCACACCAAAATGGCCAATTATAGTGTTTGGGTTCCATGCTGCCTCGGCTATGGATTTGGTCTAGTACGACTGCGTACCTGCTATATGTGGTCCTTTTGGTCTTTGCATTATGGTTACCTGTCTTTTTCATCGTCCAGTGCCACATACGTCAACTTGTAACAATCAATCCTCTTCAGGAAGTCGGCCACAGCCTCGTCCTTATCACAGTTAAGGTAATCAGGACTACTTAGCTTCACTTGCTAATTCAACAGAGGGGGTCGATAGGTAATAGGTCAAGTTTGGCCTAGCTTTTGATGCAGAGAGCAAAATCATACGCACGGCTTCACACACAACTCACCTTAATATTCTCAGCAATGATTGTTGTATCGTCACAGATAGATTCCACAAAGAAAACCTGAACAGATTAAAGAAAAAATATTTTTACAAAGTTTTTAAACAACGAGTGTCAGAATACCAAAGGTAGCAGATAAGTGACTGAGTACTGCTAAAAACGATGAAGGTGAATGCTATATTTTTTCCCCTCACCAATTTCTAAAATAATAATAATCTAAGTAAACCATATCTGAACTTTCACAATGTGCCTTAATTAAAAAATGGCCAGTCTTTCTTTGAAAAACAAAATACTATAACAAATTCAGCCGTTAATTAAAAAATGGCCAGTCTTTCTTTGAAAAACAAAATACTATAACAAATTCAGCCGCTAAGAAGTCTGACAAATTAAAATCACTGACAAATTTGTCTTTGTACAATAAAGACAAAATTAGAGCTTTTCTCACCTTGTATGTTATGACATGTAGTAAAATGCCCTTTACAATGACAACTACTGTAAGGTTCAGTTGTAATGCAGAACAAACCTTGTAGCCATTTTCCTTAGCAAAGGTGAGAATGACATCTCGGCGCTCTGCTGTCGTGTTGGTGGCGTCGAAAACCTCAAATAAAAACATAATTATTGATTAAATGAATCATTTTCACTTTCGTCCTTGTCATATAGGAAGGAGGTCAATCTATGGAAAGTATTCGGATCCTTACATTTTTAACTCTGTTTTAATGCCACCTTTTCTCCCTCTCCTCTTAACTCTTTTCTATCCCATGTTTTCTTTTAATAAAAGACATAACATAAACCACCACAATGAAAATCCGATGTTGCACTTTAAAATTTGTCAGCCTATAAAGGCACTCAGATTAGATGAACAAGAAAGATAAAAAAAATTGAAGTAAAAGGAAATACTTAAGAAAAACTGAAAGACTAAACTCTAAGTAAAAATAAATAAATTGTTGAATGGAAATTAAAGGAAAGAAATTTACTACATATATTTCTATATTGATAGACTTGGAAAAAAAATCATCAAAATGATTTGACAGTCTCTCTAAATGATTTTAGCAAATGTCTGCAATAAAAGGAAGAGTATAGTAAACATTTTAAAGGGGTATAAAATACAATCTGTAGACACTTTCATTATAGTTTGATCACTATGGGTTTGAATCAGTGTGCTGAATGACTTACCACCACTTGGCCCTGCTCCCTGTTGAAGTACTCACACACATCTTTGAGCGCAGCCATGGCACATGCCCTAACGAACAGCAAAGTGACATTTAAAAGCAGCGAGAGAAGAAAATTGTGATTTTTTTTGCTGATTGTACTTTCGGATCTTCATGGCCTCTGCATTGTCGGGTTTGAAGAACTCAAAGCTGTTATAAGAACGCGTCGCATCTCGGCGATACTGCCCCACATTGAACACTGTTAGAAAAAAAAGTTCAACATGCTTCCAATCAATGGCAAAACAGCCACTAATGTAAAAATGTGAGCAATGAAACTCTGGACATTACTTTATATGGATCCATTTAGAAACACTTTGTGCATTGTGCCTTTTATATTTGTAGCCTGTGTGCATGGCAAGTGGTACCTTTGGTTGTGACACCAATCCAGTTGAGGTACCTGGTGAGCTTTTTGGAAATGTACGTTTTACCGCGAGCAGGCAGACCCACCATCACAATCATGGTGGGTGAGTTGGTAAACTGAGGAACAGACGCTGAAAGAAGAACAACAAATGATTTTGCCATTACTTGTTGACAGGACAAATACAAATTGGTAAAAGGAAAAATATTGGAGGGAAAAAAAGCATTTTCTTCATTGTGGACCAGGTTCCTAACCAGACACAAAAATCAATATTTTGGGCTAAAAACCAGCGGTTTATTTAAAACGTATACTGAATGTGTCACACTTAGTTTTGTTTAGAAGATGAGGATTTTTATGTAGTCTTTTGTTCATTGACAATTCTGTTAACCCAAAAGGGAATATTTGCATTAATTCTCAATGGTAGTGTCAAACATTTAAATGTTTTACCAAAATATAGGAAGAGTTGCATTCCTCCAACTTTTAAACAACGATGAGCATGTGTTTCCCAATTTCGAAGGGCATATACATTAAACAAAAAAAACGCATGTTGTGGAAATACAATAGAGGGTTTTATTTTACAGCCTTGCTGTTCAGTACTGGGAGTTCAGTGATCTTTCAGGGGGTTAATGACCGGAAGGGTGCCCCGTTCGCAGAAAGTATTGCTGTGTACAACATCTATAAACTTAAACGCGTGCACACATACAAATGCACGCAAGCCAATAACAAATTGCAGTACTCACATCCTCGACGCTTGCTCAGTCGGCTGTGCACCCACGGCACCCATGTCTTCTCTAGACGGGTTTGTGTGAGAATGTTTTCATTAAGTGACACGGCCATGGCTGTCTACGGGTGAGTGTGTGTATTTGCAGATTTTTAAAGTCTATCACACTGGGAGGTGGAGTCATTTGAGCACCTGTTTGGCTGGTGGCTGAGGATGGAACATCACGGATTGGTCAATGACACATGCTGAAGGAGGTCAGTCACCAATAAGCTTGGATTGTTGCCTCAGAACATCACACTGATGTTGGAATACGTGCAAGGTGTTGCATCTTTAATAAACGCTGAAGACCAAAGATGGATTTTTTTTAAATGCAGGATTTATCATCTTTCAACAATCCTAAAATGTTCATGTTTTGTAGTAAATATCAAAGAGAATGCATCATATTATGATTATTTTTTTCTTGACAAGCCTAGAAACAATGTTCCCTCTATTTTTTTGTTTGTCTGGGCAGAAAGACAACCTCCCTGAGCACACTGAGTACCAGTGTGAGCAACATCATCATTGCTCGCTATGGGCACACACCAGTATCACACCTGCCATAAGCAGGTGCATGTCTACTACACATAAATGATTTAGTAATAATAAAATGTAATGATTAATATCTAAAATGGGCGGCCCGGCGGTTGAGTGGTTCGCGCGTCGGCCTCACAGCTCTGGGGTCCTGGGTTCAAATCCAGATCGGTACACCTGTGTTGAATTTGCATATTCTCCCTGGGCCTGCGTGGGTTTTCTCTGAGTACTCCGTTTTCCTACCACATCCCAAAAAGATGCATTGTAGGGATTGATTGGACACTCTAAAATTGCCCCTAGGTATGGGTCTGAGTGTGCATGGCTGTCTGTCTCCTTGTGCCCCGGCGATCGGCTGGCCACCGATACAGGGTGTCCCCCGCCCCTGGCCCAAAGTCAGCAGGGATAGGCTCCAGCACCCCCCGCGAGTGATAAAATGGATAAAGCGGTTCAGAAAATGAATGAAAAAATATCTATGAATAAAACATCTTCATAAATGCCATTAGAATATGCACAAATCCAACTTCAATTTTACCTTATTTTACACATCTGTCCTTCTCACTTCTCATTCTCGTTCAAATGACTTTTCTGCTGAACGTGTCACTTGAGATAGTCAAGTTTCTATTTATATGCAATATTTTTCCATGATATTGCTTTGATTTATTTAATAAGGGATAGAACATAATAATGAACATATGTATGATTGTAGCCGAGGGCTAATTTCCATTTACTATAGTCCATTGTGTAGGTTGAAGACAAACGATCAGACATACTAGACACACACGCACACAACCACACACACAGCAGATTTAGACAGTTCTCACCCGATTTCACAGCTTGTTTTCTTCTATTTGCACAGTAAAGTAAAAAGGAATGTATTAAGAAATATTAAAATGTAATTAAAAAAAGATAGAAGGGCTGTAAAACAAGAAAAACAAGAGTGGACAGAGCTACTGCCACTGACTGCCACTGGCTGCCACGTGAACGGTGCCATCATGGGGGGTAAAAAAAATTGGATTTTATTTTATGCGCTCCATATGATTTGCTGTGCGCGGAGAAGACGAGAGTAGTGCGCAATTGCTCACGCGCGCAGCTTAGAGGGAACATTGCCTAGAAATTATCAAATTTTGACGCCAGATTAACCGAAAGTGCCCTGGGCAAAAATGCTTTGTAATGTAACACACCTCCATCCCTACATCTGTCAAGTATACCAGCTTTTTTTAGCTATTTTGGGGGAAATTTCTAATGGGACTTTGTCAGAATACAAGCCCCGGAAAACACACAAACAACTCTAAACTGTAAACTCTAAAATATGGCAAATCACATATGGAGAAGAACATTTTGCAAGAATATTTAGGACATTTAAAACAGTATAACTAACACTCACGCTCCATGGACTCAAACCCTGAATCATGTCAAGACGCGTGTCAGCCAATGTCCAAGGCAAATTTACCTCAAGATATGTCGTCATAAGACATTGCCTCACGCGTGATCGCCTGCGCGTCAGCTTATGTGTGAGTGTGTTTTCAGGTAGATGCTCACCTGTGCTCGTGCAGCGGGCACGCCGCGTCACGGGAATGATTCTTCTCTTCCTTTCAGCGGACTCCATGAACGACAACAACCGGGGCCCACGTGGGCGCGTACTCACAAGGCCAGTCGCCACGCCCACTCATGACCCAGCCCCCCAAAATACACGCCCCTGAAACCCACTACCATCGAGGTATGTCCTGGAACGCGCCGTCTCCATGAAAACGACGTGCACGCGCGGCATTCCACTCGTAGACGTTCAGTGGTTGGTGGGAGGTGGGGGTGTAAGGCCAGGTCGACCCGGTCAAAAAGTGACGCCATTCGGGTTGACGCATGCGCACTTGCGACGGAGAGAAAACGGAAGGGACGCTTGGCGCGTTGCCACGTGCTTCCTGTTACACAATCGAGCGGCGTGTGATAACGTGTGGCGCGCGCGTGTGGTGACTGGCTCACCGAACGGACGCTGGAAGCGGAGCCTCCTCTCTGTGGGCACGACCCCCGCAACTTGCGTCACCGCGATGGGCTTCATCGGACCCCCGATGTCCTAGTTTGGTTCTTTGCGTGTTGTTGAGAGGGTACGCGGTGCTCAAACGTGACACGCAGTGTTCTCCTTGGCCAGCGGGTTTCGCTTTCTTCTTTACGTCAGTGCGCGTGCGCGAGCAGTCTAACAGATCGCATTGGAGACAACATACTACTTTATTCAACTTGCCATAGGAATTGACAAGTTTCAAGAAACATTTATGACAGTGGTGGACCGTCAATGCCTGCAAGGCCTTCTATGCTGGCCTAAAAAATATATGAATCACAGACTGATGTTAATTATATTTTGTCAATGAATTCATAAATCATTCCAAATTCTCTGTCAGCTAGCTTCCTTTCATTGCTTTTCCTCTGGTCAGCCATTATTTGTTGCCAGGTTCAGAAATATACCTGGAAGCCCGGCAGCATAAAATAAGCTTCGATAAAACTGCTGCTTTAACCAACCTCACCAGATCAGATACCACAGAGTTAAACAAGATTATAATGATGTTTTAAGCTTTTATTTTATTTGGATGAATACTTGGATATTCTACAAAAGAGAATATTCTAAGATTCTACGATTAATGTATTTTTTAGCTATTCTATTTGTAAAAGTTTGTTCTAACTGGTTTATTATACTTTTTGTTTGAGTTGGATTTATTTATTTTAACATACCATACTTTTACCCTAATGCCATAGGAATTAACAAGTTTCAAGAAACATTTATGGTAAAAGTTACTTTTTCAAAAGGGAACATTCTAAGATTCTAGCATTAGTAATGTATTTTTTTTTAAACTATACTATTCAAAAAGTTGTTTTTTGTTTTGTTTGAGTTTGGTTTATTTAATAAAGGGGCAATACATATTAATGAACATATACATGTTAATATGTAAGATTATAGCCAAAGGCTGTGATATGTAACTGTGTTATATAATTAGTTATTTATATGGAACTAGGATTACTAGCAGTCTTGCTCAAACTATTTAGTTGGTAATTCTTTGTCATAACACTAGAGGGAGCCTGCTTTTATTATATCCCATTTGCAGTCAGAATGTTTGGACAATCTTTCTAATGCAATAACACAAGTATGCACATTTAAAGTTTTAACGGTTAATGCTTTTGTTGGGGAAAAAAAATCAGCACGAGACACAAAAAAATTACAGACAATAAAAGCCAGGAGGCTTGTTGATGTTTATTAGTTGACAGGCGGGTTAGTTAGCTAGTTTGAGCAGAGCGCACAATTCAAACAAGCAGCTACATTAGCACACTGCAGTCGTGCAGTACAACCCCACCCTTCCTCATCATCTAGCATCGTCCCATTATTTTCTGATTTGCTGTATTAGTATTTGTTATTTCCCTCAATACCGGTTTCCCGTGTTTTTGTATTTTCTATTATGCATAAAAAAGAAGGCAGACATACGGTGTCAGGGCAGAGTGACAACAGAAATTGTGTGAGAAATGACTGAAAGGTATGAGTTACATAAAAGTGTGATTCCTTTACCTTGATGTTGAAATTGGATTGGTGAAATAAATAATAATCAACATTTTAACAAATAAATACACCTGTTATTACAATGTAACAATGTTATTACCCATGGATTCTATTTTGATCAGTTTTGCATTTACATTCTTGTGTAAATTTCAATTTGTACACCTCATGTCAAAGAAATGAGACCACTTATTTGTGTAAATTATTGTACTTTTTTTTTTTTTAAAAAGGAAACAAGATCTTTTGTTTGTGACGTATTACTGCATCAAATATTCAGTTTGGCACCTGTGACATGTTATGTTAAAATGGTTGAAATTATGTTTTTAATACCGAGAAACTGTAATGTTGATTCCCATTAACATTGTTGTTGTTTTTCCGAGAATGGAAGTCAAAATAAACAACTGAAATTATATGGCTGCCCACTCTCATGAGTTAGAACTGGGATTCAATTTGCCAGTAAAACAAAGGTTGATTTTTCCCCATCCCTTTATAGTTGCCTCTCTGTATAACTTTAGATTAATGTTGGATATACTATTGTATAAGCCATTGATTATTAGATGAGTTGTAATAATGATATCAATAAATGTACTTTAGAATTGTATGTAAATGTGGCTGCGTGGCTTTCTCATGTAAAGCCGGATTGTTGTTGTTTAAAAAAAAACAGTTTTGACCCTTCTATAGTTGTTTCTCTAATAAACTTGTCATTATTGGTATCAGATTTTTGTCATTTCTTGTGAATTGTCTCATTCAAATGTGAGTTGTTCCACACAAAGCAACAAAACACAAGCTTAGTAAACATTACCATATTCAACAGAGCTTTTTATCGTCCTTACCATCCGCGAGGCTAAGAGCACAAATGAATGAAAAAGCATGAAAAAGCATTTTTATGACTCTATGGTTAAATGTGTTTCATCAATAAAAATGATAATGTGACATTTGCACAATGAATGCTATGTGAGCAACATGAGCGGCCCTCATTTCAATGACAGAATGAAAAAAAAATGCTGTTCACAACTCTAAACCTTCAACATTAATCCTAAAATTGACCCTTGATCTATAACCATAATCCTAATCCTAATCTCTAACCTATAGCCGCTAAACCCCAATATGTCACAGGCGACCAAACAACACCGCCTTGAGTGTAATAGCATTCAGTGTTCAGGTGACACAAGACCATAGAGTTATACAGTATAATACAGGCGTTCGTAATATAATGCGCAAAAAAACAGACAAACATGACAGTATTAAAGTAGTATGAACATTCAAAGAGCAATAATAATTGGATGAGCCCCCTGAGGTTTGCTACTCAGGACCCTCTCTCCACTCCATGCTCTTTCCTGGGCCTTGGCTTTGTTCGGGTGCCGGGTAACAATTGTCGAGTGTGTAGGGGGGCGGAGAGTGAGGAGAGGGGGCTCGTTCGTTGGGACTCTCGTAAGGCAAAATGTCTCCTCTTAATTAAAAAAGAACATTCTGATAAGATCCGTAACGATAGTGCGCATGCTTAAAAAAGCCACGTGCTGCACAGAGACACAGACAAAGACACACATGTAAAGTGTTTGGAAATGACCGCATTCAAGCTAACACAACGTGACATTATGGTCAAGGTACTCCCACTGTCATTCTACTTTTGTCTTGGTGAAATTTTTTCAAGCTAGAAACTTTTTAGGGAAATTAACAAGGTGGAAATTCACCAAAGATCAGCTTGCAAATTTGCTACATCGGCAGTTAAGTCTGGAACACGCAACTTGGATGACAGGTAAACAATTCACTGTTAATCGTTTGATTCATGCATTCTCACGGGAAAAGCAGTAGAAAATTGCATCAGTTACTTGGACTTACTATACCACTTATCATTCATTCAATTTGAGGCAAATATATAAAGACTGACTTTCTTTTGACGCAGTGTTTGCCTGAAACAAGCAACAAAATAAAGAGAAACTAAATAAACCAAGAATTTTACAGGCGTAATTCAGCCCCAAATTGAATCAAATTCTGAATTCCACGATTCCACTACATGTTTATAGTATTTCTCATACTTGGGATCATGAAGCCTATCCCAGATCACTATACTAGTTGCCAGTCGGCATGAACAGACAAACAAGGATTTATACCAGCATTCACAACTTTGGATAATAACAGATCTTCAATCAACTAACATTTTTGGGAACGGAGAGGAAAGCCGAGTTGATCTAGTATTTTGTCATTGCATAGTACCCCCAATGGAACCGACCAGTTGTTTGTTAAAAATTAAAACGAAATTAAATTTGCAAACACATTTCCATGTTGTGAATGGTTTCAAAGATATATGTTGATTTTTTTCCCCCTAAAAATGAAATATTCATATTTTTAAGTGTAATATGGGAAGAATTGTGTTCACATGATAGTTTCTATTACATTTGAAATTTTAAATGACAATTGAGGGAATTAGAAACTTCAAATAGTTATGATTTCTCACTGCCTTTTTGCCGCGACGTGAAAATGGCAAAGATTTATGTGAAAGTGTTTTAAAGAATCCCAATGGAAAGTGACCATCTTGCAATGTTCCAAAACCCGCTAAATTTCCAAGGTGAAACGTTTTGGTAATTGAATGTGTTATCTGTATTTATATGTATATTGAAATGTGGCATAGAAAAGGCGAAAAACGGTGTAAACATCTTTTCTGCATAAACGTGTGGAATGTATTTTAGGCTGTGAGTGCGTGGGCGTGTGTTTAGCTGGGTCGGTTGAGGACGCTCGACATGGACGGAGCGATGGGGGGAGGCGGCGCCGCGTTGTCCGGGGAGGTGGGGCCGGAGCTCTCGTTACCGGTAGGGACGGGGACGCGTCCGCTATACTGGCCGATGAAGGAGCCATCCTCGTTGAACTGGATGTCCACGCTGTCGCCGTACTCCGCCAAGGAGTCGTCGCTGCCTAGCTTGCTGTCGCCGCACAGCGACGGTTGACTTTCCGAACGCTTCTCATCAGTGTCGCTGTGAGATGACAGGAAGGAAAACCATCAGTTGTGGAACTTTCATCATCTTTATGTGTTTTTGTTCGTGACCGGACGTTTGGTCGCCGGACGTTTGGTCGCCGGACGTTTGGTCGCCCGGACCCAAACAACCGGCGACCAAACGTCCGGCGACCAAAAGTCCGGCGACCAAAAGTCCGGCGACAAAACAAGGTAAAACAACACAGTCTACGCATCAATTAAAGCCAACAATGGCCCTGAGCAGTTTCACTGAGCCGACGTGTGAGTGTATGAGTTTGTATGTACATGCGTTGTCCCTTTAAGAAGCTACGTCAGTTAGGGTCTTAACAAGTTCTCCAACAAAACACAATGAAAGTACGGGAAATTTTGAGCTTTTCTTTAGCCTAATAGTTAATAAGGCATTAAGTATGACTAAATAATAATTTGCAGTTTGTATTTCGGGAATTTGAGCAACAATTTTAAATGGTAATTATCAATAACCTTCCGGGCGACCAAACGTCCGGCGACCAAAAGTCCGGCGACCAAACGGCCAAGTACCGTTTTTGTTGGAGCTTTCTGTTAATACATAGAAGACAAAGAGGATTTCTAATGTACGTATACACACACCAAGCAAGAACTAAGGGAGACAGAAACAACAATAAACAGAGCAACAGAAACTTTCGTCATCTTTAAGGCAATACTAGTATATAGAGGTGTTCAAACTGGTCCTCCGGTGGGTGCATTTTTTCCCCAACCAGTTCAGCACAGACGGTTTAACTTAAGGGTGTCCAAACTTTTTGATCCTACCAAGGGCCACTTTCAGAAAAAAGAATGCGAGAGCCAGCTTGAAATCCTGACATTTTCATTTGTTAAGTAGAGGTTAAGAATCGGGTTTAAAAAATATAAATAAAATGCAGTAATTTGCTGAAATTAATGGTAATCGCAGAGAATCATTAATAAGTTTGACGAATAAAGAATCACCATGCACGAAGAGGCTAAAACTAAATTTTGCACACTGGTGGTCCCTAGAGGCTGCATCAATGAGCCCCTTACAATTTTGTATTCATTAATCTAACCACATCAATTTCTCACTCAGTAACCACCATGCATTTAATTCCTCACCTTTCCAAAGATCTACCAGGGAAGCATTTATAAAGACAAAAAGCAAGGACCAATTAGAAAGGAAAGAAAGGAAAATCCTCAGTTCGAGTGTCGACAACCCACCTGTACTCCCCAAAGGTTTCATCCTTCATGGGCCTAGCCTCCGAGTCCACTTCTTTTTCCTCCTTGTCCTTTACTGCACCAGCGACCACAAACCGTGAGGTCACATTAACGGGGAGTACAAGCAATAGAAATCAATTCCATGTTTGTCCTTACCTGCATACTTGCCACCTTTCCTGCGCTTGACCAGGCACAAAATGAACAGAATCAGAATGAGCAGCACTATGGCACTGATGAGTCCGATCAGCCAGCCTCGAGTGGCAAAGCCCCCGTTCACTTCTGATGGGCCTGATGACCAAACAACACTGTTAGTATTTTACATTTCTAAAACGTTTGCGCAATTCACGTTCAAAATTGCACAAAATTGGTCCACCATCGTTTTGCCCGACATCAACATGCCAAAAGTTATGCATTCAGATGGATATCTTAACCATGGCAATTCTTAACTTGTTAGGCTTCTACCAAATCTTGAACTAATGCTTGACTATGAGGCACAGCGGAAGAGTTCTTTCTTTTTTGAGAGTGCCGTTTTGCTAAGCAGATAAAAAGTAAAATAGAATAACCATTGTCATCATGGTACACAACAAAATTTGAATGCAAATTAGTCAGTCAATGTCGTGTAAAAAAGGAAAATCTTGACACAACTTGTATATAAATAAAACCACGGCGCATCTCTTGATGCAAATATGCCCAATAAAAAAATGTCTCGGATACCTGGTCCTAATGTCCAGTATGCCGCTTCCCATTGAGTGTTGTTCTCATACATAATGACAAGGTGGTACTGAGTCCCTGGTTGAAGATGTTTCAGCGAATAGAAACCCTGCGACGAGTTCACAATTTCCGATTCCTCCCACTGACCCCCAACTGCAAAATAGAATTTTTTTTAGGTGAGACCAAAACAGCACTTCTTATTTGGATCATTATTTAGCATTTTTTCCCCTTCACTAACCACTCTTCTTGAGGAAATCAACATGAAAACCATGGTTCCTCTCTCGCTCTCCAGGTACCCAGCTGAGGTTGAGCGATGTCTTGTCGGGCGTGACACTAATGTTTGCTGGAGGAACTGCATTGAGGAAAAGAAAAAAGAAACATTTTAACATGTCACATGAGCACTTCCTGTCTGTCATGCCAGCAATATGTTTGAACCTTTGGGCATATCGATGCTTAATATTGTTAGAAATATTTTGGAGCAAAAGTTTGATAGCTTTTTCATCACTCATTTTACCAGATAAAAACATTTGCATGCATTTACCTCCGTCATATAGGGTGGCATTTCTCCTGGTGATAGGCTGACCGTCTCCTGCTGCGGTGCGGGCGATCACCTGGAAGGTGTAGTAGTTTTGGGGGTCCAGAGATTCCAGCAGATGGTGAGTCACGTTGGGGTCAGCAATAAACTCAATCTGCACAGGACTGTCTCGGCTCTTCACCTCTATGGTCCGATAAAATCAGTCATATGACAAACAAAATCCAAGAATATTAATGCACACTTAACTCAAATGGTATTTGCTGTTTGTTATTCAAAAATTCACACTGCATCATATATTTTCCTTTGGAAAATTCTAAACAGCTATCTGTTATAACTACACAGTGGTTTATGGCTATCAACATATTTTTGTAAGGTTCCTGCCATGCCACATAATGGCAACATCACCTACAATAAATTGGTGTAGTTAAATGTTTGGAACAGGTATTAAAATGATCTGTCTCACTGAGTAAAAAAATAAACGGATCAAAGATAAGAAAAGTAATGGTAGGATTTGTTATTTTGAGGGCGATGCAAGATTTTAGTATATTCCATGATCTTTGTGCCAGGAGTTTTGTTTTCATTCACAAGGATCGCGGGGGTACTAGAGCCTATCCCAGATAAGTACACGCACCAGACGGGGGACACCCTGAATCGGATATTTTAGTGATCGTATTAGATGAAAAATGTAGGGTTTAAAAAGTTATATAATACATATTCTTCTAAAAGTACAAATGTTGCTGCTTGGCTGCTGCACAGAAGCATCACCCTTTCTGGAATGAATTCTTACCTTGCTGGTACAGCACTTTGTATCCCAGGAGTATTCCATTGGTTTGGAGTGGAGGGCTCCAGTATAGAAGCATCGAGTTCTCCGAAGGGCTCTCAAAAAGCAGTGATGCAGGCGGGCCAGGCACTGCACGAAGACCACCGAGAGACTTTATTGTTAAATAACTTTATCACCTGAATTCAGTCAGACCTCTCCCAGAGGCTCACCTCCTTCCGGGGTGCTGAATTGGACTGGCAGAGAAGCTGGACTCTCTCCTTTGCTGTTAAAAGCAGTGATGGAAACGGTGTAGCGGGAGAAGAGCTGCAGGCCTGTCACTTCCGTGCCGGTCTTCGTGCCCTGTACTACCACCACCTTTTCGTCTTCCTTTGTTCGGTCTACTCTTCCGTCATGCTTGTTTTCATCCTGGAGGTGACTCACTTCCCAAGGGGACCGCCGAGCACGTCCTCCTTCTGGACCCAGCCTCTTGATATAAATCTAAATCAGATAGAAATCAGATGTGTTGTTCCTACTAATGGTGAGCCAGTCATATTTCTACCTCTATGTGCTGCTGTTAATCTAGTTTATGGTCTTGAGATTCAGTTGTGCTGACCAATGCAATTTAAAGTACAATAAATATATATATATATATATATATATATATATATATATATATATATATATATATATATATATATATATATATATATATATATATATATATATATATATATATATATATATATATATATATATATTTTGCTTGGTCAATGCTAATTTGTTTGCTCAACCAGCAATATATGTCTGTAGCAATTTTAAAAATATTACTTTAATTTTGGTTTCCCCCCACTTTGTTTTACGGGCTAATGAACTACTCTTTTGGTCTAAATATCTTAAATTCAGAGTTGGGTAATCTAGCAAGTAACATTTTGTTGTGTAAATTTTGAGGAAAAAAGAGAGTCAGAGTAAAAGTATTTTTACCACATCATACTTTTTTTGCTTTGAGTAGATATGATCTGTGTGAGGTTGCTTTAAATGCTGGAGTTGGTCCTCACTGTTGGCCCAGGCCCAGGCGCCAAATCTGCGGCCCACTACTGGTTCTTTTTGATTTCCTTTGTGGCCCACATGTCTTTGCCAAACCCCTCATACCTTATAGCCCAGAAGAAGACCGCGGACGTTCTGAGCTTCGTTCCACCTCAAGGCGACTGTGCGGTTCATTACCCGGACAACCACTCCGCTTGGAGACTCCTCTGGAGCTGAAACAAGGAATTTGGGCTCGGTTGCATTAAGAATGGAAAAGTAGGGAGGAAAAGTTACGAAATGGGATGATAGTTAAGGTTTGTTCATGTACCATCCTCGCCTGAGTGTCCAATCTCAGCCTCTGGAGCAGGTCCTTCGCCCAACTCATTGACGGCTTGGACTTTGATTTCAAATGGCACGTACGCTCCTGTGTCGTTGACCAAAAAGGGTGGAGACTTGGCGTAGCCGTGG
The DNA here is from genome assembly GCF_051989625.1 of Stigmatopora argus. Taxonomy (NCBI): domain Eukaryota; kingdom Metazoa; phylum Chordata; class Actinopteri; order Syngnathiformes; family Syngnathidae; genus Stigmatopora; species Stigmatopora argus. The sequence continues at coordinate 22,375,587 of NC_135387.1, forward strand.
TTCCAGCGGTCAGTCTTGCCCCCCGCCTTCCTCCACAGCACCTTGTACTGGAAGTCCTGGCCGTTATGTGATCGCCTCGGCATTTCCTGAAGTCATGCGAGGTTGAAAGGAGAATCCATTTTAATATGGAAAACCTATTTAACAAAGCTTTGTTTGAGATTTTGAAAGAACACGGCCTTGTAAAATTAAAAATGGCAGCACAGCCTGACTAACGTCAATAAAACCGATTTGTTTGACAAAAAGGTAATCTTGATGTTATTTGCTAGGAAAATGTTTGCGTGGTTGTTCATGCTAAAATTGCAAATGTTAAATGGATAACAATTTAGGTGTGTGTTTGGATATAAATTTGCACAGCACAGTTGTTCTTTAGTGGACAGCATGTCTGTGTTAAGGTCAATTTTGTTCACTCCTCATTTCGATCCTTCCCGTGTGGAATTTCTCATGTTACTATTGCATAACAGTACCATAAAGTAAGCAATAATTCGGCACTAAGAGATCCATGTTTTTATATTCATACTTACGTCCCATGAGATCGCAAGAGTCCCCGCGTCAGAGGATTCACTGCGAACACTAGTAGGGTTGTTGCGTGGTACTGAAAAAAAAGACTTGGAGTAAAGCAACTGTTTCACCTTGCAACCTAAAGCCGATTACATTTCAAGTGGTCTAGGTCGCAGTGCTATAATAAAGGCAGCTCCTACCTGCTGGGGGAGTACTATGGTGGGGGGTCGGATGGCTGGGCTCACTGGTGCCGATCTGGTTGACGGCAACGACGCGGAAGGTGTAGGTGCAGAAAGGGTGCAGGCTGAGCTGCAGGTGGTTGAAGTCAGCAGGCACCCGCTTCAGCGCCTCCCATCTCCAAGTGTCACTTTCGTGCCTTTGCGAGTGCTGCTCCTCCTTGGCCTCCACGATGAACTCTGTTCACATGTGCAAGGTGGCTCGCGCGACTTGAATTGACGCTGGAAGGTGTGAGCATTACCTGTGATAGGGCTGTTGTGTGAGCGGCCCGGAATCCAGCTGAGGGTCAAAGTGTCATCTTTCACATCAGACAAAGTCACATCCTGAGGGGGGTCTGGATGAGCTAGAGATTCAATGTGAAACTACTGTGAGCTTCTTTTTTTATTTTATAATCATCGCTAACAAAAATGAAGGTACATTTTTAAGATTTTTTTTTTTGATTGCAGGCACAACTACGGAAGGGGTACTTACTAGGTTCCTAAACTGTACTCACCTACAACTGTGATGGAGCTGCTGGAAGTCACCTGATCCAGGTCTGTAATAACCTCGCAAGAATATGCTCCATTGTCTTCTGATTGGACATCAGTCACCTTTAATGTCCCGTTTGCAAAGACAGTGTACCTACATGCACACAAACAGTGTTTCTGTTTGTTTGTTTGTTGTTGCGTCCATAGACTCAGCGAGTGGTGCACTCTCAACAACTTGGCGCTGAACGTCACCAAAAGCATGGTACTCAAACTAGACTTCAGACGGAACAAGCCCGCTCCGCTCTGCTGACAGCACTTTGACTACTTATTTATTTATTATTTATTTGTCTGGTTGTTGTTGTTTGTGTACTATGTGGTGAAAGCTTTAAATCTCATCATACTTTGACAATAAAAGCATACAATTCAATTCAATTGTCCGACGACAGAGACGCTACTGTGTGCTTGTTCTTACTTGTCATCAGGAAAGGATTCCTGCAGTTTTCGGCCATCTTTCCTCCAGACAATCTGAACGCGCATCAATCGGGGGTCTTTGCCAAAGAGGCAGTCCAAAAGGGCATTCCCCCCTCTGAGTGCCCGCACATCCTGTGGGCCCGTCACGATGGTCGTCTTATCTGACCGGAAACAAAAGGCTTGTTTTCATTTGTACACACAGATAAAATATTTTATTGATTTATTGTGATTAAATATTAAATGATTAGTAAGGTTGTTGTAAATTGTTATGACCATTACAACTGTATTTAACATAATTGTGTTTTGAGAGTGAACAAAAACTTGCGTTTGTAAATTTCCTGAAGGATATACTTTGCTCAAACTCGAATTAGAGAACTATAAATAGTAACAGTTCAGAGTGTAACTTTAAATACTTGTAATATTCACAGAATTTCTCTTTGGTAGAATTGGCACTAGAGCTATTATCTTTGATTGATTTTATGTTTCTGTATGCTCTCATGTATGAGTATTGGTCCACCAAAATTCAGGCTAATTATTGATACAGGCTTTGTGGTTAATCATATTTAATGCCAAAACAGTATTTTGAATAACAATAAGTGTCACTAAAATAGGGTATTGCATATAAAATCCTGCTCATGTTGGATCGCAAGGGGGTGCTTTAATTTTGGTCAGCCTAAATGTGAAAAGAAATTAATCTATTCTTGTTCGTTGTCTTAAGGTCAATGACACTCACTGAACACGTCCAGGTGAGCATTGATGGATATGTTGGTGTTTGTGATCCAGCAGGTGTACATCCCACTGTCACTCGGACTCACGCTGGACAATTCCAGCGTGCCGTTGGTCAACAGGGAGACACGGGGATCTGATAGCAGTGGGGGCCAGTCTTGCACTTCCCTACAAAAGAACCATATGTGTCACCTTAAAAAAAAATTCAAAATGTTTACAGTATTACAGAATCTTTAACACAGTCTTCAATGTTAGACCAAGTGGACGGTATCAGATTGAGGCAATTGATGGAGCACGAGAGCAAAAAAAAAGCATTTATGCTTAACTGAATATTCTCAATTGTTCACTGGTGTGAGTATAATGATGACTGCTTGGAGAATATGGTCTGACATATGGTCTGACATCTGTCGAGATGTACTAGGCTTCTAAGAGAACTGGTATAAAAAGTGGATCAATAATGGCGAACGATGCAGGATATTGTCCGCCCTTTGCCCAATGTCAACTGGTATAGACTCCAGCACACTGCGAAGCTGTATACAATCAGCTGTGTTGAAGATAAATAAATGACAGGATGTGGCAACAGTTGAACGCTGGTTTTGTAACTTTGGAATGCAATGAATTCCATTATGTATACTTGTGCATCTATGTGTATGTATGTATATATATGAATCTATATATGTATATATATATGAATCTATATATGTATATATATATATGAATCTATATATGAATATATGAATCTCTATATATATATATATATATATATATATATATATATATATATATATTTCAGCAACACACTTAAATACATAGGTAATAAATAAATATGTCTAAAATGTCTTTTCCTGTGTCTGTATTCTCACCTTCTTGGATAAATAAAGTTATCCAATCTAATCTAATCTGATCTAAATCCTTTTTTCATATGGAGAGTTTTTTTAGGTGTGAACAGCAGTTGCGGGTGCTTTGTGGCTCTAGTTCACATGTCCCTCTGTCGCTGTTTATCGTCCTCTTGACACTGATACAGTGAAGGCACTCACCATCTGACATGAGGGAATGGAGAGCCAAAAGTCTCACAGTTCATCATGACAGTACCGCCATCCGTGATTCGGTACACGACGCCGTCCGAGGACAGAATCTGAGGCGGGAGTTCTGAGGGACACGTGGAAGACCATGTTCATCTCATTCATTAAGCATTCTATTATTTTGGATCTATATCTCATCATAGCCAGGGTTATAAAAAGACGGACCAACAACATGGAGGTACGCATTGAGCAAGATGGAGCCATGTTTGTTGGCGGCCTCGCACTGATACACGGCCGTGTCACTCAGCATGACGTCCTTCAGCCTTAACACGCCGCCGGTCACGTTGCGGCGTGTGTCTTTGTACACCCCTGAGGAGACAAGATGGCAAAGACAACTGAGAACTTGGACATTCGTATTCTTCCAACCTTGTTGGTATGTTTAAAGTTCCTTTTTCATCTCCTGTGCCGTCACATTCAAAAGTTTTAGGGTGGAGAAGACCATTGAGACCATACCTGAGAGCGGCTGGCCATTGATGCTCCAGGTTATGTTTGGTGTCGGAATGCCCTCAGCAAGACAGTCCAGTAGAACGGTTTCGCCAGGCGCATAGAGCAGGTTTTGGGGCTCTTTCACCCAGTAAGGAGCAGCTTTAAAGGGAATGAACAAGGCACCATTTTACATCGGCCAAACACCATAAATGCGTTGTTTTCTGTGACACGCTTTCCATGTGTAGTTTTTTTTTACTTTTCCTAATGCATAGAATTGACCCAAGATGACCCAAAAGCAACAGCAACTTGTAAAAGAACTATGTCGAAAGGGCACAGCTCATTAGAAGATATTGTTGTATTGATCTATTTGCCACATGAATGTTTTTCATTGCTTTGGCATTTATTTTTAAAAGCTAATATAAAATCTTTGCCCTGATGCCAATGTTTGACTGACCTTCAACAGTGACGATGAAGGAGTGTACGCTGTAGCCGTGTACGTTGAAAGCTCGACATTCGTACTCGCCGTCATCACTCTGACTGACGCTGTCAAAGTAAAGCCAGCGGTTGTGGTTTTCAGGTTGTCCGCTACTCTCATCCAAGTTGCCATCCTTTTTTTTCCATTCCACCTTTGGAGTTGGACTGAAAAGGAGGAGAAAAATGTTGAAGAAAAAACCTAATTGGTTGGAAAAAAATGTTGAAAAAAACAGATCCTTACAGGCCTTTTGGAATGCATTCCAAGGTGAGACTTTGGCCACGGAGCGCTATCACCGATGAGCGGGAACCGTTTTTGTTAAAGAGGTGAGGCGGCTTGCCATGAGAGACGTCGTTAGCTGGATTAAAAGGTCAATAAATAAGTTGTGCACGGCAGTTGCGAAATGACGGTAAGTGTGTGTGTGTGTGCTCACTGGGCAGCACGGTGAGGGCGATGGCAGTGTCGGGTAGGATGGTTCTAGCTGCCGTGTACTGGGCGTTGCAGATGTAATCCTCTCTGCTGTCGCTCTTGAGCAGATTAGCAAAGTACAAGTTGCCGTTAAGGCCGACTGTCACTCTGTCGCTTTGCCTGATATGCACCATTCCTGCAACCAGAAATAGAGACAGGACAAAATGAGTTCAAACCGACGTGGCACTCAACTAATAACCCATCTCTGTTTTAAGCCAACTGGTGTTAAATCAAACCCTTAAAGCTGAGGTCATTCATTTCCCGAGCAACTTCCAAATTTTACCAAAAAATGTCATCTCTTGCCCGCAGTTGATTTGAAATTGGAGTTTAACCTGAATTTTAGGCGTGAATTTCAAACCTCCATTTCATCTTGCTCACCTAACCTGAAATTCTAAATCCTAATCCAAACACTATGACTGTAAAAAGATCATCACAAACTGTACTTTATGTATTTTTATGTTGGTTAACATGTTTAAACTGACTCTTGTCCATCCAGTGGATGTGCGGCGGAATGGAGCTCCGCGGGGGATGGCAGGACAGGACCATGCTCTCGCCCACGTATGCTTGGCGGCTGAACTTCTGCTGCTTCAGCAGGACTGGCTGGGCTGAAAACACACGCACACACACACAACGACATCACTACTATGGTTCCAGGAAATGGTTACCGTGGCAACAAGAGATGAGAGCACAGAAAAGATGGCCTCAGTCAACCTCACTGAGTCATTTAAGTGTGTGAGTATAAATGTGTTACAGTTTATATGGGCTCTCATGAATGAAGTCATATCTAAAAATTGATTTAGAAAAATATTTTTTTTTAAATGATATTAAATATAGATAGATAAAGACCAAGATAGTATGAGCTGAATCTGCTTAAGGTATACATAATTTAACTGGAAAGGGGTTAAACAACTTTTGATTTTTCTATTTTTTGACACTAAGGTGATGACAGATGATGGACTTTCACATGATGTATGTGTATTTCCTCCAAACGCATCCTTTGTTTCACAGGCCCCACCCAGTGATTCATCTAGTATCATTAACATTCACAATGAGCTTTTGTAGGAGCACACTTGTCCTTTGTCATAATTAGGACTGACTTCAATCATTAAGCAAAGGAGTTACTATTTCAATTCAGTCATTCATCGTTCTGCTTCATTCTGCCATTCATTGGATCCTTGATCTCAAAATTGTGAGGCGGACATGCTAACCGCTTCTGCACCATACCACTGCCACTGAGTTATTTTTGGTATACTATAAAGACCTTAGAGGTTTCCCCATAAAGTGATTGGTGATGAATTTTCCCAAAAGCGCTGAGAAGGAGTAAAGTTTTGTCGAGAATCTTTGTTATTGTAGGTTTGTATTGTCTCACCCTCCACATTGATGTGCACCGTGTGCGTCATGGCGGTCCCGAGCACGTTGGATGCGTAACATCTGAAGGTCCCCTGGTACAATTCCAGCACTTCGTCCTCACTGACCTCTATCGTACCGCTTCCTGTCCGCTCTGACTCGAACGTCTGGCCATCCTTCACCCAGCGGAAACTAGTAAGAAGGAAGTAAGAGAAATGATCTCATTAGTGGTTTCATCGAATTAGGCACAGGCATTTGTACCCATGGAAACGGAAAGTATGGAGAACAGAGACAAAGAGCTTGAAGTGAGCTGGATGAAAGGTGGAATAGATGGATGGATGAGGGAATAATTAACAGGACAGTCAGAGAGGAAAGAGACCTACGTGGGTGGCGGGTTGCCGGAGGCTTCACAAGGCAGAAAGATGTCATCGCGAGAAAAAGCTGTGTATGAATACAAGATTTCTGAGGGCTCCTCGAGCAGGGGCGGCTGTGAAACTGACACAAACACAAATGCACAAATGTTTTTATTCCCACTAACAAGTCAGTGATTTCACACTGTGCACATTTTTAAGATTTGCTGCAGGTTTTGGCTTGATGGGAAAAGTGTTTATGTGTTTTATCAATAAAACCTTTCACATCGCCGTGGAAGAAACACTTACTGTTGTTCACTTTGTCTGTTTGTCCGCAAGGAAGGCAGAAAAGAAAGCAAAGGAATAAAAGATAGGTAATGACATTCTGTTAATTAGATTTTTGTATCATAAGCGATATGAACAACTCCATAACAACATGTTGTTAGCGTTTTATAATAAATTATTTTCCCCACCCCTAATTAATAATGTATTGTAGGGGATAAATACAATACTTTCCGATGCTGACATTTCATCATCAGCCTGATAGATTCTGTAATATTAGGAGAAAACAATATGCTATACGTAATGTTGCAATGTTTGACACCACAATTATTTGATAAAACAGCATTTACGTCAGAGGGATACAGTTGCAATACTAACATTTCATCTCCTAATATTAATTCATGAATTCATTGCATTAAATGATGTTCTGTCACACTCTTATCTTTTGTTATCAAAACAAATAATTCATTACAGGTATGGTTAAAATATTGATAGTTTGGAGCACTGTAATTGCGACATTTGGTCCCACACCATACCATCTTTTATATACATATTCATTTCACCAGTATGAAGTAAGATGATATAATATAATCATGATATATTTTATAAATATGTCAAGCATTTAAGGCAATAAATATAGTTTTGTTATACACCTAACTGCCCCTCTTCCTTCATTCTTTCATTATCTGACCCATCCTCTCTTCTTGATTTTTTTTCTCTGTGTCAAACTTTAATATTTGACAAATGCATGACACTATCACCATGTTGTCCTACAACGAGAGCAAATTGTGATTGAAGATGAATTTTGCGCAACATCCTGTTCAATCTGGGCAATATTATTTTTTAATAAGATACTCACAGCCTTGCGGGATGACAAGGGCTCCCTGAGCCAGTGGAGGCGTGGCTGGCGTGAGGAAGGTCAAAAGGAAAAGGAGGAAGGGAACAATGGGGAGGGGGAAGGCCATTGACACATGCATGTCTCAATCTCCCATTGACAGACAGGCTTTCATCAAGGCACAGAGGCACGTCTTCTCGATGCGGGACGTTCCTGGTCACGTCACGAAGAGATTTAGGGGAGTTTGTCGCTCTCTCGATTCTGTGGTGAGTATGGAAAAAAAAAAGTGTGGTGGAAGGGGGGATAGAACAAAGGATGGATGGTTTGGGGGGGCAGAGGGTAAAGAGGGAGTGGAAAGGTCATGAAAGTCGATCTGATAATCACATTACGTCACCGTGTTGGTTCTGTTTTTAACTGTACGTACTGGTAATATTTTGTATACCACAACAAACAAAACCAGTCTAAAGTAAATTTCCTTATTATGAGTAAGTTGGCAAAACTGGTCCCAAGCCAATCATGGCACATAGACAAATATGGTTTGGGCGCCAGTCAACGTGAAGACAAATGAGGACAAACGACTGTCCAGTACAATAAGCTTTATTATGTGAGTTTTTCAGTGTTTTGTCGAGAATCTTTGTTATGCAAGATTGAAAATCTTGATAAGATTTGGGGTATTTTGAGGTCCCCAAAAGACAATTTAAGGATTCAATCTTTAATTCATCATATACATTTTTGTCCAAAGTTTGAAATATACTAATAACTAAGGAAAAGGTCATCGTGTTACATGTTAATACACGTAACAAAAGCAATTAAATTGACAGTATCATTCTATAAATGGAACTTTACTTCCAGATGGACAGGATCATCCTTACACGCAATGTGCAAATCCCTTTTTGGAAATCCTCTCTGCACTTTGCTAAAAATAGCACAGAGGCACTTCAAAGTGGGCAGAGGGTCCATTCATGGGAATTTGAAAAGACACAATCCCTTCAATAAACATTCTTATAGCTCACAAGATCCAACCTCACGGGGCATATATATTATGCAACAGTGATGTTTCAAAAGTACTTTGTCTACAAAAACCACAAAATGTCATTGCTCCATCTTCTCTGCCAGTTTTTTATACTATGCACAGGATCCAGATGAGAGGTTGAAGTATTTTGTTTGAATCAGCCAAAATCATCCCTAAGGAATATGAGGTGAAAAATACTATAATGCTACTCTTATTGTTTCGACTTTTGCAAGAAAATGACAAAAGAAGACATTGAAAAGCACCAAGAAGGATTGCTTTCCAAAAGCTGTGCTTTACTTACAAAGGGCATAAGAAGAGTGGATTAAAAAAAAAGTCAAAAAGTAAACAAAAATAAATAAATAAATGGAAACAACAATTTCATTGAAGAACAAAATGTTTCAAATGAACTCTACAATGGTTCCTCAGGACACTGCACAAATAACAGGTTCACAATTATACTAAGACATATTGTGAGCATTTATATATTGAAATTGCTTTTCCTTTGTTTCAGAGAAGAAATCATGAAAATATATGTGCACCTTGATTCACTTGTATAATGATAGGCACAAACACTTCCATCCAAACACAGGACAAATGAAATAAACCCTTAATTTTGACATAGGAATGTTAACTGTGATTATTTTTCATTATAATATCTTTCATTCCTTAATTCATCTTATCTGGGGTTGGGCCACGGGGGACAACAGCTTCATTAAAGATGCCGATGATGAATAGAAGTGCAAGCGAGCTTTATTGTTCAACACTGATGACATGCTTGAGTTTGTCTGCCCATGTTTTTAGTTGCCAATGTTTGTGAAACTAAAATATTTATTATTAGAACGTATCACACACTACTTTAATTGACATGTGATGATTTAGCTAATGTGCCCTGTTCACCTTGGCCAACATTTGGGACGTCCCACAGAAGCAGAGGGGTGGTTTGCTGGGAGGCCTGAGGGGAGGAAGCAGGTGGGACACTCTAATCAGGGAGGGTGTGTGTGTGTGTGTTTGGCCTGAGGTTGTGTGCCTGTGTGTGCATCTTGCGTCTGTGTGTTTGCAGGAGGGGGCATTATGGTCCGAGTGAAAAAAATAGGGGTGCAGCTGGAAAATATTGACTGACGAAGCGAGAAATTAACTCATTGATAGATTCCGATCTGCAGGGAAGAATTTGGAGGTGTGGAAGGAGATTAGGGGGGTGGGGCTACACATGGACACTCACACACACCTACACGTGCATTACACAAAGACAACAAAATGTCAGGGGAAGTGGAGAGTCAGAGTACAAAAGAATAATAAGTGAAAGATTGAAATTGTAGAGATGAGAATGAGAGCAGAAAAGCATTTAGCAACCACATGAATAACAAATGTGTGTATGTATATAAAACAAAGCTAATTGTAACCTGAGACTTTTGTACAGCACCGCACTTGATGTATGAAGCAATTTACGAGACAATTTAAATTTCAAATCCAAATGAGCTTCTCACACATTAAAATATTCAAAATACAACAAAGGGAAATATAAAAAAAATATCAGTATGTTTCTATTTATTTTTTTAAATTTAAGTTTATCATTATATACTCTTATCTAATCCCTCGCAATACATATATAGTATGGGAATGTGAAATGAACAAAAACATCTAAACTCGTACCATTAATGCGAACAATATAAAACACTAACATCACTAGAATGACTATTTTTTTCCATACTAACCAATCCACACTGTGTGGATGTGTGTTGCAGGTAAACTGATGATGTCGTCCACATCAGACTTCATGAATATGGAACACGTGTCATTTTAATAAAGCACCTCTGAGATTAACATGTCTGTCTAAAGGCCTTTGTGTGTGTGTGTGTGTGTGTGTGTGTGTGGGTGTGGGTGTGCGTGTGCCAAAACAAGTGTACTATGCTTGTCCATAATATAATGCTAATTAGGAAAAGCAGACAGACTTTGAACAATAGCTTTGCGAATATTTTTTTCTCTGCATAAGGCCTCTAAACGTATATTTTTTCCTCTTGAAAACACATAAATATATAAAATAAAATTAACTCTGGTTTTGAGCGAGATTTAGAATTTCAAATCAGGTTTTTCAACTGAGTGGGCTGCCTTTAACATTAGCCCTTCAAGTGGGGTTCAAGTAAGGGTTTCGTGCAGGGGTTAGATTTCCAGATTTCACATTTGGGTTCCAATATAAACCTATAAAATTGGGTTTTGTGATGTAGGTCAATTAGTTGACCCCAAGTATTAAAGGCTTCAAATTGGGCTGACAAGACTGCTTGAGGCAGGATTAACAAGGATTCTAAATAAGACTTTCAAGCGAGGGTTAGGGTTCACACGTCTGACTTTTTAGCATCAAAACAGCTCTTCTCACGGTGCCTTCAGAACAACATGCCTTGTTCTGAAGATTCATGCATGTCCATAAATTCTGAGTGCAATAGAAAATAAGCCGCATTAGCTTCTTTGAATAATGTTATGATAAAATTTGGATACATTGATGATAAGAAGACAGTGGTTATATATATTTATATTTCACTTTGATGGCTTGCTATGTATGTTGCACACAAAATGCAATGGAACCTCTTCTTGGTCATGTATAATTTTTTAAAGACATTTTTAGTTTGACTTTACAGGCATTTTCAACACAAACATATTCTTTCACTTTGCAAGTTCCCACCTTATGTTTCTCAGCATGGCAAATGAGGCAATGCAGGAGTCAGTCATTAGTGACACTATGTGGCTGCATAAACAATAGCAGAGTAGGCACGGTTCTATTAACCTCGGCCCAGGGGGGAAGTTGCTGCAGCTGGAGCCCTGTGGGCGGGCCTTACAAGACATTCGTCAACATATACACACAGTTGTTCCCATTTTGGTACTTTACGTCGCTCCATCGTCACGAGTGGAAATTGACGCGGCGACCATAGAGCACTTAAGCAATGCCATTATCGCCGATCTCATTTCTCATGCATTGAGCGTGCTTCTCTCGCGTATCAATCCATTGCCACACCCTGCGCCATACCCTACATTCCATTCATTTTTGGTCCCACCTATCCACTCAAGGGTTGCGGGGGCGCTAGAGCCTATCGCAGTCAACTATGGGGAGCAGGCTGGAGACACAACCTGAACAGGTGGCCAGCCAATCGCAAGGCACAATGAGACAAACAGCCATTCACGCTCAAACTCATACCTGGGGACAGTTTAGAGTGCTCAGCCAGCCTACCATGCATGTTTTTGGAATGTAGGAGGAAACCGGAGAACACGGAAAAAATCGCACGCAGATACGGGGAGGACTTGCAAACTGCTATCCACCAGGCTGTTTCTTCAGATATATTTATAAAATAAAAACATTTAAATTGATTTAAATTTATTTCTGCCCCAACTGCAGACAAAACCCTAGAGGAAACACTATACACACACGTGCACGCAAACACACAGTCAATTTTCATGACTTGAGAACCTTGCAATAACGCATCGGCGACCAGCATTTGCTTCATTGATTTTCTTCTCAATTGTCTTGTTAACAACAACAATGTACAACACAGGTTTCTCTTGAGGTCTTTGAAATGAAGGATTCTTGCTAAGGTTTCATTTCAGGAATGGTGGCTAGCATTAGACAGCCTCCACAGAGTGAAATGGTGGTTCTATCTTCACATTTTTCATCTTTATCTTCTTTTGTTTTCTTTAGAAGTCCATATGAAAACTTAAGCCAAAGGGCCCCTCCAGACAAAATTAGTTGGCCAAAGTTATCATGCCCAAATTAGGTGAGTAAAGTATTGTGCTAGTTTTGAAACAGTTTTCTTTTTGATATACTATGTGTAGCATCATTTTTTTGTCCTCATTTCTGGCATCATAAATTTATGACAGTCTGTGAGAGTGAAGATGCCTGTCTAAGTGGCGCAACCGCAGATTCCGATTCCCGTATGCTCTTGCAGCCCGTATAGCATTGTGCAATTTTAAAAAAAAAAGAACCTGATCGATTGTCTCGCTGTATTGACAGAAAACCCTTGGTGAGCACATGCGACTGTCAGGAGCCAGGATGCCGTCTCGTCATTCCCCTTGTCGTCATGGTTACCTCAGACTCCAGCAGCAGCAGCATACACACTATCCCATCCCCCATGCCCCTCCCTCTTTACTACCCATCCCCCAGTTCTGTCCCGCCGCATGGCCACACCCAGTGTCTAGTACACACACACAGGCACAACCTCCTCTTAGACTGGAAGAATTGCAGCAATGGGTTGGGGTTTAAAGTCAATTCAGGTCAAATTTACTTCTATATAGTCCAGAATTACTAAAAGATCGCAAAGGGTTTACACATAAATTAGGATTTCAAGCCAACGTTAGAAGAGCCAATTTGTGTAAAATGTCTTCATCTGAATGGTGTTTCTGGGGCAAATGAAGTGGCAAATTAAACTAGCTTTTGGTTATTTCTCGGAGAGGCAGAAGCGTGAGCTTTGCAACAAGAGTTATGTGACTTTTAGAAACGTCAATAAAATGCCTCATCTACCCACGCCTTGTGCCCTACCCTAGAGATGTATATAATAGCTCTACATTTTGCCTACAGCAAGTATACCTATATAGGCCCACATGTCTTTTGGTCTACCAAATTCTAAAGCACAGGTGGTGCTTCAGAGTAATTCATTTGTGTGACATTTCACCATTCGTGGAAAGTAACGAGTTAACATTAACAGTTGACCTTTTTCCATATATTTTTTAAATCCTCAATTTTACTAAAAAAGTAAGTAAATGTAGTTAGAATAATTACTTAATGACATTTTAAAACGGAAAAGGAAGCGCCAGAATGAGGCAGTGAGATAGATAGAGAGAGAGAGAGAGAGAGATAATAAAAAAGCAAGGGGGTCTGTATGTCAGAACCAAGCATCTGATTGGCTCCGATACTGCGCCAGTGAATATCTAGACATTGTATTTCGTCACAGAAGGCGTTCTGCATTCACCATATTGAATGGGCCATCTCATTTTCATTATTTTTCAGTTCCACCGAACAACAATGCTTGATGACAAGTGCTTGACTACTAGGAAGGCTCAAGTTTGAAGAATAGCAAATGTGTGAAGCCAACCCTTGGGTATTAATCAGCTGGTGCCCCTGCTTGTTGCGACGATCTTAGAGTGAATGGCAGTCAACTGGTGGTAGCAGGAAAATAGCCTTTGACTCCAACACTAATTGTCACCACCATCCTACGTTGAGTTATGACTACGGCTGGTGATTTTCCACCCAAGGTCTAACCCGTGGAATCAGCATGCCACGGTGGGCCGTGTTTGGTTGCCGATGGATCGCCAGCTGGTGTGCCAGCATCCCGGCTCAGGTGTTCAATGGCTGCCAGTAAAGTAGCTTAGCTCTGTCAAAACGCACCTGGCATTGTCAAAGTTTACTCGGTACGGATTTTCACTTGAGATTTCATTCCATGTTTTCAAATTATTGTTGTGACACTGTAACAATGACCTGCTTTACTTCTTGGTATAAAGTCCAGAAAAAAAACTGGTTAACATTTTTGTCTTCTTCTGAAATGTCACTTGAACAGAACTATTTGGGCCATTTCACGAGAAGCCCAGGAAGACATTTCTGAGCATAACAAGCTTCTGTTTCCCAATGGATTTGTGAATGGCCTCTTGTCATGGCGCCAGACCGCTTGTCACAAAAGTACTCATATTATTCAAATGTAAGTGCATGTTTTGCTGCATCTGTGTGTGCGAGTGAGTGTTTTAAAAGCATTCTATATTAGTAACCTGCGGGTATTAAAAGGCATACTGCTTGTCCGAGCAAATAAGGGTTAACAGCTGGATCAGGTTGGACGTTGCGACATCAAGACGCGAACATTCCTTACAGATCCACACAAAGGCGTCTTTCTGCACAGCATAAGTGTGCCTCACAAGAAAACTCCAAGAAACAGATGATGAATCAGAGAGCAGAAAGAGAGGAATGGATGAAAAAAGGCATGGAGATAATTTCATTTTCTACAGTGGGACCTCCACACGACCCCCCACACACAAGTACTAGACACACACTCCGGCAGACCATTTAGGGGAAATGTATGGGTTGTGCTGAAAGAGTAGCAAGTTCTCTTCCTAAAGCACAGCACAATATCATCACATGCACAAACTCTTTCAAAAATCTTTTCCAAAATGAACACTGAATTTATGCCCCTGCGTTTTACTTTTTTATTTTTGGAATTCTTGCTTAATATTACGCAAGTCCTTACAGAAGCACTTCACAATTTCATCGCAAACCCTGCTTACACAAAAAAGTATTCCCAGAGTTCTCGCTGAGCTCTTGTAAAATCTCTCCGCAAATACTTTGTCATAAATTCGACTTAAGCTTTTTGCTAATTGCTGCTAAAGTTCTTCTCAAGTACTTCTGCACAATATTTTCTCAAACACTTCACAAGCCATTTGCCAAGTGTTTACCTAGCTCTACACAAAGCTTTACCTGAAGCACAACTTTCAATGAGCTGCCTAAATCTCTTCCCATATTCGCCACAAGGCCATTCGCACGTGTTCTTGAAGCTCTACAAAAAGCTTTTCCCAAACCGCTTCACTGGCTTTTTAAACGCTTCACTCTTCACAAACTCTTCGCAAAGCCTCACACATCTTTTAAACAAAGGGCCTCATTAAAGGAACCCAATGCTTTTTAAAAGCCCATCTAAAAGCTCTTTCCAAGGACAACTTAATTTGTCCGCAATAGACATCCTAAGCTGTACAAAAGCTCCTTTAAAAGCACTTGGCAAGAAATTCCCAAAACTCTTCAAAAGTTCTGAACAAGCCTAATTTAAAACAATTCCCCAGCGCCTCCCAAGTCTCTTCATAAACCTCTTTTCAAAGATATTTGAAAGTTCTCTGCAAACTCTTCACAAAGTACATCTTAAGAGTTACCCAAGACTCTTCAATGGTTCTTCATAGATGCTTTTCAACGATCTTCACAAGCTATTTCGCCCTATGAGCTCTTCACAAACTTTTTAAATACCTACATTTAGTTTCATTATTGAAATCTATAGAGAATCTTTGGTGCACATGCTTTCAGTTGTTGTTTTTTTAAATCATATTTTCAGTCAGACACTTTTTCTCACCAGAACTATGGAAAAATTCAGTCTGTTTTTAATTATTTATCGCACGCGGTTTGCTGTGACACAAAAACCAACAATTCCTGCCAATCATTTAGTGGAAGTGAGCAATGCCAAACACATCAAGTAATCCAGAAAGTTGATCCTGGTGAACCACCCGCCTCAGAATTTACCCCCACTTTATTCATTCAACCTCATTCCTCATCTGATCTGCTTTGAGAGCCATCTTGAACCTATCAAACAAATCCTACTGGCTGCTTACAGAGTGGCTCTTAGTCCTTCCTAGGAAGGTGTTTGTGTCAAATAAAGTTACCGGGGAGGCATGCCAGGAATTCAGGAGTCAGGACAACAGTGGAAAATGCAGCGAGGTGATCAGTTCAACAAAGATTAGGTTGTGGACACAGTAAATAAAAGAAAAACTGAAATGGAGGACATCTTGACCATTATCTGCCCACCAATTAACACTTCGGTACAGAATTTTACGTTCAAAATAACCCAGTGAAAACCCAAGCAAGCAAAAAATATACACTACAAACAGGAAAGCTGAATCTAAGATTTCCTACAAATTTGTCAACCACAATCACACTGTTGAGAGGCATGTCAATAGCGATGACATCTGTAGTTTGCGCGATGAAAGGAGTTTTTATTCATATTATCCTTTATTTACACTACACTCTAGCATATAAGTTATACCTTCTTGATCTTTGCCAAGGTGGTCGTCCTTGAAGACACACGCAGAATGACAACTTGGTGGCAGAGTTATTTTTGAGGATATGCCTTGTCAGAGCACATTGAAAAAGTGGGACAGGTGATTATGATTTGGGGTGAATTTTAATCAGGACACAGGTAGGCAGCTAATTGACACTAGTCTGTATCAAATCCTCTGAATACTAACTTTAGAAATGATTGAATTTTGGCACACTGGCCAAGTACAGTGACCAAGTTCCAGTCAAGCACGGCTCCCACTACCCTCTTTTCTGGGTAGAGATATTAAAATGCAACGTGAATGTGCTGCAGCGACCCGGTGGAGCGAGTGGTTAGCGCGTCGGCCTCACAGCTCTGGGGTCTTGGGTTCAAATCCAGGTCATTTCCATCTGAGTCGAGTTTGCATGTTCTCCCCGGGCCTGTGTGGGTTTCCTCCGGGTACTCCAGTTTCCTCCCACATTCCAAAAACATGCATGGTAGGGTGATTGGACACTCAAAATTGCCCCTAGGTATTGGTGTGAGTGTGCATGGTTATCTGTCTCCTCGTGCCCTGCGATTGGCGAGCCACCGATTCAGAGTGTCCCCCGCCTCTGCCCCGGAGACAGCTGGGATAGGCTCCAGCACCCCCCGCGACCCTAATGAGGATAAAGCGGTTCATAAAATGAGATGAGATGAGAATGTGCTGCATTTAAAGGGAAGGAAAGGAGTTGATGTCTTTGGCAGCAAATGGAGTCAGCTGTGTTGATTGCCAAATTGGCAAACCGCCCTCTTTCAAACGCACGAGCCTGTTCTTTTCTGCAAAATTAACAACACCTGATTTAAAGCACCTCCTCACATAGTTACAGATTTTTTTTTAAAACATACGCAAATAAAAAAAACTCCATGTGTTATTTATGTTGAGTTATGTGTGCACTTTATGGTTTATTGTGAGACTTTGTAATGTGTTTCTCCAACGTCCCTTAAAAATGCAGGGTATGCTGGTTGAAAATTTCCCCTTAGTATGAGTGTGAGCGTGCATGGTTGTCCGTCTGTCTCCAACTGTCCTACGATTGGCTGGCCACCAATTCAGGGTGTCCCCTGCCTGGTCCAGCACCCCCCACAACCCTTTTGAGGATAAGCGGCTCGGAAAATGAATGAGTAGATACGTATAACATATAGATGCCACATGATTAGTAAGGAAAATTTTAGGATTGAATGTATGTTGTGTATGCTGCAGTCGTCGGTATCATGTTTACAACTTCTAACGTGTAAAATGTAAATTTGCATATTCAAAAAGCACGTTCAATATTGTATTGTATTAGAGAAATTATAATAACTATATATTTATATTTACATATATATATATATATATATATATATATATATATATATATATATATTAAATGTTCTTTAGGTATTTGCCAATTATTTATATTTCTGATTCTTATTTGGTTAGTTATTAAGTAATAATTTAAAAGAAATATCATTTTTAATTACTATTATATCACAGAGGAGATAAACACCGTATTTCCCTCTACTGGACACAAATCTTGGTTCTTATCCTATTTGTTTAAAGAGCAAGAAATCAAAAATGAACACCATTCACATTCAATCAATTTTACGTGTAACATTTGTGTGGGCGTATGCGTGTGGCTATGGGAAAATCCTATTCAAGTTTTTAAATCACTTGTGACAATAACTTGAATAGGCAAGTTTTTCAAAATCTTGATATAACAATAATATTTTGTAATTAGGTTCTGAATGGGGCCCATTTGGACCTCAGGGCTTTGAATACACTTTTAGTGCGTTGCAAGATATAAGTGGGGCAGGACAACGAGAAAGTGTGAGCGCAACCATCATGCTTTACCTGCTATTGTACCAATGATGGGAGTCATTAATGCACACACAGACAGGCTATATACCATTTACACAAACATAATGGAAATATAATGTATATATTGTATGTAGAATATTGAATAAAATGCCGCTTCCTCACCTTTGCAAGCCTTTCCTTTGGATTGTGTCTTTCTTTCCGCTCTCCTGTAGATGCTGCAGCGGCACATAAAACACACCCGTCCAAGCTCTGCGTCTCCTCCTTCCTCCTCCCTCCTTGTCCTCTCTCTCTCATTGGCCGTCCGATCCAGATGACATCAGCCCCTCTCTTTCTCGAAATGAGTCTGTGTATTCCCCGGTATCTCCCGCCCCTTCCCTCCTGTTCACTCTAGCACTTCTCCCCTCTCCCTTCATCCCTCCTTGGCTTTCATCTCCATCCATCCTGTCTGCTTCACTCTCTATTTTTACGGCCGAGTAGAGGTCATAGCAGTGTCTTGTGATTTATGATATCATTTTGATGGCTACAAATGAACTAAATAGGTCAACTCTTCACCTTTTTTACTTCTTAATCAACAAATCTAATCAAATAAACATTAAAGGGTACAACTTCATCACAGAAAATTAAAAATCTTTTTTTTAAAAAACCCAGTAAAGATGGTTTACAGTTTTGTTGACTTTTGACCTTTGACCTGTCACCCTAAACTGAATTGATTTGGTACATTTTCTGAATTATTTTTCTTTGTGCTATCATTTTTTTTAGTGTTCACTTACTGCATGCCTTTCAATTGATCAATGATTCCCCTGCCTCAATAACTATTAATGAATTGGTGTCTTGAAGGGTGACTGAGGTGGATTGAGCGTATATCTGAAATGTGATGGTTCGGATGACGGTGGTGGTCTTATTGGATCTGGAGGATTTTAAACCGTTAAGGATTTTGGGTAAAAACTGCTCATTTGCAAAGCGCTTTATGAACATTGTTTGATTTTAAATTAAAGTAGCACACATTTCATTATACTTTGGTGACAATTAATCATTTTAATTCATGTGAAGTCTCTGACCATCTACATGACTTCACAATAACTATTCAACAGAAAAAAAACATATGCAACAATTAATTGAGTTACAATAACAAAAGCAGAGTCTACATTTTTAAATCTTAGTTTTGTTACAAAATTCTTCGAAAATCACAATGTCCTATCACTGGTGGTCTATTCCAAGAACCATCACGTAGAATAGATTTTTTTTTAATTCTTTCCACAGCTCTTTTAAGACATTTCAACATAAGGTTAGGGTTAGTGATTAGTTGGAACAATAAGTCAATGTTAATGCACGTAATTCACTTTCAATGGGGAAACAATTCTGGAAAGGAACAAACATATCAGCAGTCATTTTGTCTTCCTCCCACTTGTTCCAGTCAGTTTGCCTTTCCCGCTTTCCCTCCCCACTTTCATTCCTAAAACGATTTCATCCCCCAGTGCCAACCCACAATCGTCCACTCTAACAACCACACGGGGCCATGTGTTACTCTGACGCTGTTTACCAACCAGAATGCGTTGGCTCAACCACCCCCGTACTTCCTGTTTGTGTGTGTTCCAGGAAGTCAAGAACAATGAAGAAAAGAAAGCCCATATTGCGCTCTCTCTTATTCTCTCTCTCACTCACACTCTCACTCTCTCATTCGATCTTCCTCCTCCTCTCTCTCTCTTTCTGGCTTACAAACACATTAAGCAAGACACAGAGAAAGTTATTACCGTAAGTAAGGAGCAGTCTGTCTGAGTGGATGGAATATTCATTAAGAGAGGCACAACACAAGAACAGCAACAGTGAGAAAGAAAAATATGCAGAAAAGTGTTGCAACACAATTTCGCCATTTTGAAATAATGAATGAATCCATAGTTGGAAGAAATCCTTCTAAGATTTTATCAATATGAATTTATTTTTGTACAGCTGTAATGTTCTGATGTGAGTGTGCGTTTACACTTTCGTCCCAATTCGTGATTAATCATTGGCCATAATAACACGTTTTGATGAGTTTGGTCTGTAAGAACCTCTTTGAAATGAGCTACAAAAGAGGAATGAGAATAGTCAGCTCAGTCTACACGATTTCGCTGGTGGTCTTTTGATTTATCCCCTCTGATGTTTACCATGGTGAAATCCTTGTCAATAAATAGCATCTACACATATTGCACAAATAACAGGTGGAAAGAAGAGGCAGTGAGCAATACAAGCACGATTAACTTTAACAGGACAATATAACTCATAATTGTAACACTCACCTTAACTCCTTAAGCTGACTTGGTCATAAATTTATGTTTTGACCACTCTAATATTGGCATATTATCACAGCAGCAGACAAAAAGGCCATGCAGAAAGTGATTAACACTGCCCAGAAGATCGTCGGCTGCTCCCTGCCCTCACTGGAAGACATTGCCAGCCCTCGTTACCTCAGCAGAGCCAGGAACATCATCGGGGACCCATACCACCCTGGTCACAATCTGTTCCAGCTGTTGTCCTCTGGCAGACACTATAGGTCCCACAAAGTACGGACAAATAGGCTTAAGGACAGTTTTTCCCCCACATCCATCAGGACTCTAAACTTGCGGTAACACAACACACAATCCCTTCTGTGTAATAACTATAATAATAATAATAATAATAATAATAATAGTAATATGAAAAGACGTTTGGGCGGTGATCTGCCTCCTACTGGCTGACTGAAGGTAAGTGAAAGACAGTGAGAGTTAAGTGATCCGCTCGGGGGGGTGATGCGATGTATCCATAACGGCAGAATGCCAAATTACGAGTCCGAAACTATCACTTATTTGGGTTTTTTGCCGAGAAAACGCACCTTATGGAGAAACCCTACCAATTTCGTCATAGGCAGTTTCTGGGTGTGATGACAATTAGGTTTTTGTTGTTGATGATGACGACAGGGCCTATGTCCGATTATATTATATTATATTGACTGTGGTGTGTTTGCAGACTTTTTTTCTGTGAGTTGCTCTCATTTGGAATTGTTGTATAAGTAGCAGTAAACTGCAACATGTTAGTAGCCTTTAAAGCATTATAGCAGCAGAAAGAAAGTGAAGAACACAGTCTTTAGCAGGTGTAATCATTGCGTTCCCTATGTTGTACTGGGTTGAGAGAGCAGTAGGTATGGTCCGCTACTTGGTCACTGTTATGGATATTCTGGTAGGCTGCGTCTTGGACGTTCTCACGGGAGTAGAACTGAAAATGAAGAGACAGTCCATCATCCTAAAGAAAATGACAATGTTAAATATTGATGGGATTAACAAGTTACCTCGTTGTTTTGGCCAGAAGACTTAGCTTTTCTCTTCCACTTGATAAGAAGCAGCAGAACAACGGCCGCAAGTACAAAAATCAGGACCCCACAGAAAATAAGAGGCCAGACAAGCACTAAAAGGAGCAAATGTGAGGGAGAAGACAAGAATGATGGAATGATGAAGATAAAGAAGTATTGGTAGGAAATGGAAAGGAAAACATTAGTTTGTTCTACCTTTTGTGGTTTTCTCAGGGGAATATGTATGAGGTTCTGACGCAGACCTTGAATTGAGTGATGGGTCTAAAACGGGTAGATGATTAAATGTGCTCTTAGACCACAAAATAACAAAAACAAAGATCATATTGTGGGAATCTCACCAGCGGACACAATAACATCAAATTCCTGAATGGAAGCCGAGCGCAGGGATTGACCCAAACCGCATGAGTATCTTCCAGCGTCCGACGCTTCCAAGTTGGAGATGGAAACCACAAGAAGAAACAACTTCATTGAAGCCTCTTTTCTGACATTCACTCTGTACCTGCCCACTTGGGCAACATTCTCTGTGGTTCTGATGAGGATGTGTGTTATGAACGGGGGGTGAAGACCCCAAAGCAGGCGAGGGCTGCGAGTCTGGTTCCCGAATCTTTATTAGAATGATCCAAGTGAAAAGCCAGGCACCAGAGGGGACGGCGTCGGCGTGTCGTTAGGCGTATCCGTGGTCGTGGAGGCCGAGCGTAGTCGGAATCCTGGGAGCAAAACAAGCGATCGTATATCAATGAAGGCAGGTGAGAAAATACAAGCGGGTACCTCACTGTGAGCAGATCAGACGATCCCGCAGCGTGGTCCTGTTCAAGGTGGCCTTAAATACTCCTCACTGGCTAATGACTCACACCTGGCAGCCCTCGAGTCATTAGAGGCAGGGCCTGTGGTTGGGTGGCGGGCGCAACCAGCCACCAATCTCGTCTGGGGCCTGACAGTACCTCCCCCCCTACGCGGGCCACCTGGCCCGCGACGAAGGGCCCCCGGGTGTTCCCGGTGGAAGTCCCTGATGAGGTCCCTGTCGAGGATGTGGCGGGCAGGAACCCAGATGCGCTCCTCAGGACCGTATCCCTTCCAGTCCACCAGGTAGTGTAGGCCGCGACCCCGGCGGCGGACGTCCAAAAGCCGTTCTACCAGAAACGCCGGGCCCCCCTCAATCATCAGCGGAGGGGGTGGGGGAGGGTTAGGGGGGGACAGAGGACTTGTCTTGACCGGCTTGATCTGGGAAACGTGGAAGGTGGGGTGGATGCGAAGGGGGGGTGGGAGCTTGAGGCGCACGGCACATGGGTTTATTATCCGTTCGATCTTGTAGGGGCCGATGAAGCGGGGAGACAGCTTCCGGGATTTGGTCTTTAAGGGAAGATCACGGGTGGACAGCCAAACCTCTTGACCCACGACGTAGGCTGGTGCGGGGGCACGGTGGCGGTTGGCCTGCCCTTGGGCACGGTCGGAAGCAAGCTGAAGCGCGGCCCGGGCCCTCTCCCAGATACGGCCACATCTGGTTATGTGGGCCTGGACGGAGGGCACGGCAATCTCCGCCTCCAGGGAAGGGAATGCGGGGGGTTGGTAGCCTAGGGAGCATTTGAAAGGGGATAGGTTGGAGGAGGCGTTAGGGTGGGAATTGTGGGCATATTCTATCCAGGGCAGATGTTCACTCCAAGTGGTCGGGTCGGCATGGGTGGCGCAGCGAATTGCTGCCTCCAACTGCTGATTTGTGCGTTCACACTGACCGTTAGACTGTGGATGATATCCCGAGGAGAGGCTTGGGGTGATCTTCAGGGCTGAACAGAAGGCAGACCAGACATGTGAAGTGAACTGTGGACCCCGGTCGGAAACGATGTCGGCGGGAATTCCATGCAGGCGGAAAACATGCTGCGTGAGGAGGTCGGCTGTCTCCTGGGCTGAGGGTAGTTTTCGGAGGGCGATGAAGTGGGCGGCCTTGGAAAAACGGTCGACAATGGTGAGTATGGTGGTGTTACCCTGGGACTTGGGAAGGCCCGTAACGAAGTCGACCGCAATATGAGACCAGGGACGACTAGGAATCTGGAGTGGGAGGAGTAGACCGGAGCTTGGCTTGGTGGAGGACTTGTTGCGTGCACACACCTGGCAGGCGGATACGAAAGACTGCGTATCTGCCCTTAATGTCGGCCACCAAAAGCGTCGGCGCAATACCGCCTGTGTGCGGGCAACCCCTGGGTGGCAGGTCAGGCGGGAGGTGTGGGCCCATTCAAGTACCTTGGAACGCATTGAAGTCGGAACATACAGGTCCTTCTGTGTACCTCTTCTTGGGTCTGGCTCCAGTTCTTGGGTCCTCACCACCTCGGCTTCCAGCCCCGTCCTCATGCTAGCCACCCTGCAGGAGGGAGGTAGGATCGTTGGGGGCTCCTCCTCCGTGTCCGGGGACTGAAAAACACGGGATAGCGCATCCGACTTCCCATTCCTGGAACCCGGGATATAGGTAAGCGTGAAATTAAATCTACTGAAAAACATGGTCCACCGGGCCTGGCGAGGGTTTAGCCTCCGGGCCGACCAGAGATATTCCAGGTTCTTGTGGTCCGTCAGAACCGTGAACGGCTGGCTAGCCCCCTCGAGGTGGTGTCGCCATTCCTCCAGGGCCATCTTCACCGCGAGCAGTTCCCTGTCCCCAATGCCGTAGTTGCGTTCAGCTGGAGACAGCCTACGGGAAAAGAAGGCGCAGGGGTGCATCTTCCCATCCGCCTGTTTGCGCTGGGAGAGGACAGCGCCGACCCCCACCTCCGAGGCGTCGACCTCCACCTGGAACTGCAACTTAGGGTCGGGGTGGGAGAGGACAGGAGCAACGGTGAAACGGGACTTCAGGTAACTGAACGCCGCCTCCGCTGCGTCAGACCAACAAAACGGGAGTTTCGTGGATGTAAGTGCTGTGAGGGGTGCGGCGATGCGGCTATAGTTCCTGATGAAACGTCTGTAGAAGTTAGCGAACCCCAAAAAACGTTGCAACTCCCTTCTCCCCGTGGGCCTGGGCCACTGAGTAACAGCCTCCACCTTCTTGGCATCCATCCGCATCTCCCCGGCGGCCACCACGTACCCCAGAAAGGTGGTCTCCGAGACGTGAAATTCGCACTTCTCAGCCTTGGCGAATAGGCGGTTCTCGAGGAGACGTTGCAACACCTGGCGCACATGCTGCACATGCTCCTCGAGGCTTCGTGAAAAAATCAAGATGTCATCCAGGTAAACAAATACAAATCGGTTTAGCATGTCCCGGAGGACATCATTGATCAAGGACTGGAACACTCCCGGGGCATTGCGGAGCCCAAAGGGCATTACCAGATATTCGAAATGTCCCTGGGGGGTGGAAAAGGCCGTCTTCCATTCGTCCCCCTCCCGAATTCGGACCAGATGGTACGCATTACGGAGGTCTAATTTCGTAAAAATGCAAGCACCATGTAGCGGGGTAAAAGCCGAGTCGATGAGTGGCAACGGGTACGCGTTCCTGACCGTGATCTCATTCAGGCCTCGGTAGTCGACACAGGGGCGCAGCGAGCCGTCCTTCTTGTCGACAAAAAAAAACCCCGCCCCGACGGGGGAGGAGGAAGGGCGAATCTGTCCAGATGCCAGCGCTTGGGAGATGTAGTTATCCAGTGCCTCCCGCTCCGGCCTGGAGATGTTATAGATCCGGCGCCTAGGAAGGGAAGCACCAGGCAATAAGTCAATGGCACAGTCGTAAGGGCGATGTGGGGGGAGTGCTGAGGCCTGGTCCTCGCTAAACACCCGTGAAAGGTCCCGATAGCACTCGGGCACTGTTGCTAGGTCAGGGGCATCCCTCCTCGGCGGTGACACTGGGGGTACGTGGGCTGCCTGGAGGCACTTGGTATGGCATGCCGGGCTCCAGGCTACCACGTTGGGTCCCCCCCAGTCGATCACCGGATTGTGCTCTCTTAACCATGGTAGGCCCAGAACAATAGACGCCTCCGGGCAGTCCAAGAGGTAGAAGCACGCCATCTCCTGGTGATTGCCGGATAGGCGGAGTAGAACAGGGTCCGTCCGTCGCTCCACTCTGCCTAGGGTACGCCCATCCAGTGCCGTAATACTTAGGGGTCTCTCTATAACCCGAGTCCCGATGCCCAGCTTAGCGGCCACGGAGCGGTCGATAAAACTCTCGTCCGCACCGCAGTCGATCAAGGCCGTGGTGTTGGTATCTCTTCCCCCCCAGGAAAGAGATGCTGGTAAAACAAATCGACGGGAGGCTTCCCCCACGGCCAGGCTCACCATGACCTCCCTTCCTACTGGTGAGCCCTTGCTTTTACCGGGCGGGCAGGGCATGATGGCGAGAGATGACCCCCCTTGCCGCAATAGAAGCATAGGACCTGCCGGCGGCCGCGCGAGCGTTCCTCCCCGGACGCTCCAGCGTGACCAATTTGCATGGGTTCCGACGTCGCCACAGGAGGAGGAGGCGCAGCCGCTGCGGGGGAACCAGGAAGCAGGCGCCGAAGTCCAACCATGGCGCCCACCTGCGAGTCACCTCGCCGCTGCCCTCGTCGTCTCTCTAGTTGGCTGTCGATCCGGATGGCCAATTCCACGAGCGCGTCGAGGGACCCTGGTTCCTCTCGGATCGCCAGCTCCTCCCGCATCTCCACATTCAGCCCCTCCAGAAATGCGTCCTGGAGGGCAGAGTCATTAAAGGCACTCTCGGCGGCTAAGATGCGGAATTCGACCGAGTATTTTGCGACGCTCCGGACGCCTTGTCTGAGGGCTCTTAAGCGCCCGGCTGCCTCCCGGCCGCCCACCGGGTGGTCGAAGATCTTTCGCATCTCTGCGGTAAATAAGTCGTAGGAGGTACAAATGTGGGAGCCCCGCTCCCATTCGGCGCTCGCCCAGGCTAGGGCCTCATCACAAAGGCAGCCGATCAGGAAAGCGATCTTGGCTCGGTCCGAGGTGTAGTTACGGCTTGGTTGTTCAAACACCAACTGGCATTGAACCAGGAAGCGCCGGCATGCGCCAAGATCTCCACCGTAGGGGGCGGGTGGGGGGGCCTTAAGTCCATCTGGCGGCGATATCGGTGTTACCAGGGGAGCGGTGGGGGTTAGCTGTGCACTTGGTGAGTGAGGCAAGGAAGTGAGTTGTGCTCGTATGTCATCAAGGGTATCAGCCATGCTCGATACCTTAGAATAGAGGTACGCAATAGCTTGGGTATGCTGTTCCACGACCTGCGAAATTTGGTCGGAGGGGGCCTGGCCTGCGCCCGCGGGGTCCATGTTGGCGGGATCGTGCTGTTATGAACGGGGGGTGAAGACCCCAAAGCAGGCGAGGGCTGCGAGTCTGGTTCCCGAATCTTTATTAGAATGATCCAAGTGAAAAGCCAGGCACCAGAGGGGACGGCGTCGGCGTGTCGTTAGGCGTATCCGTGGTCGTGGAGGCCGAGCGTAGTCGGAATCCTGGGAGCAAAACAAGCGATCGTATATCAATGAAGGCAGGTGAGAAAATACAAGCGGGTACCTCACTGTGAGCAGATCAGACGATCCCGCAGCGTGGTCCTGTTCAAGGTGGCCTTAAATACTCCTCACTGGCTAATGACTCACACCTGGCAGCCCTCGAGTCATTAGAGGCAGGGCCTGTGGTTGGGTGGCGGGCGCAACCAGCCACCAATCTCGTCTGGGGCCTGACAATGTGTCCATCCAGACAATGTCCTTTGCAGAAGAACTTGACACTTTTGGAGGCCAGAAATGGACAGTTCACCTCCAAAGTCCCACCAGATGGTTCAGTGTGGATGACGACGGGCATTCCATTGGCAGCATGTCCATTCTGCTGCACTGCTTAGGAAAGTTTATAGAGTCAATTCTCTCGATAAAAAAAACTAAATAAAGATGCTGTTTAGTTGTTGTCGATACAAACATATCGTGTTGATAGTTTGGGATCTTTTGGCTCACCGCGAAGAACTTGAATCTGGAAGTCCTTGTGGGAGTCCGCATGTTGCAACGAGCCCACACCAATCCTGTATCGCCTGCTGTCAGCTAGCTGGAGCTTGGCGATAAAGGCATAGAGGTTTCCATCTTCATATTTGATGCTGTGTCTGCCCTTCTTAGCACTGACGCCGTATGTTTCAACGAGGGTGTCGTTGTTGTGGCAGTCATCTTTACATAAGTACTTTCTGCCACTGGCGGAAAAGCTCCACATGATCATGACGTTTTGTCCCTCCGTTGCTTTGTAGGTGACGAAGCCGACGCTTACTTCCGTCATTGCTGAGAAATCGGGAACAAATTTAGGAGCAAAACCATTAGATATTTTCAAAAGCCTCATTTTACGGTTGGGCTTGTGTTTATGAAGATTTATTTTGTGCTTACGTCCATTAATGTACTGCAGCAAATATCAGTTTGCATTCTTTTGCTAACAAAAAAGAATTCTTTTTTGTTTATTTTATTTTTAAAATGTGCAATTAATCAAATATGTGTTTTTTTAACATCAAAATTAAATTTGTCATTGTAAAAAGTCTTAAATCAAGCAAAAAATGGTTTTGAGGTAAATGGATCTTTTAAATCAAACATATATTTAAGCTAAAACAGCATTTCTTTTAAAATGAACCCTGCATGAGGACCTGTATACTAAAAAATATCTATTATATTCCAAAACACATTTTCATTGGACAGACCAATCATCAAACTACATTCCTGTCAATTAATCATTTAATGTAATAAATCAAACCTGAGAGGATGCAAAGCAAGAGCAGACAGCAGAAAGACATCTTGAAAATATATCTTGGACGATCAATGAGACGCTACAGAAAAAATTCTGCAAAAACTTCCTTTTTCGTGACTGTGGTTGGATATTTTAACATCGAGACGATTTCGCAACTTCCTGTGGTAATCTTGAAATGCATATACATATATATATAAAAAAGAGGAACTTCTTTGGCAAGAAGATATGAATGGTTGCCAAAACATATTTGTTGTTGCCTCTGGCAAAAATAAAATCTTCAGAACAAGGATTTAGGATCAATAAAACATGCAGAAAATCTTTAAGTTAGCACCGATAGTTTTTACACTTAGTCCATACTAACAATGAGTATTAATTGTAACAGAAACGACCTTATTAAAAAGTAGCAGAAACAGGTAACGTAGACAGTATTGAAATGCATGTACAGTGGTACCTCGACATACGATCTTAATCCGTTCCGGTACTGAGATCGTATGACGAGATTCTCGTAACTCGAGCGGACGTTTCCCATTGAAATGAATGGGAAACAAATTAATTCGTTCCAACCCACTGAAAAAACACCAATAACAGGATATTGGATTGGAAAAAATGTTTTATTTCTTCTAATTCGCCATCTATTAACCAAGTAACACATAACTAGTGGTTTAATAGTAATAAAATGTGTTTAATCTAACTAAAATTGGGCAGATTTCGCCGACAGGAGACAGAGACGTTTGGAGGCGTGGGGGGTGGGGTTCTTTTTTTTCCCACGACAACGCACTCGTAAACGGAACAAACAAATTTAAATTAACTTGGATTAATATATACAGACACTCAAACATACGTTTAATGTAACTTTACACAAAACTGAATTCTAATTTTGTTTTAATCTTTTGTTACCTTCGTTTTCCGGGTTGGCGGTTTGCCACGCCTCCACCCTCACGTTCGCTATCGATGGGCTGTTTGCTGTTGTGCTACGTATTCCCTTCAAAATATTCCGAAAATGATTCACACAAATGTCCTCACAATAGGATAACCCACGACCACTTGCCAACGAGAAATAGTCTTGCAGTACATTTTAGCGATCGCTCCGCTGCTCATAAAGACCGGCTCGCAACTCCCTCGTTGAAATGGCTCTGGTTGCAACCGCTTTGAACGGCGCCTATGAGAGAGAGTTGCGACCAGAAATATTACAAAGAGGGAATTGCGAGCCAGTGCCGCTGATGTTCTTAGGAGCAGCGAACAAGAAGTAATATAATACTCCTCCTATTAGATGATAAAAATAACAGGAAATGCAACAGCTCGGCTTACCCACGTATTGATTGTGGGTAATGAAGTTTCATTCTGAGAAAGAGTGCCATTGCCTATCGGCGTTGTGTGCTTCGAGTATACTTCATTACCCAGAAAGCCCTCTTTTTGCCCGCGCGTTGTGCGTTTTCCTGGTCGATGCGTAGGAGGAAAAACTCGTCTGAATTAATCGTTCAGTGCTCGTAGATATTGTTATACACGAAAGATATGCAAAAAAGCTTGGTCGCATCACGAAATTTTTCGCATGACGGGCGAATTATTCGATCGAAATTTCCGTCGTTAGACGAGAATTTTGTATGACGAGCGGTCGTGTGACGAGGTACCACTGTACTTAATTGTTTATCCTCCACTATTAAACAGCAAAAAGTCGAAACTCAGTTATTATTCATATGAAAAACCAATTTCTTAAGACTAGCAGGACTTTTAACAAACGTGTGTGATGAATTGCGATGGCTTATTCTTCATCATTGAATGACTCTTAAAGGCAGACGTAAACCATATCACAGAGGACTCGACAGAAATTCCAGACGAATGTCCGAGGTTTGATAAATTCATAGGTCACGTGGAAACAGATGCATTTGGAAGTTTGCACAGTTTTGGACATGAGTACAATGATTTCATTCCACGCCAAGCATATCTTCTCATCCTCTTGTTCCCATAAATGTGATAAATTCACATCACATGGTGACATTTACAAGTTTGCAGTGCATGCCCTGAGCATTGTCATTGGGCTGGGACCAGAAGCAGGCACGGGCAATAAATGAGCTAGCGATGATAATCTCTGACGACTCCATTATGTACAGTATCTATCGACAATACATACTGCAGATAATTCACGTGTTTAAAATATGGCGGGCTTTGCCACTTTTCCACTGGCAAACTACACCGTGTTCAATCTATTTCTGTGCGTAAACACATTTGTGCTATTAGGTAGGTACCACGGTAAATTAGGCTTATTGTATTCAAGGTTACACTGACTGTGAAATACAGTTAAGGGTCCCGGACCAAATCAATAAAAGGCTTTATTGATTGATGTGCTGTGTCTGCATGTGTGCGTGCGCACATGTGCTTACGTTTCTTGTCATGTCATCCAGCTTTGTCCTTACATACTACTTTCAACTACACACAACACATAGTCTACCTGTCTACAAGCGCGCATGCATTCAATAGGATTTTCTTTTCCAAGATATCAGCGTTTTCTAACAAGGACTCGAGTTGGGGAGCATCAAAAACAGGAACTCTCCCATTGAGTGCTGCTTTTCTTTGGCTTTTAAGAGTTAGCACACACATTCAAAGCATCAACGTAAGCGAAGGCTATGCTATTGAGGGCATCGATTTCACACGCATTACATTTAAACCTTTTTCACAAATAAACAACACTGTGACATACTACAAATAGTGCTACAGGTACTGCTGTGCTTGCCTTAGCCTATAAGTGGCAGTTGGGTGTGACATGGTTGAAAAAAGTCAGCAAACTCATCAAATGCTGATGCTACAGTCGAGTTCAAATCATCTCACGCAGAGCAAAAAGATATACAAACGCTCTCTCTGCGTGGTGACGTTATGTTCTCTTTGTTATGAATATGTGGGTGCTCTATTTAGGGTTTAATGAGATGTTGTTTGATACCATAAGATGGGTTGGTGTGGCACAGCCATGTTGCTCCTGATGATGCTCTCATCAGTACGTGAATGAAACTTTAAATGCTTTGAAGGTATCGTAGAAAAGCGCTATAGAAGTGAAAGCTTATTTACATGAAGTAGCTCTGTTCATTTTTTTACACCACTTTTGTCACTCCCCATGAAATTTAAGCATTAAGATAACAAACGGTACTATTCCCAACCTACCTGAATACATATCCAAATGCTTCAATGTGTGCGGATCTGATTTAGTTCAATAAGCACTTTAACATGGATCTTGAAAAGACTAAATGACAAAATTACACTATTGACAGAAAAAAAATTAAATAATATCTTGCATCTAGGTTGAAGCCACAGGTGTTTCAGCTGGGAGGACAACTCTGGGGTTGTAAATGTACCCTATAACCACTGTTCCCTCTAAGCTGCGCGCGTGCGCAATTGCACACTACTCTCGTCTTCTCTGCGCAGCAGAAATCCTATGGCGCGCAGTAAAAAAAAAAAAACAGATTTTTTTTTTTATTTTTATTTTTTATTTATTTTTATTTTTTTTTACCCCTTTCTTCATGATGGGCTCGGTTCTAATGTCCAAAGAGCTCCAGTATTTGTATTTAATCATTAAACGCTGTTTTCGGCTGGATTTGACCGAATTTGAGAGCATTTTGAGCCGTTTGGCGAATGGACGTATATAGACGTTTTTTTGCCTCCATCGCGATATCATCACGACATTTTACCAAGGAATTCACTTCCCTGGGCTCGGTTCTAATGTCCAAAGAGCTCCAGTATTTGTATTTAATCATTAAATGCTGTTTTAGGATGGATTTGACCCGATTGCTGTCATTTTACGGCTCGGTTCTGCTACATCTGCCCGCCCAAGAGTGCTTATTCCCGGGCTGCCATTGATGGTAGACTAACATTGATTTTTACTATAATTTGGACAACACCGGCGGCGGGCCGGATTAAAAATCCTAACGGGCCGTATATGGCCCGCGGGCCGAGGTTGAAAAACTTGTACACACACGATCCGGGGGCGGGGCGAGCGCGCGAATCCCGTTTCGGCGAAACCTCCGTTCGGCCGAATGAACGTTCGGCGGAACGTCCATTCGGCGACCTGCCCGTCTGTCAAACGTCCGTCGGCGAAACGTCTTTAGGCGAATCATCCGAGTACCGATGATGTCGCTCACACTGGTACTCAGTGTGCTCAGGGAGGTTGACTTTCTGCTCAGACCAACGAAAAATTTGAGGGAACATTGCCTATAACCCCCTCAAAATCCCAAACAAATTGAGTGTCTTTCCTTGACGTCTGTAGAAACAAGAGTAGATTTTCATACAGTGGTGACGGAGAGGAGAGGATTAAAGATTTTCTTGCCGTCCGGCGAGCGCGAGCCATGAGCCAGCAGTTCCTGAATCGTGTTCCAGTTGTCGAGAATGCGCCGGTTCCTCTTCCGGCTTATTTTCTTTTGGCTCAGGGGCTTGATAGTGTCATTCTGGACAGAGAGCTCCACATTGCCACTTGCAGATGATCCAGCATCCCTGCTGAAGAAAAGAAGAAGAATGAAGACTTGGAAGTATTCAGTGTCCACGTTTAAATACACGTCTTCGTACCTGTCGCCCTTCAGATAGTCCAGGCGGCTTTGCATCATGAATTCTCTTCTTCTTCTATATTCTCGTGCTCTCAGAAGCTGCTGCTTCCTCTCCTCTTTGCTCCAGTAACGACCCTGTTAGGTTCACACTTCATTATACTGTAGTCAGGGATCAGGACATAGAAAAGTACATCCATGAGGCATTTAATGTGGGTATTTTACAGTAAATATAGTTGCATACAAAGATGGATTGAGTAGCCTATAAATGCATTTAAGAGTAATTTTGTAATGGAATTTGTCCTAATACAAAGAGGGTTAGTGACCTTTTTTTTTTTTTTTTTTTTTTTTTACTGTACTAAAAGAAAGTGTATTTGCACATCCATTACAATAGATGGCACTGGGCACTGTTTTATGTCAGCGTCTGCACAGAGAGCATTAAACTTCATGTGTTAGTTTTTTTTGTTTGTTTGTTTTGCTTTGAGTGGTCCACATCCACCAAAACTGCAAGAGTCAATGTGAAAAAAACATTAAATAAGGATGAGTAGGAAACCTGAGTGAGAGCGAGATGATAATAATAAAAAAGAAATCCATGAAAAACTAAAGTCAAAAAGCATCTTTTGGGTCCAAGAAAATTCAAAATGGACCACTTCGGTTTTATTTGTTTTCATTGAAAACACACCAAATATTGTAAAAAAAAATCTTAGTTCATGTAAAACAACTTGACAGACACAGGAATATATTCATAAATTAATAAATATTTATTCATAAATATTTTCCTTATATTTTAGTGAATAGGACTCAGCAAAAAGTAAAAAGTGATCTCCAAATAATTACTGTGCCATTTTAAAATGGCATGCCAGATGGATATTATTTTACTCAAAATAGAGAATTAATGCACTTTTGTCTTTATCTATGGCAAAGCAGTGCAGATGGAGCTGAGGTAATTTTTTTTAATTTTTTTGATTTTGTTTTTTACTCACATACCAGTTTCATCTCACTGGCAGCGGCATCGTCATCAGTGGTCGTGCCGCCACGCTCCTCTCGAATCTGCATGGCTCTGGCCTTGAGGAGGCGGTCCCTGACAGGCCGCTTGGCTACGTAGCGAGTGCCGTCACTGCGGATCTTCACCTAGAGAGCAACGCGTGATGTGAATTGTAAAGTAGACTTGAAATAATTTTCCACTTATTGAGTAAGAACATAAATCGAAAACAGCCTTTCCGAAACCTTTGAAGAAAATCCAAACATTCTCTTGTGAAACTAACAAAGGCTCAACGTCAGTGGCGGACGATTTCAGCTCTGTGCCCAGGGCTAGGAATACGACCGGGGCCCCTTAAATCTGAGAGATTAGACCCGCTGAGAAACAATGATGAAGCACAGAGCAATGGGAAATAAGCTTTCTGGATACTCACCTCTCAAATAAATAATGAAAAATCAGATTAGGAGAAATTCTGATTAGCACTTCGAAAGGTTTGCCCCGCATTTCACAAATTGTTTGTGTTGTAATTATCGGAGCAGACCGTGTTTGCCTAAAATTGTTGCTACGATGAGCATCAGAAATCGTGTTACGACAAATTTTCCACAAGTTGGACATGTTTTTCTTGCAAGTACGTCTGCGGTCGAATTAATTATTCATGGCCTTTTGCTTTCTACCTTCCATTCCATGCGTTGCGTCGCGGCGGTGGGCGACGAGTTTTCCAGGGCTAGCGGCAGTGCCAGACGTAAACGGGAGGCGGTGTGGTGGTGTTCCAGAGCGCAGGGAGCGCTACTGATGCTGCGGGGACTGGCTGGCACGCTGCCAGGCACTCTATCCTCCTCAGCCGACTCGCCATCCAACGGCTCCAGCAGGCCCTCGGAGGGCAAGGCCATGCAGCTATGGTAGCGCTCAAATGCCTTGGCTCGGTTTTGGCGACGCTGTGCCATGAAAGGGCTGGATTCTGCACTTCCTCCTTGCAGCCTTGTGGGGGCAATCCCTGCATGGAAAATGTTCATTCATCGTGCACTGGTGTTTGGGTTGTCTCTTATTTTTTGTGTCTCATTTTCTAAACGGCTTTATCCTCGTTAGGGTCACGGGGGTGCAAGAGCCAATCGCAGCTGTCTCCGGGCCACCCTGAATCGGTGGCCAGCCGATCGCAGGGCACAAAGAGACGCACACTCACAACCATACCTAAGGGCAATTTAGAGTGTCCAATCAGCCTACCATGCATGTTTTTGGAATGTGGGAGGAAAACGGAGTACCCGGGGGAAACCCACACATTGGAGAAGTTGGGGTTTTCAACTTCGTAAAATTGTTTAGGAAGTGAGTCATTGCATAAGCGCCATGTTGTCATCTAGGATTTTTTTCCCAGAAAAAAATAAATAAATAATAATAATAATAATACATTTAAATTATTTCTATCTTTTTAGCATGCAAGCCTTTGCTTTCCATATTACTGTGGTGATTTTTTTGTCCAAAATAAAATCAAGCTTTATTGTTCATATTTGGTATCAACGGTTAGTTATATAGGTAGTTCTTTAATGTAAGCATTTCGCCTTTGAGTTTAAATATATGTCTT
This sequence comes from Stigmatopora argus, assembly GCF_051989625.1. NCBI lineage: Eukaryota > Metazoa > Chordata > Actinopteri > Syngnathiformes > Syngnathidae > Stigmatopora > Stigmatopora argus. The sequence continues at coordinate 22,410,917 of NC_135387.1, forward strand.
CAATTAAAATTGTCAATCATAATCATGTTGACTTTGATCTCTGGTCCTTATCTGTAATATATTCTAAGTACTATATCAAAGCCAAAATTTCTTGGCTGTCTCTGGAAGTTAAATCTAAACAATCATTGCAGTATGCGGTGTGCGGTGTGCAAAAGAATGCTTGTCCCTGATAATCTGTTGATCTTGTAGTCACTAAATCAACAAAAAACGAAAAAGAACCAAAAAACGAAAGTTACTTTACTATAGAAGCTAACAACATAGTTTCTTCTCTACACTATACTGTAGTTTATCTTCTACAACTACACTTTGTTCTATTTTCAGTGGTAGTCTGAATGCCCCGAAGGATCATGCTGCTTCAAACAGGTCTGTCTGTCTATGACAATGACAAAATGTTTATTGTTCTGTGTTTGTTTTTCCCCGTTCGCCCAAAACAAGATAAAACAAAATCCGTCTTAGATGCGCATCAACAGTTTAGATGGTGCATTACCTGTCCTTGAGCCACGCGTTTCTTCTGGCATGCCTCTTCTTGCTGGTGAGTCTACTTCTCTTGAGGGAGGTCTATGCAGGCAAAGAAATATGGGATAATTTTGGGACACAGCAAACCCATTTAAGTGGTAAAACTGCACCGAACAAATCCCGCATTCGTTAAACTACTTTTATTCTTTTTCTGGTTGCGGATGAATTGAGGCCAATCCGAGCAGACTCTAGGCAAGCCAATTACAGGGCACATTAAAATTTAAATTACTAATGATCGAACATATTTTGATGGAATTTATTTTTTATTTACAATAGTTGTAAAGAATATCCATGGGTGTCCTTTGTGGAAATGGGGTAAGCTTGCTAAAATCATTCAAAGCTTGCATGGTATCAATAGAAATGACATAGAAATGAGATATCATCTCATTTCATTTACTTAACCGCTTTATCCTCACCAGGGTTGCGGGGGGGTGCTGGAGCCTATCCCAGCCGACTTCTGGACAGGGGCAGGGGACACCCTGAATGGGTGGCCAGCCAGTCGCAGGGCACAAGGAGACAAACAACCATAGACGCTCACACTCATACCTAGGGGCAATTTAGAGTGTCCAATCAGCCTACCATGCATGTCTTTGGAATGTGGGAGGAAACTGAAGTACCTGGAGAAAACCCACACAGGCCCAGGGAGAACATGCAAACTCCACACAGGTGGACCGATCTGGATTTGAACCCAGGTCTCCCACTGTGAGGCCATGAGATATCATGAGATACTTATTTATTAATAATGCCATTGTCTCTGGCTTTTCTTTTGAGCAAATAGCGAAATAAATTTAAATGAACAGACCTCTTTGAGGTAAAAAATAAAAGATTGACTTTTAAAGCCATTTTGTCCGACCAAGTTAATTGTTGTGATGCACTCACGATTGCATGGTAAGTCACGAAAACTACATACACTACTTTTTTCAGTTTTTCTGGACAAGAAGTCGCACATTTTTTATAGTTTAGTTGGGCCTGCAACTAATGCTACTCAAGTGTAACTCTTATATGTATTTATTTTCTCTCTGAACACTAACAGCCTGTTATGTGTTTTTGATTTTGGGCTATAGTTCTCTGAAAAACTGTTATGTTAACTCTTTAGCCTGTTGTACTCAATTTTATAATTGTCACTTAAATACTTAAATAAAAATTTGCCGTCCCAAAAATGCGACTTGTGTGATTCATATATATTTTTCCCTCTTCACGGTGCATTGTTTGGCTGGCGTGACGTATACTCAGATGCGACATATAGTCCGAAAAATAGGGTAGTCTTCAGACCTGAACTTGGAGGGCGAAGTGTTGACCAAGTCGCCATTCCAACTGCCGCATCCGAGATTCGAGTGGCGTCTCCCCCAGTGATGAGGTGGAGACTTGGGTGCCTCGTTTTCAGGGAGAGGCGGGATCCACATGGTGCTGACCAATGGCGTGCTGCGGCAGCTCTCGCCACTGCCGTAAGCGCTGGTGCTGTCTTTGCCGTTGTTGGAATGCTCTGGAAGTTCGTTGATGGCGGCCAACTCGTGGCGATCGTCATTATTGTCCCCTTGAACTTTTTTGTGAACATTTTGGTTTAAAAAAAAAATCAGGAGATATTAAATTAAGTGTAAATATGCAAAACATCCAGGTTTGTGTAGTTGTGTACAAAGAACATAAAAAGTAAAACTAAACTAGTTCAAACATCAAATATATTATAATTGTACATTTTACATTTGATACATAAACATTCTATACTAAATTGTTTAAATGGATTATATTAAAGGTTCATGACTTTTGAGTTAAACAGGACCATATGGGGCGTCATTTGTAAATTAGGATTGTGAGCTCACTGAGACGGGCGCATAGGTACCCTAATGCACACGCAGTGGCTTTGCTAGGCTTCTCTTGAGGCTCAAAAGGCCAAAAAAATCCCTGGGACCACTTTCATTGGACGCTGCAAAAATGTAGTTTTCAGGCCATTTGAAATGGCCAATTCTTTTCATTTCTGTGGCCTCTAATGGCGGAGGATCCAAGCAACTGCCTGTCCGCTAGCCACACACGCCTCTGCACCCACCCTCACATATTGGCATTTCCAAGTTTGTGCCTCAAACTGCAATTTAATAGAAGGCATATGATATTTACAGGTTTTTTCATGGTAACAGAACATTTGTGCTGAGCAAATTAAAACTTATTGAATTTAAATCCGTTGTCAGGATGACTTTGAACAATACAACCAAATAGAACAGACAGCCAGGAATTTAACACTGTACTTGTCAGACTGGATTTCTTGCTCAACCTAGTATTAGGTAAGTTCTATAATGATCATGAGAAAATTGTCTTTTAATCTTGTGGTGTTGTTGAATGACACCTGTGTACTTTTCCTGTAAGTCTTGTCTAATTTTCAGAAAGTTATTCTTAATATAATCACTTCATCTTGAATGGCGCATAACATAAAAGAATAGATTCTCCCCATTCACATGTAGGCTTCGCAGTAGTAATTTAGCAATCAGTATTTTTTCCCTATAGTTATTTTGAAGAGTTTAATGTGAACTGTTTCTTTAATAACTTTATTTTAGTCCATTTACTGTAAAAAAAACCCAAAACGTTTTTCCTATTTTAATTAAGGGTCACCATCTGAATCGAGGCAGCCTAAGACTATATGGGGCCCTAAATTAAAATTTTAGTTGCAGGCCTTCTTCCTCCTTAGTCCAGTTTAACACAGAATATAAATTGAGTTTTACAACATTTACAAGCTCCTGAACAAGATTTAGTTAACAATGACAAATATTTTAACATGAGTCATGGAAACCTATTGTGGGGGTTATTCTGGGATATTATTATATATCATTTTATTAATCATTATATGTATATGAGCTTTATTTCAATTTGGGACCGAGCAAGCTCGAGGTCACTCTCCATGGCAGCTGGCTCCGAGGACATTTAATTGTTTTTAGGACTATTGACCTGACAGATCGCCAAGTTCCGGGCCAAGGACTGTTGATCAGAGTTCGCAATAAAGATCTGTGAAGGACTCTTAAATTGCTTTAACTTGGATTCCGGTAGATGGCGATAATTGAATCAACTTCCGAAAATACTCGCATCATGTTTCAAAATACTCCCGCTCGGTTCACCTTGTATGAGAATTATTATGCTTACTTGTGCAAATTCTTACGCAGTTGTTTTTGGTTTCCGACCTGATATGCAATGAGGTTTATTCTGTCAATCATATTGATTGACAGAATAAGCCTCTGTAATCATAAGAATGATTGCATATAATCAAGCTTTTGTTCCTAACACCGCCCAATCGGTCGCCCCGCGGTCCTCATGTTTCTCTGCGTTCTTATCCAATCAGCAGCCGCAGCAAACAGCTGCGCTTCCCCCGCAGCCGACGCATTATTTGGCAATTCTAGTGTATGATAAAAACATTTAATCGGGCGTTTTGCATTTCTTTTCGTCTTTTAAACACCATATTACCGCTAGCAGACGGGATCAAAGCCAGCCATTTCATTCCAGTAAATTGACAGTACATTTAGGTACTATTAACAAAGTACGTCTAGCACCTGGAAATAACCATTTTAATTGCTGTTTTACAAGCTCCAGTATCACACAAAAATACCAATTGAATTCCATTCACGAAAAAAATGTGACCCCTGGTTTAACCAAATCAAATGCCAGTGTTTCCATTAAATTTTGCTCAACATCCTCATATTCAAAATCCTCATTCAAATCATTTTGAGCAGGCATTCCTTGTCCCTGTTTTTAGAGACCCTATTGTCCGGGCAATCACGCGATATATGCCCCAATTTTCCACAAACCCAGCACGCAGCATTTTTGAAAACTCGATTTCTGTTTAACCTCCTCATTTCCAATCTCTCCCTTCTTCCAATCTCTTGGCTAACATCCCCACGCTCTCGCCACCTATCTCGGTAAATATTTTCCCCGTCAGCCAAGGAGGCCCCGCTATTTTACCTTACAAAACAGCACGTTTTGCCTTTCCCACCCTTATTTCGCCATCAAAAACAATAATTAGTATCTCTGGAACAAGCCGTCTCGCTTTTATCTATATATATATATCTATATCTATATATATATATATATATCTATATCTATATCTATATCTATATCTATATATATATATATATATATATATATATATATATATACATACAGATGCTCCCCTACTTACGAACATTCGAGTTACGAACGAACAACGGTACATATGAACATGTCTGCAAATTGCGTTTATGTCGAAAACTGTTCGTAAGTTGGATTTTGTATTGCGCGCCTTTTTCCGAGTAGTGCTTCTTTCTGCCGCTAATACCGACGCCTGGCGCTGTGAGAGCTCAGCTCACCCAGCATCCACCTTCCTCTGTCCAGTTCGTTGCAATGCGGAAGTGCGTGAACATATCTCCAGTGCGCAAAGAACCTTTTTCATTTGTATCATTAAATATCTCGTGCATCCATTATTGAATATGGTTGGTGAAAAGTGAAAGGCTTCTAGTGAGGGAGGTGCAAGGAAGAGGCAAGCCATTTTATTTGAAATAAGTGGCAATAATAACGAAGCTTGTAAATGTTGTAAAACTCAATTTATATTCTGTGTTAAACTGGACTAAGGAGGAAGAAGGCCTGCAACTAAAATTTTAATTTAGGGCCCCATATAGTCTTAGGCTGCCTCGACTCAGATAGTGACCCTTAATTAAAATAGGAAAAACGTTTTTTTACAGTAAATGGACTAAAATAAAGTTATTAAAGAAACAGTTTACATTAAACTCTTCAAAATAGCTATAGGAAAAAAATACTGATTGCTAAGTTACTACTGCGAAGCCTACATGTGAATGGGGAGAATCTATTCTTTTATGTTATGCGCCATTCAAGATGAAGTGATTAAATTAAAAATAACTTTCTGAAAATTAGACAAGACTTACAGGGAAAGTACACAGGTGTCATTCAAGAACAATACAAGATTCAAAGACAATTTTCTCATGATCATTATATAACTTACCTAATACTAGGTTGAGCAAGAAATCCAGTCTGACAAGTACAGTGTTAAATTCCTGGCTGTCTCTTCTATTTGGTTGTATTGTTCAAAGTCATCCTGACAACGGATTTAAATTCAATACGTTTTAATTTGCTCAGCACAAATGTGCTGTTACCATGAAAAAACATGTAAATATCATATGCTGTCTATTATATTGGCAGTTTGACGCACGAACTTGGAAATGCCAATATATGAGGGTGGGTGCAGAGGCATGCGTGGCTAGCAGACAGGCAGTTGCTTGGATCCTCCGCCATTAGAGGCCACAGAAATGAAAAGAATTGGCCATTTGAAATGGCCTGAAAACCACATTTTTGCAGCGTCCAATGAAAGTGGTCCCAGGGATTTTTTGCCTTTTGAGCCTGAAGAGAAGCCTAGCAAAGCCACTGCGTGTGCATTTGTGTACCTATGCGCCCGTCTACATGAGCACGAGACCAAGCTACAGTTACCTGCTTCCACAGTCTCCTCTTCCATCATCCATGCTTTCAGGTATCTCTCGCGGAGCTGCTGCATTTTCTGCGCCCGCAGGATGTTGCGCCATTTGAATTCCAAGTGTCGCAGCTCTTCCTCGATGAGCGCCATCTCTCGTTCGCTCATGGTCAAGTTGCAGTTCACATCCATCGCAGAAGGCAGAACCTTCTCTTTTTCCGTCCGCTCTTCCTCTCCTTCTCTGGTCCTCGGGCGTGTGTCACAATGATACCTGATTTCCAGGAGCTCTTGGTATCGCTGACATTCGTCCTCCGTAAGTCCTGCCATGGTCGCTATCAAGTTCACCGGACTCTTGTGGAGCTGGAGCTAGGAGTCAAATAGTTATGCAGCTTTCCTTTGGCTACAAAATAACTCAACCAACTTCCCCCAAAACATTCTATAAAAATGGGAAAGTGCTATTGTTCAGATATTGGACTTGAAATTGTATGTACACAAATTTTAATCCATCTGGAGGTGGTTTATGGTACGATCCTTGCACCTCCAGATGCAGGATTTCACTATCAATCATTTGAAAACGAAGATAGGTGAAAAGGTGTACTTTTAATATGACTTAAAGGTGTAAAATGCCAAAAATATATTTCTCCACGAGACTCTATCGTCTTACCTCTAATGTATTCATCACAATTGTTTACCTTCTGGTGGGCGTGATTTTGCGTTGACCGTTCCTCGGTGCCATCAAGTGCAGCGGAAGAATTTGTGCTCAGCTGAAGTTCTCGTAGGTGTGGAGAAAGAGGGGGGGTGTCTTCTCGGATGTGTACGGGACTGGGGGACATCTTAGGGCTGGAGCCGACAACAGGACTGGGTCGTGGACTGAGCCTGTGGCGGGAAACGGCACAAAAAATGGGGTTTGCTTCACTTTGGTATGCAAGACAACAGAATATTGTGGCTCTCACACATGGCCCTGATATTCTGTATCCTGCTAATTTAAAAAAAACACTACGATTGACCAATCAATAGGTAAGGCCCTGAGTTTTCTTTGATTAGAGAAATGCATACGTTTACACAACATAGGATAGAAAAGAGTAAGCCATTTTTGGAATTGTACTGTTTTGTTTTTTGTTTTTCCGAACAGATTAGTTTCTGGCCCACATCCTTCTAAATACAAATCATCCTGGCTCCCACCCCACTGATCTCAGCGCTTTTCATGATGGGTTGTCCCTTATCTTTAGTTCTTCTCAATTTAGCCCCCTGAAAACCACACTGGCACTCTGGTCATGATGATCACATGTTCAACAACACCTTCCGCTCAAGACAAAGCACTACGCAGCACCTAGCAAGCTTCTCTATGGTTTCACTGTGACGCAGTCGCTATTTCAGTGGCAAGTGTGTCTCAGTTGCCAGGTGATCAGCCAGATTGGAGGGGGAAAATGGCCCTAATATGCTTATTTGCCATGGACGCAGCTCTCTTTGCTCTGGGCACTGTGATCGGAGGGAGGGCAGCTGAGATGTGTCTCATTATAAACAAAGGGGGCTGAAATTAAGCGTAGATCCAGAAAATCGGTTATCTCTTCAATATATACAAGGAACGACTTAAAAAAGCAGCTGTGACAGGTCGTTTGTGATAGCCGAATGAGTTAAATGAGTTAGATATCCATGTTCAAAAAAAGTGTGAGTATTTTAGGGTGGCACATTGCCATGTCGCGGGACAAACGAGACATTGTTCAGGTCCAAAGGAAACTAACGGACTGGTTCAAATCTTACTCTCGGATGATCTACCAACGGTGTAGGACAAGCCGAGCACAATAGAAAATGGCTTTTTCAAGTGTTTAATTGCATGTAAAATCTATTGTGAGCTGATCTGCCACCTTTGTGAATAAAGCTGTGCTGCCCACAAAAACAGAGCCTTAAAGAGTCAAACGTAAGAAAGAAAGGGAGCTTTTGTTGTCCTGACCTTGGACTGTGTCCTAGGTAGAATTTGCGGGCGCTTCTGGGTGTGTTGGTAACATCGGTGTTGCATGCACTGCTGGTGCCACCAAGTAGGTCATGCTCTGAGGACTCATCGTAACGCATGCTGTCATCGGTGCGGCCGAACCCACTGTCCAGGTCCTGGCTGTTGGACAGCAGGGGCGTCAATTGGAGAAGGGGTGGCAGTGGCACCGGAGGCTCCGCCCTGTTTCCTTCTTCGTCGTCATCTTCCTCGCCATCCTCCAGTTCTCCTCCTTTCTCTCTTTCTCCTCTTAGGTGGAGTTGAAAATATGGAGAGAGGTGCTCGGTGGTGATGCCATCAACAAACTGGTCTTCCTGAAAGGCAGTTATAGAAAAAACATTTTTGAAATAAGGAGCCACCAAAGTTGTCATGGAAGCTCTGGGCTGATGTTACAAAACCAAAATGAGCATTCAAATGTTTTGCATGTGATAGAAGGCAACTGACAAGAGCTTTAAGGTTGTCACATATATGTGCTGATAAAGTTGAGAGTCACCTCCATGTCAGGCCGGGCCAGTAATAACGAGAAGTTTCCACTATCCTCTCTACTCAACATAGCGACTGCTTCTTCTCTGCTGTCAATGTCTATGCCATTGATCTGCACACAAGAAAGCACTATTTGGTTTATTTGACAACATCCACAATCAGGAATGTCTTGATGAAATAAGAGACAGAAAGAAGGTTGCGCTTCTCGATGTAAGGCACCTGAAGTATTCGGTCGCCCTCCCTGATGCGTCCATTCTTGGCAGCAAGGCTGTTTGGATTTACCTAGATCACAGGACAAGAGGAAGTCAACAAACTAATAGCATTCTCATCATCGAAAAGTTTTTACCTCTCCGACATAAATGCCCTGCTGATCCTCATCGTCTGTCATGTAGCAAACCGTCAGGCCCAGCTTCTCTTCCTGATGGGACTTATAGAGTGCCACCTCCTTAAATAAATATTAAAGATTAAATAATCAAATAACAATGAGCATCAGTTAAGGTTATATCGTATATACAATACAAAAGGTTATTTGTGAGTTGAAATGGTGATGTTTTGTCGAGGGTGAATTTCCAATTCAAGGATAAACCTGCATTGGCCCTTTTGAGAGATAGAGCTCGGTGTCTCGATATTGCCAATGGGAATAAGATACAGTACGTGACAAAGAGGAGGGGCATCAGAATAGAGCTCTGGGGCACACCTGTGCTGACTTTGGATGGCTGAGCGGTGAATGATGGGATGAGTCTAAAGAAATGGAAAGTGAGGGAAGTTGACACCGCCAATTCACCAACAAGCTTGTGGGACGACCTCACCTCATATTCCAGCTCATCTGACCGGTCCACGTCATGGCGTGACACGTCCAAGTAGTCATCGCTATCAACAAACATGCAACTGCTATAGGAGGACATTACTGATTAAATGGTTGCTATGAAATCACAAAAATTTCCAGCTTCATCATCAAGAAGTGAAACGTACAAGTCGTCTATCTGGTACGCTTCCGTCAGGTGGGGCAGGGAGGGAGTGGGCGGTAGCTCCCGGAAGCTGACGTCTGTCTGTGTGGCGCTATCCACGCTTTCGCGAAGATGAGAAACCCCAGCAAAAGTGGAAATCGAGGTGCTTTGGGTCCCATTTCCAGTGCTTGCCATCACACCTGACGGTAGAAGGTGCACTTGTGGGATTTGTGTTAGTAAAATAGCGGAGAGTACGTCACATGTAAATGAGAGGAACATTTCAAAACTTCCGCTTCCAAGCAAATCATTAAAGTTCCGGCACCACTGAAATTTCTGCAAGTCATCCTCACTTCGATCAAGCAAGTTTTAAGTCAAGTCATGCAATTTCTTTTCTAGCCACAACTTCATTTTGACACATGAGCCACCAGTTTGTATTCAGTATCTGCACTTGTGCATTTTTATAACAGGATGCCAGCTTTCTCACTTATTTGGAGTGAGATGAAAATATTACCATTCTTTATGCAAAATAACCTCTGGATTCTCCCATCCACTCCAATTTTAAGAAAGCGAGTATATGTAACTACCTCATGTGCTAAAATGTTTGAGTAATATAGTACTAATAATATGAATTTTGAGAGGGCTCTTACCTTTGCTTTTGTGGCCCTTGATGTTGGAGCCGGGTTGTTGCAAAGGCTCCTGGGACCTTAGCTGTCTGTCTGGTGGGAGATGACAACGTCTCCTTCCTTTCCCCTGACAGTGTGACAGGTTATAGATTAGTCCTCCAATTTATCTCAATCCTTTGCTGATTAAACAACACTTTCTAGCAATGAAATGTGACTTCAACCCATTGAGAGTTAATATTATTAAGTGCGGGAAAATCATCTTCTTGTGCCCACATTAACAATTCTTCTACAGGTGTTCATTGAACTGTATGGATTCCTTTTTAGATAGAGTTCCAGGATAAATGGAGTTACGCTTGTACAACACATCCACACCTTGAATACACTAAAAGTGCTTTGACACAATAGAACTGCATTTTGCTACTGATGACACAGCACCAGGACCAACGTTGTGTTTACTACCTTGCTCAACAATATATAATTACTGCATGAGTTAGTCATGAATTCATTCTGGCTGGACCAGTTTCGGAATGATGTTTTTCTTTTCCAGTCAACATCCTACCTAAATGATGTTTCTTGCTCAAGGAAGAAATCCTATTAATATTTTTAAAAAAACATGAGAGAAATGACAAATCAAAAGAACTTCAAGAACAGATGAGTAAGAAAGTCATTTTCACTTCTCACAAATTGATTTTTTTAAATTTTTCAACTAAGAACAGTGATCAATAACTGATTACTCCTGGTTTACCTGAAGGAAAACAATGCCAGTATAGCAATTTGAAAGAGGGGATGAAAAGAGCTTGCAGCGACATTTAACATAGCAATGCAAAGAGAAAAGAAACAAGACATATTTTTGGTTTAGCCCAGGGGTGTCAAACCGGGCGCAAAGGGCCGCAGTGGGTGCAGGTTTTCATTCCAACTCAACAAGAGGATACCTTTTGCAAGTGTAATCAGTTAATTAAAGTCAGGTGCTACTTATTTTAGAAGACACCTGATTGGTTAAAATGTCGGCACTGGATCGGTTGGAACAAAGAGCAGGACCCACTGCGGCCCTCGGCGGAATCGGTTTGACACATGTGGTTTAGCCTAATCTGGGGCTGGTTCTTACCTTTTCATTTCCATGTCGCTCCATTGGCTGCAGGGAGTTACTGCGCCCCTTTTGCTGATGGGGCCGGAAGTGGCAGAGATTGATGACGCCAACACCAGGGTGCATGGTTAGGAGGACAACAAGGAAAAAGATGGAGACTGAGTATTTCAAACAAAAGGGTATGCCTTTGAATTTTTTGAAATAACAAATTAGAGGCTGTTTATTGGCCCTGTTTTGACTAAAGGAGAAAATACTGGACTAAGATATGTGTTGTGTGCAGAGGTATATAACGCCCAGTGCTGAGAAGACAGATGCTTCAATGACTTCATCTCTTCAGTGAAATCAATAGGGTGATTAATGAGAAGTGGGACAATATTGTGAGCAGGGAAGAGGATAGTGTACCGATCGGAGGTGTTTACATAATTTCCAGCCAGTATCGATTTGCATCCGTGTTGAAGCAGGTCACGTGAAGTGGATGTAAAGTAGGAAAAAGACGGGTGGGCTTCCTACTCTCAACCTTGAACCTGAGCTCAACCCGCTCCCCCATTTGCGATGATTGGGTTTGCACTCAGCACTGCCATTGATAATTGCGCCCAATGCTTCGGTATCTTGATACTGTTATTAAATGCAGGGTGTTGGTAGGAAAGAAGAAAGAAGACAGGCAACATACTGATCATAGCGATGAGCAATGTAGAGAGACTAAAACAAAACCTGCAAACAATCACCTGCCAACATGTCAATCAAGTTGTTTGTATGACACAAGAATTCAAGAGCTAAAAAGATTTATAAATAGTGCTCACTAAAGAAATATAATTTCATAATATTTTTTTTGCAGTTATAAAAATGAGAGCGAGAGCGAATCAGTGCAGCTTCCCTAATGGCAACGGTCACCACGGCAACAACATCCCACCGAGACACGTTGGATAGCATAGTGAAGATGGTGGTGAGAGTCAGGGTGGGGGCTTGTAGGGAGGATGGTGGCTATCAAAGAAGCCGGTGGGCTCCCTTTGTTGGTTACGTGGACATATTCCAAGTAATATACTTGGAAAAATCATGTTTTCTACAGTGGTTCAGGTCATGAGAGTGACCAAGCCCAAATACATGCTAATCTAGCACCATATAGTAAGGCATCAAACAAAAGGCATATTTCTACTTTCAATTTTGACTTTAAATAAAAGGCAATAAACTTAATGAACACCCTCCTATCTTCCATTTTCACTTAATCCTTCTATTTTGATTCAAATGGATCCCACCATTTAAATCATTCAAAAGAAATGAGTTGGTCTCTACTGTATAATCAAGTGGACCTTTCTGTTAGTATGCTTCAAGTTAATTTGATCCTTCTGAAATTTCAATATCAAGGCCAGCTTCTTGTGGGCATATCATTCTTTTAAACAGTAAAGCAAAATAAAACACATTTTTGAAGAAAATGATTTCAACATTGTCATCACTTTGGTATAGGTGTGGAAATGCAGTAAATATTGATTAAATGGTTAGTGATACAACAACAATGTTTATTGTTTGTTTTTTTCTTAATTAGATAACAAAACCGACACTTGATTTTTATGGTTGATGGAAGTAAAAATGAGTTGTTTTCCTTTAAAAACAAGTTTCAATTTTACCCCTTGAATAATTAATTGTTAAATATCAGATTTAAAATTGGATTGAGCTTTGTAACGATCCAATACGTCTGGTGGATTGGCAACTTTATTTAGTTATTTAGGTATTTCTTCGTAAAATATCCAGGTAATCAAATTCAGACATTTCAAATGGCTTGCGTGCTCTGTTGCAGAAAAGCAGACATACCTGATACATAATCTTGTAACGCTCCTCAGGACGTCTGACCACACACATGTTGCAGCCCATGATGGCTTCTTTCACCAGCAAATTGGCCCACTTCTGCTCTTGTACATTTCTTTGTATTTCTTGGATGAGAATGACAAAGATCCTCACAATCTTTCTCTAATATTTAATTATGGGTGGAACACTCTTAAAACTACACAGAGAGCAACCACTTTAAAAATTTAAATTGAAGAATTACATGCTATTTCCATTTTTTTTTTTAAATGGGTTGCAATATGCTCAATCAACAAGTTCAGCTTGAAGACGTGTATTTCCTGTTGGTCTTTCACTTTCCTTCTTTGTCTTGATGTTTTCATGCTGGTGTTAAATCCAAGATGGAATAAAATCTAGTGTTCACCATCCCTGCTTCTTCCCTCTCCTAATTCTGACAGGTCAGTCATTTCTCCGAATCTCCACTTGAACGTTTGTCCTGAAAGTAGACACGGGAGAACAGAGATTGATGCACCCACAACATTACTGTTGTGCACATGTGCCCAACCTTAACATTAATTATCCAACACATAGAGCTCATCTCCAAGTATTCTTGTTGCTCATTATGGTCCAATTTCACAAAATAATGTTATCACATGCTATAATATTCATTTCACTGACATGAGCCCTAAGTATCCTTCTTAGTCATTCAGATAATAGTGTTATTTTAATTAGTCCCAAAGTCCCAATGCTGGTTGCATTCAAAAATATTTCTGTTCAACCATCCTCCTGTAATCATTTCTTATTAGTATTAATGGTTCAATTTGACTTGTGTAATCAAACAAACAAAAAAAGCACACAAAAAATCACTTTATCTAAATACGTTGAGAAAATATCGGTTTACCGTGAGACATAATCGTATTGTTAATATTCTTTTTCTACATTTTCAAACAGGTCTCTTTGATCAACAACACAACACAATAAAAATGTTACTTAAGATCCGTTCCAGGCTATGAAAGTGTCACAAGCACTATTGAAAACTCTAGTATGTTTTCAAACAACAATAACAACAAAAAACAAGCTGCATGATAATAGTCCAAAGGCAGCGCCATTGGATCCATTTTGTGTCCGTTAATCAACTGCTATTTGCCATAACAATCTTCTCTAAAAAAATTAATCAAATTTGTTGTCTTGAAATGCACCTTACCAGATATTTGTGGGCTTCCTCCAGATGTTCAGGGCAAGCTGCCACTCCCACGCAGTGTGATTCCTGCCTGGGAAAAGCTTCCACAGTCAAAACCTCCTGTTCCTCGCTCACCCCGGTAATCAATACGCTGTCGTTGCGCATGCGGGACCAGTCAGGCGCATATCGGGATTTTAACGTTTTAAATCACAACGCCGATGATGACAATGAGGAAGAGGAGCGCATCTCTCCTTCGCACTGCTCGCTCCTCTTCTGCAGTATCGGCAGCCAATCGCACGCTGGAGGCAATTAATTCTCACCATCCCCAGACCCCTTCCCCCTCTTCCCTCATCCCCCTCCTCCCACCTGCTCAGAATTGCTCCTGCTTTGTCTCTCACGTTCACGGATTCAGGACCAGCATCCACCGTCTTTGCGGACCACTACATACCTACTGTAGTATACTTGCAACATTCAGATGTGTTCCTGAGGACCTTCTTAGAGCCAATAGTGTATCATATTCTGTACGGATCATGGATTTGCAGATTTATACTCACTCACATGACCACAGTACTCATCTACATTATGCAGTCAGAATGATGGAAGAGCTGAACTGGTACTCCATCTCTAGATCTTTTACTGATCACAAAGTGTACTTGTTCAAGAACAGTGTTTCTTCAGGAATTGTACAGACCTAAATACAAAATGTACAAATGTAGGCCTGACCTGATAGTATCCTCAATCCGTGTGCGGTGTGATCAACAATTATTTGCTTTTCATGAAATAATGCTGATATTAATATTAATTTTCCTCATGAGAGTCACACGGTTACTGGAGTCTACATACCAGCTAATTATGTGTAAAAGTGCTTTGACACAATAGAACTGCATTTTGCTACTGATGACGCAGCACAAGGACCAACATTGTGTTTACTAGCTTGCTCAATATAATTACTCCATGAGTTAGTCATGAATTCATTCTGGCTGGACCAGTTTCGTAATGATGTTTTTCTTTTCCAGTCAACATCCTACCTAAATGATGTATCTTGCTCAAGGAAGAAATCCTATTAATATATTTTTTTTAAACATGAGAGAAATGACAAATCAAAAGAACTTCAAGAACGGATGAGTAATAAACTCATTTTCACTTCTCACAAATTGATTTTTTTAAATTTTTCAACTAAGAACAGTGATCAATAACTGATTAGTCCTGGTTTACCTGAAGGAAAACAATGCCAGTTTAGCAATTTGAAAGAGGGGATGAAAAGAGCTTGCAGCGACATTTAACATAGCAATGCAAAGAGAAAAGAAACAAGACATATTTTTGGTTTAGCCCAGGGGTGTCAAGCCGGCCGCAAAGGGCCGCAGTGGGTGCAGGTTTTCATTCCAACTCAACAAGAGGATACCTTTTGCAAGTGTAATCAGTTAATTAAAGTCAAGTGCTACTTATTTTAGAAGACACCCGATTGGTTAAAATGTCGGCACTGGATCGGTTGGAACAAAGAGCAGGACCCACTGCGGCCCTCGGCGGAATCGGTTTGACACATGTGGTTTCATTCAAAAACCGAATGTTGTTTTCAATATAATGGCACCATTGTTGATTCACCACTAACGGAAAAATTTCCTGCAATTATTTGACAATTGTCGGACAACTTTCTATCAATAAATGTCTTTTTTTTGCCACTTTGCATTCATAAAACTCTCACCAATTGTCTATCCTTATCATGTGTGAGGAACCTGGACAAGATAAATTTAGTCCAAACACAACTGCTTATATGTGAAAAGGGAATCCACGCTCCCCACTGACGTCAGGAAGGCAATTAAACATTGTCATGTGAGTGATTGGTATGCAACTAGTCCTGTTATTAATTCTCGCCGTCTGATTATACAGAAGAGGAATTCAAACTACTAATCATCTTTTTAAAAGCATCTTCGCAGAACCAGTATGATCTGTTCATGCTTTCCTTATTATGGCTGATTGTCGAAAACAGAAACACACTTCCTCAATTGTTCCTCAAGAATGAGGAACTAATTACCAAACTTGACTAGACAACAATCCATCAGACAAATAATTTGAAATTCCAAGACCGTCTTCAAATGTATAAAAAGGATCGCTTGTAGTGTTCGTTATTGTCAATCATTACGACTGCAAAGGTAAGAACACCATCACGGCGCAATTACCAAAATAACTTTTCAGTGATTTTTGCGGCATCGGACATTTCTGATTCACTTTGACGCTATTTAAACGTGACATTTATTAATTTTGGCGCTTTTTGTGCAGATGGCATTTGGTCTACGCTCTGTTTTCCTCCTTTGTGGAATCAGTGGGCTCCTGACTGGAGTTGTAAGTCAAACTCTTACCTGTAGATTTAAATGTAGAATTACTATCATGTTTGATTTTATTACTGCAGTCATTTTAACCATCCTTTTTTTTCTCGACAGTGGTCAAAGCCCACCGCTCCAAAAGTTGGTAGGTAGTTTAAAAAAAGATTTTTTTTCTCCACTTGACACCATTCACTATTGCCACATCCTTTTCTAACATAATGTTTGGGTTGCAGAAAATAGCTGTCCTGCGGGTTGGACTCAGTTGGACTGCCACTGTTACAAGTATCAAGAAGATGGGAGACAATTTGCAGATGCAGAGGTAAGGAACACTTAAATAAAAACAAAAAAAATGCAATGTAGTTTTCAATTTATTCAATGCTCATACAAGCCTAGATTAATTTGTTTTCAGTCGATGATGGTTTCAATGTAGAAAACATTGAGTGTTAAGCACCTTTTACTCTACTTCCAATCAGAGCGTCTGCAACATTCTTGGTGGAAACATGGTCTCCATTCATAATCCCTTGGAAAATGCATTTGTCCTTGAACTAATTAGAGCAGCTGGTAATGATGATGAGACTTGGATTGGATTGAGCAATGCAATTGAGGTAAAACATTAACATGCCGATCAAGTCGTGTCACTTTTGTTCAATTGAAAGATTTTCGCCACATGGAAAATTTGACTTTGTCTTCCAGAGTGAAACATACCTATGGACCGATGGCTCTGATAATGATTACGAGAACTTTGACAACACAGGCAATGGTCCCTGTGTAGAGATGGACGACGATGGTAAGTAAAATCAGTGATAAAAGTTGAGTGAGGATAGAATATGGTATTTTGAGATGTATGAATAACATTTGTTTCTTACAGGTTCTTGGGATGACATTCAATGCAGCACTATTCACCCTTATGTTTGCATCAGAGATATCCACCACTAATTTCAGCCTCGTGTTGTCATGTCAGTTTGCTGAATCATGATATCCAACCATGGTAGAATCTTTATACTCTTTCTCATTGCTAAAAAAATGGTTTAATTTGAAGAACATCTATCTGATCAATAAAGAAATCTATCTGCATCCAAGAATGTCTCCGTGTGATTTCCCATCCACAACCTACCCAATTTTTGCTTATTTTGCAGTCGAGTGATTGCTACAAAATGAGTTAAAGGGGCCGTTTATTGGGTTTCATGTTGGCGTCAGGGCTCTGTGCAAAAATAATGTTATTTAACAGCAGCTTAATGATGGCGACAATAGCAGAAAAACAAGCATTTTAGTGACACCGGGACACTGACCAGTAGCAGAACAGCATCTTAGAGACGAAGGAGTGTGGTGTGAGGTGAATGACTCACATCTTCTGCCATGGTTTAATTTTGGAACTGTTGGGCCGCACAAGAGAAATTCTTGTTGAGGCCGTAACGTGGAAGAAACACCGTAACAAGAGGCCGAAAAAAACCTTCACATTCCACTTCATAACGTGAAAAATCGTAAGGGACGCTGTAAACTGGGGTCCACTAAAGACTAACTAACGAATTGTCTTGCCTCACGTGCACATAGAGGCAAGGACATTCATAAAACTGGATATCAAAAGCCCCTTTCAGACTTGCATCCCACTCAATTCCCACCTAATGTGACGTGGGGGAATGAACCAGAAATTACCCGGTTAGCAGACATGTCTCGCGTCGGTAGCTCGGCGTTCTCTGAGCGGTAAGGGGACGGGATTTTAGAAGTCAGACCTTATTGGATTGAGCTTTGTAATGATCCAATACGTCTGGTGGATTGGCAACTTTATTTAGTTGTTTAGGTATTTCTTCGTAAAATATCCAGGTAATCAAATTCAGACATTTCAAATGGCTTGCGTGCTCTGTTGCTGAAAAGCAGACATACCTGATACATAATCTTGTAACGCTCCTCAGGACGTCTGACCACACACATGTTGCAGCCCATGATGGCTTCTTTCACCAGCAAATTGGCCCACTTCTGCTCTTGTACATTTCTTTGTATTTCTTGGATGAGAATGACAAAGATCCTCACAATCTTTCTCTAATATTTAATTATGGGTCTCTTAAAACTACACAGAGAGCAACCACTTTAAAAATTTAAATTGAAGAATTACATGCTATTTCCATTTTTTTTTTAAATGGGTTGCAATATGCTCAATCAACAAGTTCAGCTTGAAGACGTGTATTTCCTGTTGGTCTTTCACTTTCCTTCTTTGTCTTGATGTTTTCATGCTGGTGTTAAATCCAAAATGGAATAAAATCTAGTGTTCACCATCCCTGCTTCTTCCCTCTCCTAATTCTGACAGGTCAGTCATTTCTCCGAATCTCCACTTGAACGTTTGTCCTGAAAGTAGACACGGGAGAACAGAGATTGATGCACCCACAACATTACTGTTGTGCACATGTGCCCAACCTTAACATTAATTATCCAACACATAGAGCTCATCTCCAAGTATTCTTGTTGCTCATTATGGTCCAATTTCACAAAATAATAATATCACATCCTATAATATTCATTTCACTGACAGGAGCCCTAAGTATCCTTCTTACTCATTCAGATAATAGTGTTATTTTAATTAGTCCCAAAGTCCCAATGCTGGTTGCATTCAAAAATATTTCTGTTCAACCATCCTCCTGTAATCATTTCTTATTAGTATTAATGGTTCAATTTGACTTGTGTAATCAAACAAACAAAAAAAGCACACAAAAAATCACTTTATCTAAATACGTTGAGAAAATATCGGTTTACCGTGAGACATAATCGTATTGTTAATATTCTTTTTCTACATTTTCAAACAGGTCTCTTTGATCAACAACACAACACAATAAAAATGTTACTTAAGATCCGTTCCAGGCTATGAAAGTGTCACAAGCACTATTGAAAACTCTAGTATGTTTTCAAACAACAATAACAACAAAAAACAAGCTGCATGATAATAGTCCAAAGGCAGCGCCATTGGATCCATTTTGTGTCCGTTAATCAACTGCTATTTGCCATAACAATCTTCTCTAAACAATTGATCAAATTTGTTGTCTTGAAATGCACCTTACCAGATATTTGTGGTCTTCCTCCAGATGTTCAGGGCAAGCTGCCACTCCCACGCAGTGTGATTCCTGCCTGGGAAAAGCTTCCACAGTCAAAACCTCCTGTTCCTCGCTCACCCCGGTAATCAATACGCTGTCGTTGCGCATGCGGGACCAGTCAGGCGCATATCGGGATTTTAACGTTTTAAATCACAACGCCGATGATGACAATGAGGAAGAGGAGCGCATCTCTCCTTCGCACTGCTCGCTCCTCTTCTGCAATATCGGCAGCCAATCGCAGGCTGGAGGCAATTAATTCTCACCATCCCCAGACCCCTTCCCCCTCTTCCCTCATCCCCCTCCTCCCACCTGCTCAGAATTGCTCCTGCTTTGTCTCTCACGTTCACGGATTCAGGACCAGCATCCACCGTCTTTGCGGACCACTACATACCTACTGTAGTATACTTGCAACATTCAGATGTGTTCCTGAGGACCTTCTTAGAGCCAATAGTGTATCATATTCTGTACGGATCATGGATTTGCAGATTTATACTCACTCACATGACCACAGTACTCATCTACATTATGCAGTCAGAATGATGGAAGAGCTGAACTGGTACTCCATCTCTAGATCTTTTACTGATCACAAAGTGTACTTGTTCAAGACCAGTGTTTCTTCAGGAATTGTACAGACCTAAATACAAAATGTACAAATGTAGGCCTGACCTGATAGTATCCTCAATCCGTGTGTGGTGTGATCAACAATTACTTGCTTTTCATGAAATAATGCTGATATTAATATTAATTTTCCTCATAAGAGTCACACGGTTACTGGAGTCTACATACCAGCTAATTATGTGTAAAAGTGCTTTGACACAATAGAACTGCATTTTGCTACTGATGACGCAGCACAAGGACCAACATTGTGTTCATTACCTTGCTCAATATAATTACTCCATGAGTTAGTCATTAATTCATTCTGGCTGGACCAGTTTCGTAATGATGTTTTTCTTTTCCAGTCAACATCCTACCTAAATGATGTATCTTGCTCAAGGAAGATATCCTATTAATATTTTTTTAAGAACATGAGAGAAATGACAAATCAAAAGAACTTCAAGAACTGATGAGTAAGAAAGTCATTTTCACTTCTCACCAATTGATTTTTTTAAAATTTTCAACTAAGAACAGTGATCAATAACTGATTACTCCTGGTTTACCTGAAGGAAAACAATGCCAGTTTAGCAACAGAGAAAAAACTGTATTAGGTGCAATTGTTGATTCATTATATATGTATTTGGAAAGTTATGGAAAAGTCCCTTTCACAATTGCTCATTGTCTCCTGAGCAATGTTCCCTCTAAGCTGCGCGCGTGCGCAATTGACTGACGTCAGGAAGGCAATTAAACATTGTCATGTGAGTGATTAGTATGCAACTAGTCCTGTTATTAATTCTCGCCGTCTGATTATACAGAAGAGGAATTCAAACTACTAATCATCTTTTTAAAAGCATCTTCGCAGAACCAGTATGATATGTTCATTCTTTCCTTATTATGGCTGATTGAAGAAAACAGAAACACACTTCCTCAATTGTTCCTCAAGAATGAGGAACTAATTACCAAACTTGACAAGACAACAATCCATCAGACAAATAATTTGAAATTCCAAGACCGTCTTCAAATGTATAAAAAGGATCGCTTTTAGTGTTCGTTATTGTCAAGCATTACGACTGCAAAGGTAAGAACACCATCACGGCGCAATTACCAAAATAACTTTTCAGTGATTTTTGCGGCATCGGACATTTCTGATTCACTTTGACGCTATTTAAACGTGACATTTATTAATGTTGGCGCTTTTTGTGCAGATGGCGTTTGGTCTACGCTCTGTTTTCCTCCTTTGTGGAATCAGTGGGCTCCTGACTGGAGTTGTAAGTTAAACTCTTACCTGTAGATTTAAATGTAGAATTACTATCGTGTTTGATTTTATTACTCCAGTCATTTTAACCATCCTTTTTTTTCTCGACAGTGGTCAAAGCCCACCGCTCCAAAAGTTGGTAGGTAGTTTAAAAAAAGATTTTTTTTCTGCATTTGACACCATTCACTATTGCCACATCCTTTTCTAACATAATGTTTGGGTTGCAGAAAATAGCTGTCCTGCGGGTTGGACTCAGTTGGACTGCCACTGTTACAAGTATCAAGAAGATGCGAGAGAATTTGCAGATGCAGAGGTAAGGAACACTTAAATAAAAACAAAAAAAATGCAATGTAGTTTTCAATTTATTCAATGCTCATACAAGCCTAGATTAATTTGTTTTCAGTCGATGATGGTTCCAATGTAGAAAACATTGTGTGTTAAGCACCTTTTTACTCTTCTTCCAATCAGAACGTCTGCAACATTCTTGGTGGAAACATGGTCTCCATTCATAATGACCTGGAAAATGCATTTGTCCTTGAACTAATTAGAGCAGCTGGTAATGATGATCCGGCTTGGATTGGATTGAGCGATGCAATTGAGGTAAAACATTAACACGCCGATCAAGTCGTGTCACTTTTGTTCAATTGAAAGATTTTCGCCACATGGAAAATTTGACTTTGTCTTCCAGAGTGAAACATTCCTATGGACCGATGGCTCTGATAATGATTACGAGAACTTTGACAACACAGGCAATGGTCCCTGTGTAGAGATGGACGACGATGGTAAGTAAAATCAGTGATAAAAGTTGAGTAAGGATATAATATGGTATATAGAGATGTATGAATAACATTTTTTTCTTACAGATGGTTCGTGGGATGACGAGGAATGCAGCACTGATCACCCTTACGTTTGCATCAGAGATATCCACCACTAATCTCAGCCTCGTGTTGTCATGTCAGTTTGCTGAATCATGATATCCAACTATAGTAGAATCTTTATACTCTTCCTCATTGCTAAAAAATGGCTTAATTTGAAGAACATCTATCTGATCAATAAAGAAATCTATCTGCTATCTGTATGTATATATGTGCTTACATGTATGTGTATGTATGTATGTATATATATATATATATATGTGTGTGTGTGTGTGTATATGCACACGTATGTATATAAGTAGATGTGTATATATATATATATATATATATATATATATATATATATATATATACATATATACATACGTGTGCATACACGATATATATATATATCAGCAACACGCTTATTTATTTATATATTTATATTTATATATATATTTTTTTATATTTATATTTATATCCTGGCGTACTGCATCACAGTGTGGTACGCTGGAAGCACGGCGGCTGACAAAAAGGCCATGCAGAAAGTGATTAACACTGCCCAGAGGATTGTCGGCTGCTCTCTGCCCTCACTGGAAGACATTGCCAGCCCTCGTTACCTCAGCAGAGCCAGGAACATCATAGGGGACCCTTACCACCCTGGTCACAATCTGTTCCAGCTGCTGCCCTCTGGCAGACGCTATAGGTCCCACAAAGCACGGACAAATAGGCTTAAGGACAGTTTTTTCCCCACATCCATCAGAACTCTAAATTTGCGGTACCATAACACACATTCCCTTTTGCGGTAATATGAAGATGTTTGGGTGATGATCTGCCTCCTACTAGCTGACTGAAGGTAAGTGAAAGACAGTGAGAGGTAAGCGACCTGTATCCATAACAGCAGAATGCCAAATTACAAGATTCCGTAACTATCACTTATTTAGGTCTTTTGCCGAGTAATCACAGCTTATGGAGAAGCACCACCAATTTCGTCACACGCAGTTTCTGGGTGTGATGACAAGTAGGCTTTTTTGTTGTTGATAATGACGACAGGGCCTATGTCCGATTATTATTATTATTATTATTCATGTATTTATTTATTAACTTACTTATTACCTATCTATTTATGTCTAAAATGCCTTTCCTATTTCTGCATCCTCACCCACTTGCTACTCTAACAACGAAATTTCCCGAATACGGGATGAATAAATCCAATCCAATCCAATCCAAATAAACAGTTAACTTCGTGTCTTTGTTCCATGCATTAATATTAAAGCAATGTCTCCTCTTTTTAAATAAACATAGCGTCCTAATAAGCGCTGTAAACGTTATCATTTTTTATTTGTCATGTAACATTTTGTGGATGGCCAATTTACGGGGAGATGGGTTATGCTTTTGTGAAAGGTTAATTGTAATAGTTGTTTTTAGCTTTGCCATCCCAGCCAATTAGATAAATAACAATGAAAATCGACTTAGTTGGTGCCTTGTGTGGAAGCAGTAGGCACCTCCTGTCTCTTTGTGTTTGAATTTAAAATGGACTTTCTTATCAAACTGATAACAGTGGTGGGTTAAAAATGCTTTCAATCACTTCGTGATTTTCTGTGTGTTTTTCTGAATAAAATGAATTTTAATGTGAGAGCTTCTTATATGTTTGTTTGAGTGGCAGGTTTAAAGCATTGCGATAAGATCACCATCCAAAACCGCATTTGAAGAGAACTGATTTTTTTTTTTAAATGTGAAGAGACAGTGGACGGTTATTGTAGAAGCAAAAAAGGTGCCCGCCTGGTGACCAAGAGTGTTCGGAGGATCATCCATGATCACTGGCGTGGGGCCACAATTTGAAGGCTAAAGAAAATTTGAAAATTCTCATACTACTCTGGACGGTCTACGCAACAAATAAGGAGCTTGTGGTCAGGAGACAATTTTAGAAGTTTTAACAACATCAACCTTAAACACTCAAAATTAAAATTAGCTGAATGAACTGAAAGCCTCTTATGAAGAGATATTTGGAAACATCAGCCTTCTGTGGCTCAATGGTATGCCTAAAAATCTGTATGTGGGTGGTCTTACCAGGAAAAGACTCTAAAGACAGGGGGTTACTGTCATTCTTTCCCTTGCAAACAATCTGTAACCGACTGTGTGTCAGCTCTTTTGGATTTTCAATTTAGTCCATGGCAAAGAAGTATTTCTACATCAACAAAATCCAGTCCCTCAGTGCCAAGATGTTTTTACGTTTTAAAGGGGAGGAGTGGGAGTGACTGCTGTACAGTGAATTCCAAGCATGAAGACAACAAAAATGTAAACGCCGCAAGCAGATGCCGGAGCCTGGAATTCAGTCCACCTCTCAGGATTGTGAGCAGGCCCAGTTTTAGCCATGGGTGATATGGCACCCACCCTAATCACAATGTATGTGGAGGCTCACAACTGAACCTTGGGTGGGGCCTCCTGGGCGAGGCCGAGGACGGCCGCCCTGTTAAGATAGTGCCCCAATTATTGCAGAACTGAAGAAGTCGGCTCCATAATTTTAGCAACGTGTTATACTGGAAGAGAGTTTCACTGATGGAGGAGTCTTCAGGGCATCATTTAAAATGTTCAAATGTCGTTTTGCAGAAATTGTTGAAATCGTAGCAGTGTATGTATGATTGTTTTCATTTCTCGCTGTGAAAGTTGACGATCCGTGTCATTAAAATAAGTGTAGCAAAAAGCATTTTTTCTGAGCTAGTCTCCTCTCCCATGACTGCAGAGAGTTTTACTGCCATCGTGTGTCTTAATGCGGTTTTTGCATAGACAAACACAGTAAAGTTTATATATATAGAGGCCTAAATCACCAAAAGATCCCCAAAGGCTTCACACGGTTTACATTATTAACTGTGCAATACTTAAATATTACAAATGAAACGCAGTTTCCTCATTAGTTAATAGATCTTTTATGGTCATCTCTCTGACGGACACCTGCATATTTAACACATTTATCTGTGGTATCTTGTTAGGAGAAAAAAATTCAATTTATGCACAGTCTAAAAGTAGTTAACATGTCTGCTTCACAGTTCTGAGATTGAGGGTCAAATCCCTGGGTTCCGTCCTTTCTGTGTGCAGTTTGCATGTTCTCCTCTGGCCTGTGTGGGTTTTCTACGGGTACGTCGTTTTCCTCCCACATTACAAAAAAAGAAAAAAGACATGCGTGGTCGGCTGGTTGAAAACTCCAAATTGGCCCAAGTGTGAACATGAATGTTTGTCCGTCTTCTTGTGCCTGCGATTAACTGACAACCAGTCCGATTGTCCCACATGTGCTGTACACATGGCTGGCTCTAGCACCCCCCGCGAACCTTGTGAGGACAAGCAGTACGGGAAATGAATGCCCAAATTCTTTCATAAGGATGTATTCATTAGGGACCCAAGATCTTTTCAGGAAGTGCAACCTACCTTGCTGTAAATCAATAATACTGTAAATACATCTGTGTGTGTGTGCATGGATGTGTGTGTATGAACGTGCAAGCATAGGAAGAGCTGGCAAGGAGAAGTATAGAAGGATGGAGAATAATGAGAGAAATCAGAGAGCGGCTAAATAAAATGAGCACTCACTCTGATGATCTGATCAGTTGCCCTGTATATTAGAAAGGGTATTAAGACTTTTTACTTCCTTATAATATTCACGGTAGTGATAGTAGTTATGATGTACTACTGGCAGTTATGATTATAAAATGACGAATAAATAAAAATGTTTTGAAATATATTTTCATTGTTATTATTATTACCCCCATCCTTATACGAGCAATATAGTATTCTAAATTGCCATCGTCATTATTACGTTACAAGCTACTCTGCAGAGCGCCAGCATCACCCATCTTTCCGTGCGGAAGGTAAAATCTCTACTAGCACAAGAGGATCTTTGAGCTGTCCGACGCAGCCAACCTCTCTGTGAGCTGATGAGGAGGAGGATGGAGGCAGTTGTCTTCTTTTTCATTTTCTTTATCATCATAGAGGTGGACACGCCAAAGAGAAGTGCCGCTACGAAGCTGCTGAAATGAATCGTCTTCATCATCAGTGAGTGTTTCATACACAGGCACACACACACACACATCTCGACACACGTACACGCACAAACACATCACAGTGATGTTTGTACTACTGTTGGATTTATTTATCTGTAGAACATAAGGATCGCTATTGCAATTCCAATGCCAACAGTCATTATCATTATTATTGAAATGCTATTTATTTGTGGGCTCAGAAGGTTGACGGCTATGTGCCATCACACAGAGAACTGCAGTACGCGTGCGCTTAAACACTCAAAAGATTTGGTACCACCGTCTTAATCAATTAGATTCGGTCAGGTTGCTTTTCTAATCTTCGTTTATTTGCTTTCTCTAATGGTGCGGTACATTGGCATTTGTATTTTTCTTTTTTACTCACTGTTATTGAGTTGTTATTATCATTTGCAGTTTCGTTTGATCCATCAATAGGTTGTTGTTGTTGTTGTTGTTGTTTTAACTTGTTGATGTTTTTCTTATAAAATATTTAACCATTGATATATTTTTTGTTTTAATTTCAACATTTCAGTCAATTGTTTAGTGAGCCTATTAATTGTTATGCCATGCCTATGGTTGAATCTCTTGCCAAAAGACACTTGGACAGTGGAATCAGGTCCAGCAGGCAACAAGACAAGAACACATTCGGAGCAAACAAAAACACACACAAACAAATCGTGACTGGTGCACTACTTTGGAAAGGAGGTTTATTTGAATTGACACCTTTGATGGAGACGGCCACATGAAGACACCCCCCAGATTGATTTAAAGCAAGATAGGATAGGTTGCACGTTCTGTTGCCAGCAAATCGCAGGGCACAAGGAGACGGACAACCATTCATGTTCACACTCGTTACTTTGGGGCAACTTAGTGTTTAACCAGCCTATCAAGTATGTTTTGGGGACGTGGGTGCAAACAAGAGTCCCCGGAGAAAACCCACACAAACCCAAGGAGAACATACAAACTCCACGCACGAAGGTCTGAACATGGGATTGAACCCTCGATCTCAGAAGTGTGAGGCCGACATGCTATCCACTCGGCCACCAGCCCCACATTTCATTTAAAACTACGTATAATGAAGGATGTTTCTTTAGGGACAATTTTGGTCAATTCATTCTATTATGATTGTTCAATACAAGAACCGATGTTTTATTCCAATTGGTTCAATAAAACCCAAATTGGCTAAAATAATTTATGGCAATACGGGTGCATACCCCAGCAGGTGAAAAAACATGTCGATGGGCATATTTAATAGGGATGTAACAATACATCCATCTGATCAATATATTGATTAGTTAATCACAGTTGAATCGAAATCGCCCAAAATGCATTAAAAAATAAAATAAAACAAAAACAACCTTTCCTTTTTTTCGCTTCATTTAATGTATTTTTTTAATGACCGGATTAAATGTGTACATAATAATGAATGTAATTTTTCGAATACGTACACCAGAAATGTGGGAGCACTCTTTATTATTGGCAAATGTGAAATATTTTTCCAAAGAATATTGTATGGTATTCCCATGAATTTAGATAAAAAGTCCGGATGTAGCACATGTTAGCGCTCTTCCGCAGTGCATGTTGCGATGCTCACTCTTTGGCTTCACGAGAGCGCGTCCTCGTGTGTTTCCCAGCTGGCATTCAGTCTGTAGTCAGCACCTCCTCCTCCTTCTCTCCCTCCTCTTTATCAGCACGCTGGAGGAGGAATGCTTTTTTTGTCAGCACTGCAGCAGCGGCGCAGAGGAATGATGATGAGGAGCAGGGTGATGATGAGTGAGGAAGAGGAGCAGACTTGAAGCCCATCAGGAAGGATACAGCACCAACAGCCGTAGCACGTGAGCATCATCAATAATTATCCTAATATTTCTCTTAGTCATAGCCGTCACGTTCTCGCGTCCTTTTCTCGTCGTGACCAGACCTGACATACGTGAGGGATGCGCGTTCTCCGCCGTGCCGTGTGTACTAGAGCATGCGACATTTTGCAGTTGCTGCACGAGTGCTTAAATAAGGCTGCGTTAGAAGCGGCGTAACCACCTACACGCGCGTGCGCGTCGAGGAAAACGCGCTTTATCCACCGCAGAGATAAAGATCACCAAGAAAGAAAGAGCAGCTAGCTATAAACCACGCGACATCACTCACCTCTTTGATTGGTCACAAGGGTGTAAACAGGAAGAAGGTTTGCCTTAGGGATTATTTCGGTCAACTACCAAATCACAACTTGGTGGCTCAGTTTTCTCACGTATGGTTGGAGTTGTCTGAGGGACATGACGGCTTGTGCCTGGGAGGTAAGTCTTTTCATGTAACACTTGTCGGTTCATTCAGTCCTGCAAAACGAGGACCTCAATAGCCCAAATTGTTGAGGTTCACGAATGGTCCTCTCCCCTCAATATCACTCCAGAAAAGTTGGAAATAAATCAGCTTGCGACACTAGTTTCATGATTCAATATGAAAATCTGTAAACATGTGCTAAACTGTAACAGAAGGCATGAACAAAATCATGAGGGCCGATGTCCCAGATGCATTCCGAAATACACTCCGAACATTGAACAGCAGGCAAATGAAAAAAAATACGGTTTCACAAAATCCAGCAACGGAATTGCGCTTGGAAGAAGCTCTCCAAATCCGATAGGTCAAAATAACCGCAGACCGTTTTCACACTGGCTACTCCTCGTCTGGTCATATGTGTAAACAGGAAGTCCATACCTGTCAACCTCTGCCGATAACTGCCCTTATAAATGATTATGATTCCCCTTACAAACCCCCAAAAAACCTTACAAACACCGTACTCGTACGGTGTTTGTAAGGTTTTTTGGGGGTTTGTAAGGGGAATCATAATCATTTATAAGGGCAGTTATCGGCAGAGGTTGACAGGTATGGAAGTCCGTTTGTCAAATGGACAAATCGTGAGCAAAGAAACATCTTGTTCAATCTGGTTTGCCGTATGCGGTGGAATTTCTGAAGTTGACTGTGTGAGATGATAGTCAAAATTGTGATTCTTACTGTATGCTTTGTCCTACTGGAATGTGGTTGCATTGTGGTCATAAAACGGTATAAACTTTAGTCATCATGGTGGGGTCTCACCACAAAGTAGCACTTTTAGAGTGAAAGATTGGACAAGCAGGATTGAAGGACGTAATGTTTATGAGGATCCCCCAGTCTTCATCTCTTCATGTTCTCCACTTGTTTTTCATGGAACGGACACGTGTTATCAAGATGGATCTGGAAGGAGTATCCCAGACACGACACCGGAAGAACATATACTTGCAGAAACTGTGGGATTAGGTGCTCTCCTGGTGAACTTTGTGCTGGGAAAAAGCCCACATTTTCTTCATTCTAGATTTCCAAAAGAGGAACATGGCCAGTGTTTCTGCTGGTAAGGGGATGAATGATTGAGAAGACTCCTTATCCAGGAGTTCTCTGGATCCTGCAAGACTTCCCGGAGCTGCTCAAGGCTGTTTTGTTTGTTTTAGCCCGCTGTTTTTGGTGGTCTTTGAATGGGATGGTGCAATAATGACATTTGATCTTGATGACACGTCTAAGGAAAGCTACTCTGAATCCATACTGTGGATACAAGTGATTGATTGATCAGACATCGACTTGACTTGGCATTAAATCCACCGCTACTTGACTTGATCCTCCCTTTTCCCCAATATGGCTGTTGAGCATTCGTGCTTTGTGGATGTCAAAGCTATTAGGGAATACGGACTTAAGCGGTAAATGCTCCATGAGTCTGCCAAGTCTTCCGATCAGCACCAGAGAATGCCAGACCCATCTTGATCGTGATAACAGATCTTGAAGAAGAACCGGTCCTCTCCCCCCCACTCTCTGCTGGTGGGGGGGGAGGGCAGGGCTTAGTTGAGTTGGTAGTGGTGTAGTGGTTTAGATGCACCCAGGACTTCAGGTAGGAAGTCATTTTTTTAGCTTCTCTCCCTGGTTGCTTTGTAGTCCCGTCTTTATTTTGACACCAAGTTAGCTGCTAGCCATGGAGGCTAATCAAGGTCAGGGCCAGGGAAGCCCTGAAAGCCCCAATCGTGCGGTGGAGTATCTTCTTGAGCTCAACAACATCATTGAAAGCCAGCAGAAGCTTCTGGAAACGCAGAGGCGGCGCATTGACGAGCTTGAGATCCAGTTAGACCGCCTCAGTCAAGAGAACAAGGACCTACGTTCGGACCGCCAGCCAGTTGCCCAGCCTCCAGCAGCCCATCCTCCGGAGCCTCGTCTTCCTCCTCCTCCACCCCCACCGCCTCCCACTCAGTTCTCCTCTGTATCCAGTAAGAACCACAACCTCCACCACAACAAGCCACCCACCTCCATCCCGCTCAATACCAGCCACAACCACCAGCACCATCACTACAACAGCACCTCGGCAGTCCACGCTCCTGTAATGCCCCCCACATCGCAGGTGCCCACGCCAGCTCCTCCCCCACCGCCACCTCCCATTCTACCCCGGGAGCAGCCTCGAGGGCATAGTCGTCTAAGCCGGGCTGCGTCTACCAGCACTGGAACCAACACCAACTTTGTGGAGAAGGAGAAGGATCGCCTGGAGCGCCTGCACAAGAGCAACGCCGCCAACAACCACCACGCCCACACGATGCACCATCACAAAGCGTAAGTAACCTCTTCAGTTTTTAAGAGACGCACCAGAACAAACACAAATTAAGTCATTTTGGCTTTTAAGCAAAGGTTAAAAGCGCCATGATAGTTTTCTATTTTTAAAAAAAGCAATAAAGAATGAAAGGATATTTTCTATTCAGTTTCTAAATTTATATCTATAGATGTAAGCGCAGTATTTTGCTCCTAAAGAGCTGCAGTGTATAAAAATGCAATATGGATAACATTGAGTAGAACTGAATTCATGGGAAAGGTGTACTGTTCACCAGCCAGTAGCAGGGCACACACAAAAGACGAACAGGCATTCAAGAACAGGAAAGCACACCGAAAGACAGTTTCCATCACAATCACGCCAAAAAAAAACCTGCCCAGGTGAATATACAACAGC
The DNA here is from genome assembly GCF_051989625.1 of Stigmatopora argus. Lineage (NCBI taxonomy): Eukaryota > Metazoa > Chordata > Actinopteri > Syngnathiformes > Syngnathidae > Stigmatopora > Stigmatopora argus. The sequence continues at coordinate 22,442,075 of NC_135387.1, forward strand.
TCAAATTACAAACACCCATTCAAGATAACATGTTTTCTTGATATAATTCTATGTATATTATCATAATATAGTCAGTAAAAAAATATATTTAAAAACTCAACAGTCAGGGCCACATGGTGGTGTAATTTTTCTGTTTCGCCAATAAGCAACATGGAAGATGTCAGGCTGGCAAGCCAGTTTGACTTTAATAGCTACTTATTTAACATAAATGGAAAGCTAAACATTTCTCAAAGTCAGAAATATGTTTGTCAATAGAAATCAAACAGTACTTTGCCACTACTCAAAAGAGCCGATTGTAAAGTGCATTCAAAGGAAATGCACTTTACTTATTCTTTTTTTTTTGTAATGATTATGGAAAATGGGTGAAGTGTAAGACTGGATTCTGTTTCCCACCCTGAATTGAACCAAGACAAACTAATAACTTAAGTGGCACACAACCGAAGAGAAATACAATACTGTCAAAAACATGTCGGAGTCGTAAGCATCTTCTATTTTCTCACAAATATACTTACTAAATGTAAAATCTGGGACATTCATCTTCAAATAAATGAAGCAGAGACTATGCAACTTTTACAAAGAATGGCTAAACTTAGGTACTTCTCTGACACTGGCCATGCTGCCTGACAATTTCGGGCTGCATTCAGGAATGTTACAGAAGAAACAGAAAACAGAAATGGGTGAATTCGTCAAAAGCCATCTGACAATATGTGGCGGGGACCACAGTGATCTTTTTATAACTAATAAGTGAAAATGGATAATTTCCCACACAACACTTGTTGATCCCTGACCGCACACAAACGTGTTGCGACGTGGTTGCAAATGACTGAACAGCATGCCCAGTGTGAGGACTGTCGGACATTAGAACGCAGTCGTTGGTTGCAGTCATAGCTTAGTTGCCTGGCAACACTCTTTCATAGCACCCCATCCGGAAGTGAGCGTTGTCCCGTGCGAATTGCCGGCACCTCCTTTCTTATAGAGTCTGACACCAAGAACTGGTCATGGCGCCTTCTGTTGCTAGGCAACTACAGGCCCCCGCTGGAGGGAGGCCACTTGTGCACATGCGCTAAGCGTGCGCGACACTCGCGAATGCTGACAAGCGTGGCTGGCTTCTCCCAGGCGGCTGAAATGCGGCCGTGACTCATTCAGATGTCTTCTTTGTCATCGTCCTCTCCAGCTGAAGAAGCTAATTTTCTGTCATGTTTTCCCATCTTGTTCCAGGCCATGTTTTGTGTGTATTTGTTTTACTTAAAATAGTAATATTAATTACTCCACATCCTATTAGATCAGGTCAAGCTACCTTGGTCAGGCGTGTGCTCATGTGTCTCTCCTAAGATCAGCAGCTAGCTTCATATCGTGACACTCATCCATTCGAAAATTGCAGGAGAGGCTAAGGACTTTTTTAAAATGAATCCTATGTATAGGCCTTCACACTTCACTTATGTAAAAAGATGTTTGTCCCACGAGACCGAGGCAGTAGGTCAGGATCGGAGCTCCACTGTAAATGTCAATCAATTTAGAATGTTAATTTTGCCAGAGGTCCATCTGTGGATTAGGGTTTGTTTTTGCCCGTACACTCTATAAACAACATGAGCTAAATCCGTAGCATCGTGCCAAGGAAGTGTCTGTGTTAGCTTTCGCACCGCTAAAACGGAGATCGAATTTGCCGTCTGGTCATGTGGATGTAAATCTGGGACGGTTCCTGTTGAATTGGTCAGAGCCTCTCTGGCACCTAGTCTAATGGGTTTCCTCTGCTCCATTCCCAATACAAAGAAAATAGGAAAACAAATAGATTTCCTACCTCGGTAAGAGATCTGACACTGGGAGTTGTAGCCTAATAAGGTCTATTTATACTCCAGCAAACGTGTATCCTACACCAACACGACAACTGTTGCATTGCATCATGTGACACACGCATTGGATTGTCCGCACCTCTGTACAGACTATGCGACAGTTGGCTGGAGGTTGGCAGTTCTTCTTGCCGTGGGCACCTTCTGATATTTATGGTCCGTTTACAGTGTGCGTATTTATGATGCCAGCATTAAACAAAATAATTCTTGGTGTGATATTTCCATGGCGGTACATCTGAGAATTGTATGGATGCCAACAAAGTTGGCTACGTTCGTGTGAGAAGGAGAATAGGCAGAAAGAGTGGGGACATGCTAAAAATTCTGAGCATTAGATTACTAGTTTCATCGCTGTCTCCCCACGTTGGATGTTATAATAGTAATATGGTGTTCTCCCAAAATGTCTTACCTATGCAAAATTCTTTTAAAACAGGTGAATTTGACAGATTTGAAATATCAATTTAGTCTTCTGTACAACTTCTCCTCACTAAGGTTGTGTAGCATTTACAAAAATGTCTGCAATATACTAGGTTTGTATAGTTTCTTTCATTTTCACAAACTATAAACTTGCTGCATGGCAGTATTTGGCCAAGAAGACATTGCCAAACGTGAAATGTATTCTGTATGTACTCCAGAGATAGTTATTTGAGTAAAAACACTTAAAAGTCTATTTAACATAAAACATCCTGGTGGAGGCCTTTTCTGCTTTCTCTTTCTCACTTGCAGCTTACTTCTAAATACGACACAAGTACACATCTTTCTGTACTCCACCTCCTCACACACACACAGTGTGTCTTCTATTAGGCAACATTCAAATTAGACACAAAGGCGGCTGGTGCTGATGTGGGTAGTTGTCATGGAAACAGTTCAGGAGGCTCGTGCAGATCAGCGGGAACGTGAACATGGCCGCCAGCTAGCGCTTCTTCTTGGCGAGCTTACATTATTGCGCCTTCTAAGAGAAAATTCCCAAAGCGCCGCTAGTTGACCACGCATGTTAGTCGTTAAAACCCACGCCCTCGTGGTGGAGCTGAAGCTGGCACGTCTATCCAGAATAGATTCCCTACGTTTGTGGTACTTAAACTGAGCTTCCCTAACCTCATGTGGTTTATGAGCGGAAACTTTGTGGTTCAACTCTCTGTAGGTTTGATTGTGAGCGTGATAGATTGTTTGCCTATGTGCACTCTGCAAATGATTGATGATTGAGTATGCAAGAAATTCCAGCAATCATTTTTCTTCTCATTCATAAAAAATGGGATCATTTCCCATGGTATAGTAACCCTTTCTGACAGATCAGTAAGTCCAGCCACTAACTGTTTAGGAATCCAAGGGAGGTCCTTAAGGAAAACATGTGGTTTCTAGATTTAATCTGCCATACGGTATGATTTTCGTGACATAATTCCAAGAACTTCTTTCTCATCTTTTTTGTAGCGCAAGCAAATCGGAAATAGTACCTTGCGGCTAAAGCTGATGCACAATTGGCTCAAGTCCCTCTCTGCACAAGGATGTTGTTTGAAAGCTTTTATTTTTTGCGTGTGTAGCTCTTTGCTTTTATGCACTTTATGTTTTTGCGCCATTGTAAGTTTGAGTTGTGTGACACTCCCATAGAAAGTAGGCTAGCCGCTATGAATAGCAATGTGATGAATTACCTCTCTAAGGCGAGCCCCGAGATCCCAGTGTGCGTGTGCACGAGAGCGAGAGAGAATTTGGACATGAAGTATATATCAGCTAGATAGTACAGTGCCTACTGGCACTGATTCGTACACAGGTGGCCTGGGGTTTGAAACCCGACTGAAGCAATATCACCCTCTAGCGAATGTCCCCAGGCAAGACCCTTAAATTCTACCAGGTCTGGTAGCTGGTACCAATCTGGAGCTGTTGGGATGCTACTACACAAGCAATCCTAGCAACCAATGGATAGTCCGCAACTCACAATCTATCGAACAAGGAAGCAAACGTTTGCCCAGTACTACTATGTCCGAAAGCAAAAATTCCCATTGGAACTAGAGACTGATAAGATACGACATCATCCCCCACTAACATTTCAATTGAAATATATACTGATAATTAAAATGTAAAAAGCAATTAAAATCCCAATTTGTGGTCTCCAGGTGCTACAAGGGTTAAATAGAAGTCCGGTCAAAGTTTTTAAAATTGACAGATGGACTGGAGTCTGTCATATTATCTCCCATTTCTAAAAGGCAATCAATTTATGCACATCATCCTCCTTCTCCCTGAACACTGCAAATGTACCACTGTGAGGCTAACAGCTAACAAGTACTATTACTAACAGATTTACTGTGTGCTAATCACGAGCTGCCTGTTTGTTTTCTCATGCACGCAGCTCACCGTGCCGTGCTACTAATTGCTCTGTGTGTGTAATGTGAACATAGTCACACACAGCTAACGGTGGAGAATGCGCTCCAACGGCTCCGCTTTTGCTAGTGATTGTGTGCTAAGCCAGTAGCTGTGCTTCATGCTTTTAATATGACTAATGATTGCATTATAGCTGTGCTAAGCTCTGACTGTGCTAATGGTGTTTGTTTGTGTGCCTTTGTGTTGTCTTTGTTGTCGTCTATCTTTCTGTGTTCTCCTCTTGACTTTATTTTTCCTTCTTTTCTATTCTCTTTTCTTCTCTTCTCTTCTCTTCTCGTCCACTCTCTCCTTCTCACTTCCTGTCTCTCTAGCGCCCCCACTTCCTCTTGTCGTCCGTCCAGCATCACCACTCCTTCCTCCTCCGCCTCCTCCTCTCTCTACTCGTCCAGCCTCCCTCCTAACAGCCACGCCTCCTACCATCAGTACTGCTGCCCCGCGCGCCTCCGCCTGCCCAAGCCTCCCTGCGCCTTGCCCCCTGCCAACAAGCATCACGAGCAGGCAAGGTAAGGGCCACTGTCACCCCTCCCCTACCTCCCCCACTACCATTCCTCCTTCCCTTCCTTCGACAATAGCCACCTCATCCCTTGATGGCGTCCACTCTTCCCAGTACAGACCGACAAGGGGGATATCCAAGGCCTTCAGCGTAGAACAGGGATGATCAATTTACAGGATGTCCAATCCAAAAATTAGACCTGATAGAACACTCAAGTTACTCTTGTTGCATTTATCAAACCATTTTTTGTCTCAAATGTAGAAATTTAAATTGAATTAATTTTCTGATCTCATTAAATAGTTGCATTTATTGTAAATATTGTTATATAGTGCATTAATGAAAGACGTGGCCAATAATTTTCATTTAAAAATATGGTCATTGTGCACATAAGTTTGTCCATCACTACATGATAACACCCCACGTGTAATATGTTGCTATTTTTAAGATAGGGAACATATTTTATTCCATTCTTAAAACTATTTTTTTCTTTGATACAATAAAAATGAGAAGAGAAATAAAATCTGCTAGCTGAAAAAGGTTCAAATGTTCTTGTTTTTTTTCCCGCTTTACATTCGCAACCAAAAATACAGGAGGATCAATAAATACTTTTGAAAACTAGAGAACTCAGAGTACTGACCTCTACTTAAGCAGCTAACTTACATTAACTTACCCACAAATGACTTTATCTTTATATCAACCAAAATTTATATTATTAACAAAGTTACCTTTTTCTCATTCAATAGTTCTAGTAGGAGATAAAACTACTTTGAATTTAGTCCAATTAGCTATAACCTGGATTTTTGTTTGTGTGTTTCTTACCAAACAGTAACAGCTAAATTCAAAGCTATCGATCCAATAAGATGGAGCCCCAGTTTAGCTTTATCATTTCAAATCATGTTGGCCTCATTGGCCATTGACATGTTAGTTTGCTTTAAGGCCCAGTTTCACTTGTTATCAACAAGCACTTTAAGTGTTTTTGGGAACGCCACCACCAATGGAACATTCTTGTCTTTTAACAATTTTTCCAAGGAAAAGACAAAAACTTTGTCCTTAGGACTTCATTTTTCCCCCAAGAGTCCCCTTATGAACCCACCCTGCACCCTTCACCCTTCATCACCCACACTGGACATCCTGGTCTTTGTATGTCCTCACTGACATTTCCTTTTTTTCCTTCTTTCTCTCACTCTTTTTCTTTTTCTCACTCTCTCCCATTTTCTCTTTTGGTCCCGTTCTTGCTATTTTCCCTTTTTCTCTTCCGATGTCTCTCTCTTTCTCTCTGTTGTCGTCCTTTGTTCCCTCATTTCAATTTTTTCCATTCTTTCCTTTTTTACTTTCATTTCTTATTTCGATCTGTTTTCCTTTTTCTTGTTTCCTCTTTCATTTTTTTATTTTCCACTCTGTTATTTTCTCTCCATCCTTTCTTATTTCTCTTCTGCTACCTTTTTGTTTTTTTCCCTATATCTCTTTCTATCTTTCTCTTCTGTCTCCGTCTGTCTTTACGTCCGTCCGTCTCTCAGAGAGGAGGAAGATGATGACATCGCCCATCAGTTCTGTTGCCCCGCCTCCGAGTGCAGTAGCCCCTCCTCTAGGTAACCAGGTGCAACCAACGCCAAACCTCGTACGACCACCAATCCCTCGCCCCTCACCCAACAACGTCCCGCTGCCCGACTTAACTGCTGATGGAGAATGGCGTTTAGCCCATGGTCACTTTTGAGTATAGAAGCGATGAAAATGTGGAAAGTGGAGCCTCCCTGGCGGAGAAGAAAACTACTCGACTGCTCAACTTCTTTTGGAGTTAAAGCCATGAGCAGTTTTTCTGTCAAAGAGCAACTTACATTTACAACTCAAGTATTGTCCCACTGACGCTCACAGTGACTGTTGCTCTGAGCTAATGGCGAGATAACAACAAGCTAATCTCATTTTTGTGTTTGAAACATTGCATACGAACAGTCGACGCTCCAAACTGTGGAGGGAAAAGGACAGAGGATTAAGACAACTAAAGCATTTGCTGTCTGGGAAAAAAAATGATAAACAAAGATTGCTCAGCTAAAATGCGGCAATGGGTCTGTGTCCAGACGCTTCCGTTAGTCAACAGCAGATACGGCAACGACATGTGAGACTTCTTGCTTGGAGCCAAATGTGTGTACTTTGTAAATGGATTTTGATTTTATCATGATCATGTAGTCTGTTGATTCCCAAAAAGAATACAGAAGAAACATTTTGTTGCCCCAAACAATCAATCACTTTTGCAACGCACCACTTCCGCAGTCATCGTCAACTTCCAAAAATTAGTCTGATGTTCATGCAAACATGAAACTTTCATCCAACTCTGGTTCACTATTTGAGGGCCTACAGTGAGGATTCAAGTCATGAAATCCATGTCGCAAATGATGTTACAAAGAGTCAATACAACAACGTGTGCAATTGTCTAAGGCATTTCATATATGTGAGGCTGAATACAATCATTCCTAAAGCAGAAATCATAATTTTAGCATTACTCTTCAAAAACATCACCACCAAAAAGTCCAAACTTCTCTACTAAACAAATACAACCGTTCACAATCTATTACTGTACCTTAAAAAATGACCGAAGTAAACGTCATCATTATTCATTGACAAAATCCATCCTCTTTTTTTCATCATTTCTAATTAGTTTTTGTTATTATGAGAAGGCAAATAAATTGTCTTGAATGTTGAAACAAGCTCAAAAAATCAGAGGACGGTTAAATGGGAGAAAAGAAAAATAGATATTATTTTGATGTATATGTGTTCCACATGACTTGGGAATCCAAATGTGAGTAAATTGCATTGACAAGCCAAGACATAGAAGTTGAAATCTAATTGGACATTAAAATCTTTATCCATATGACATTAAAGCATGGCAGCAAAGACACAGACACGCACACTATTAAATTAAGTTCATAGAGTAGACCCTGTTCCCTGACTTCACACCAGTCGGCCAATGGCATAAATGTTCCCCAAAAAGTTGAAATAATGCATTTTTTCTTACATATTTGAAAATGTGCTAAGCCAATTTAGAGGGCAAATTTTGCATATAACACTCCAACATTCTTTGTCAAAAATAACCCAAGAGACGCTACTGAAGCTGAGGGCTGACAGCATTAGCCCGCCACACGGCTTAGCTTCAGCATCCATTTGGGATATTGTGTCGTGGGCCACAAGCGGCGTTCATTCAATGATGCTTGCTAATCAGACTAGTTGCAAAAGGGAGTAACGCAGCATTTGGTTGCTTTGCCAAATACCATTGAACCCCAAGGAAGAAATAGAAATCAAAAAAGATTCAACCAATCAGAAGAATGTGACTGCAGCCACAGTTCAATATTCACGTGCCGGCTCGGAAGAGTTTTAAATCGGGGTAGGGATCGAATGAAGGACCTTCAAGTTGGAGATGGGCGCTTGGTGTCATAGAAAAGTTATAAAAGAAGTATGGAACCACTGCTTTTTAAACTCTTTGGAAAAAGGACCCAAAAAAAATCTCAAATTTGCTGGACCAAAGGTTTTTCATGGGTTTTGGGTTCTAAAAGGTTCCCCTTCGTCAAAGACGCCGTATATTTATTTACACTAAATAGGGTTTAACAGACAAAAACATCTAAATATTTGTTTTAACAATAAAGAAGCCATTGATCAATCAGTGCTTGCCATTGTGTGGTAGCAAACATATGCTAGAGTATATTGTCTTTCCAATGGAACAGGAAGTTACTTAGTGAATTCACTAACAGCTAAAGTGAAAATTAATGGCTGTTTGTCAGCTTGTTTTTTGGGTGGCTTTTCAGATTGACATGTATTTATTATATACTTGAGGATAGATTATGATAGAGATCTCAATGTTCGCAAAATACTTCTGGACAAAATGTGGTTACCAATTAGTTGGCTTCAAGCTATACTACTGACTAATAGACAAGTCTCTCAAAATAGGTTTTGTTGACTGATGGCTACTTGTTGAAGCTTTGTAGGGTGATTTCTTTCCTATTCTGGCTTGATGTACAATTTCAGTTGATCAAGTTGTCATTTTACCCTTCATCAATCACCTTCTAGTACATTCGAAATGGAATACAGGCATTTATTGTTGCTTTTAACGTTGAGTTGGAGAAATCTCTCCAAAGTGTCATAATATTTTGATGACACTGTGGAAGGAAAGTGATGAAACCCTTAAATTCCTTGAAATTGCGCACTGATCGACGTTTTTGCACATTTTTGATGTCGTTCACAAAGTGGTGAACCTGAACCTTACATGGATGCTCCTCTCAAGCCCAATCATGAAACTTATTTGATTCCAATTACTCAGTTCAGTTTAGTCAGTTCACCTGTGTAAGATCCTAAATACGTGTTTTTTTTAATCATTCCTAAACTTTTCCCTTCTATTTTTAGCAATGCCCTTGATTTTTGCAATGATTTTGCAGGCATTAACTCTAAAACTGAGAATATTTGCGGAAAACACTATCTTTCATTAGTTTGAGAACAAAATTGTGTAATGTTGGTCAAATAGTATTTACACATCATTCTCCTCTATTTTTGGTTTATCTATCCACAGGGTTATTGAACAAACATTTTTAACTCATGTATAGGATTCAAACACTCATCAAGACAAAATTGTGTGATATGTGTTATACGATACATATGATAAACTCTATGACACAATTACAAAGGTGTCAAGAATAAGACAATCTAATTGGCATACAAAATCTTTGCAAAGTTGTGGATGAAAAGAAATTAATGCAGAAAAAATCTAGAGGTTTATTTGTAGCATGGTGCTAATTGCATGTAAAACCAATAACAAGTGAGATCAGGTTTTTTTTGTTTGTTTATTATTTATTATTATATTATAACAATTGAAGAGATTATTATAAGTATGTGTACCTCTACTTGAATTACTATTAAGATTATGTTCAACCGGAAATAGACATACCAATATCTTATTTGAAAATTTTGAAAACGAACTTAACCAACCAATGCCTTGCCAGCGACATAATCTCATTCTTTAAACTAACATACAGAGTAGTTGCCAAAATTCTTATAACATTTAATGCAATAATTTAGCCATTTTTCCATCCTAAAATTAAAGAATTCCTATGTTGGTTTATTGTAAATAAAAATTATTGACCTAAACTGATTATTTATGTCAATACCTATTTAGTTATTTTTAAATCAACGTAGGTTTTACTTATGTATATATATTTTATACATTCATATGTGCATATCGCCCCATGGAACGTCAATTATTTGGACTACAAGAGGATATTTGCTGATATTACAAAGTCTGCCACAAACAAATTCAAGGACCTTAAATCAATTCAATCCAAATAAGCAATAAATAGAAATACCAGGTACCGTATTTTCACGACTATAAGGCGCACTTAAAAGTCTTAAATTTTCTCCAAAATAGACTTTAGCTTTATATATGAAAAAAAAAAAAAGTGTCATTCATTGAGGGTGCGCCTTATAATGCGGTGTGCCTTGTAGTCGTGAAAATACGGTAATTGTTATTTTTTTTCAATTTTGTTGCATGAAAAATATTCACTTTTACAAAACGGATTTTCCAAAAGATGAAGATGTTGGCCTGTGTTATGCATCTCAATTGTTTGGATCGTAACCAATGGTTTTGCAAACAAAATATCAATCCAGTTCGATGTATCATTAGACCCTTTCCCCAACATTTTGCAGCATCTTTCCCCCATATTCACTGCAAAGGGTGCAAATTATTTCCTCGTGCTTTGACAGGCCACTGCGCTAGGTGTAATACACCTTGGCAAAAATAAAAATAAGTCACAGGGTGTGAGGTCAGGAGTGCAGGGAACCATTCTAAGGGGTCCTCTCAAATCCCTGTACATTTCGTTGTGTACAGCCCAACTCGGCTACTGCTGCCTGATTATTTTTTAAATTAAAAAATTGTTAATTTGCCCATGATTCCATTTTTTAATTTCACACCACGCTTATCGCTCACGCAATTTTCTGCCAAATAGTACATGAAATGTTAGTGTCAAACATGAGTTCAGTATTGTGATGAAAATTTTCATAACGCAATGTAATTTAAAGCCCCTGCGAGCATTGTCAGGTTAGACGGTGCAGATAATGGTGAATGGAAGTAATCCTTCAAAATGTGCTGTTAGAACCTCGTTAATGTTTCTATTTTTCTACATTTGCACTAAAGCCAAATGACAAGCTGCTGCAACTAGCACACTGTTTTTAATGTTGGTTTCCTTTTTTAGCGGAAAAAAATATATAAATAAAGTTAATAATAGACATTTTAAAGGAAATGATGTCTTATAAACATTGCCATGAAAACAAAATGGTGACAATCAGTGCAGTGAAAGAATGAAATGAAATTATTCTAACATTACTATTAAATGAGTAGAGATTAAAATTAGTATCACAACAAAGACCCTTTCTATTAGCAAACAAGCAAGGTTGATTAATAGTAAGCATGCCCATGAATTAGCATCCTATTAAACCCCACAGCATATTTTTAATTTAAAAATCATTTGAGCTGCCTTGTTAACGTCACTGGATTTCCATATTGTGATTCCACTTCAAATGCACATTGCTAAAAAGAGCACGACAGTCTCAGCGAGGTAATGCCAAACACAAGGAAGTCGTTCCAACTGCAATAAGAACCTCTCGCGTCATTCATTGTCATGCTAACATATTCACCAGCTCACCAAAATAGACCGTTTATTGTGTGTGCCAAGCACAAGATTGAGAGGTGCTAACACACACTGGCTAGCACGAATATATAAAAAAAATATGCTTTAAAATGTTTTTTTTTAATCATTTAATGATTATCATTAATAATGCTCATTGGTTGATCATAAAATTACACATATAGCCTCACTGATTGCCAAAATATTTATTTACTGCTCATGAAGCCAATGAGAAATTTCAAGTCTGCATAGGGTTCTTATGATATAGTACATTAAAGTACCTTACAGAGACTGATGTGTTTTTGTTGTTTAAAAGTGCAGACTGTTGTGGCAATATTCCCTTGGCTTGGTGTGTGTAAAAGTTACTGTTGTATGTAGTACTAATACTACTAAAATACAACTTTTTATTCCTGGTAAAAGCCAATTATCCCACTCATTCATCACGGCAAAACAACTCATGTATGAAACAGAGTTGGAGAAAGCCGAGGCCGGGTGTAAAGTTTGACACATCACTCATTCCTGCCATTCGAATGTGTTGAAAGCAATTCAAAAAGTTAAAAAAAAAGTTGTGGACTTGGAATTATCAGTTAATAGTGTTGTGTGTCCAATTTTTGCTTAAAAGAACCTCAGCCGCAGTTGCACGGGAATCTGATGTTGTACCATCCCATCTCTTGGGCTCAAGTTGAGCTTTGAGTAGTGACACGTGGGAATACTTCCAAGAAAGAAAGAGATGCTAAATTCCTCAGATTTGGCTCCCTATGTCAGCAAAGTTCAATTACTTATTGTTGCCTATTTGGGCAGGCAAGAGGTATTGCTTGAGGAGGAAAGCCAGCCCCAACACTTTAAGGATAAAAGTATGTTTTTGAAATGACCCCAGCCTCCAGAAATGTTTTTCTTTCTTCTTCTTGTCATTATTACATCTTTACATTTTCTAAGGTGACTGTTACCATGCCAACAGTCCAACTCACTTTACATCCAATTGCAACAGTAAAACACACTTGCAGTCATCTTCTAGCTTTCTCCATCTTCTGTGTATCCCGATCATGTGTAAATAGTTTTTGTGAATGATTTCAAGAGAACGTGAACTTGGATGCTATAATACAGTATAATATATTCTTTTAAGAGCAGTTCAAGAACTGTAAAACTGAGAAAATGTGCAAAATGTCAGTAAACATTATTTCTGTCTGATAAGGATCAAGAAAATCATGCTGTGGAGGTTCAGATTAAAGTTATGAAGAGGTGATCATTGCTTGTAGTATTGAATCACTTTTAACAACCCCAATTCTTTCTTGTCATTTTTTTTCTGGGAAAATGTAACAGAGACATTACAAGTGCAACATGACACAAACTGCAAGAAGTACCACTTTGCATAGAAACTATCACCTGGATTAGGATTAGTGACCTCCCGGAACAGGAAATAGCACCCCACGGTAATAAAAAGTACCAGAAACAGGACGTGCCAACTGTACATATGTCTGACTTTGAATGTATGACCTGGATTAGGAGGTAATAGAAAAAAAGGAAAAAGGAAGTACCACCCGATGACGAAGGGACCACGTGGACAAAGAAGCACCACTTTACAGACAAAACTGAGTTGAAAATAAAATCTGATACAAGAAGTACAGCCTTGAGTGACAAATGCTGGTTTCTAAAGTCAATTGGGAGTTACAGTATGAAATATGAAAAAGAAATACCTAAAATAAGAAAAAAAGATTAAAAGGTGAAACCTAGAGAGGGAAGTCCCGCCTACATTCTGTCTAAATAAATCAACTGGTAGGCGGTGCAGTGACAGATAATTGGATTAGGGTTTTAGCCAGTTTGGTGGGTGACAGAAGGAAGAGGGAGAGTCTACAGAAAGAACCAAGGTACCCATTCACATAACAGCAATAACATGTCCACTATGAGCAGAAAGTACAGATGGAAGTACCACCTGGAGAGCAAAACAATACCACTAAAAAGTACCACCAAAAGATGGAAGAAGCAGCTGGATTTGAAGATCAAAAAATGGAAGTACCACCAGTGCCGCAATTAACTCGGAATACCGTCTGCCTATGAACATATACCTGAATTTAGGAGCACCACCTGGATTTGAAATCAAAAGACAAACAGGAAATATACATTGGTTTAGAGGCCCTTTAACAGGAAGAACTACCACAATTTGTAAATTCAACCTACAACAAGATTTCACAGGACTACCAGGAAGTATCATAAGGACCTGGAGGTCCATAGAACAGGAAGTACGAACCCTGGGATTCGGAAGTCTGGAACGTGAATTGGTACCTGAATTAGGGACTACTACCTGGGACAGCAATTACCATGTGGAATTGAACACCTGCAACAGAAAGTGCTAACTGGATTAGGAAACCTGCAAAAATGTGTATCACCTGGATTGTTCATCCATAATATTCAACCATATGTTCCGCATATCCTCACAAGGGTCATGGGACCCCCTTGATTGACTGGAAAGTAAAGAGTTCCTTATCCTATACCTGGTTGTGCAGATGCTGCAGGCAATGCCTAAAGACTTTAGAGGGGTACGCCCAATACTGGCCACCATTTAAAAAGAAAACCCTTAAATCTTTCATCTCTGCCTTTTTCCAAGCTTACCTGGTCTTAGCATTGTGCGGTGAGGGGAATTTAGGATTCAAGTTTACCTTTTATTGTTGTGACATTGCAAGCGTTGCGCCTCAATGAGGAACTTTTCTCTAGATCTCCTGGAATTTTCTTGGAGGAAACCAGGAGCTAAACCCAATCAAACTTCCTAGCCTCCTGGGATGTTTTGCATTTCAGGCATCTTTGAGCTTTGCTTTTCATTTTGTCTGCGCTCGACTGGATCCTGGTCACCCTTACACAGGTAGGGCACATACTCTTCGTCAGGATGATGGATGATCTGTAGTATTTTTCAGCTACACACTCTGGATGAAAGGTGGACTACACTGTAGACTTATTTGTCAGTCAATGTCAGGGCACAAACAACAGACTGGCCTCCAGCCAATTCGGCTAGACCACAGGTGTCAAAGTGGCGGCCCGGGGGCCAAATTTGGCCCGCCGCATCATTTTGTGTGGCCCGGGAAAGTCATAATGAGTGCCGACTTTCTGTTTTAGGATCAAATTAAAATGAAGAGCATAGATGTATATTAAATTTCCTGATTTTCCCCCTTTTAAATCAATAAGTGTAATTTTTTTTATCATTTTTTTCTGTGTTTTTAGTTCAAAAATCATTTTGTAAAATCTAAAAATATATTTTAAAAAAGCTAAAATAAACATTGTTTTAGATCTATAAAAAACTGAATAGTCAGGGCTTTTAAGCCAGTTCTTTTAATCCATTTATAATAAAAAAAAATCTAAATATTATATCAAAAATGGTCCGGCCCACATGAAATAGAGTTGACATTAACGCGGCCCGCGAACCAACCCGAGTCTGACACCCCTGGGCTAGACGGTACATTTAAATTTAGTTAATTCAAATGCTTATGTAAGTTTTGGGAATATCGGAAGAAATAGTAGTTTGAATGCTCACAAGGACACCATGATATAATCGGTTTTTACTATCCTAGTATACTGACGAGCCATTAAAATGACAGCCTAACCCACGGACCAGTGCGTCAGAACATGACTTTAAAAAGAAAAGTCTCATTTCTTTGTATTAGGCTTTAATGAAGCATTTGACTGTACATGTGCGTGTAAAGTGTAACAATTAGGTTCAACCATTTGATACTTTATAAACATATTGGGAGAGATTTTGTGTTTGTGAGTCCATGCGCGAATGTAAATCAGGGAATAAAAAATTCAATGCAGACACGTGGTTGGCTGTCAGCAACATACCAAGTGTCTCCAAGGTGGGAGTAAATGGAGGGAGATTCAGAGGAGAGGCAGGGGGAGAAAGTGGGACAAGAAAGAGGGTGTGTCGGAGGAGATGAAAGGAGCAAAGAAGGGGAGCAGAGGACGTTTCAAACTGGAAGGAAGAGAGACAGAAAGGAGAGCATACACATCGGAGGTGTGGCTGATTAGGAG
Source organism: Stigmatopora argus (assembly GCF_051989625.1). NCBI lineage: Eukaryota > Metazoa > Chordata > Actinopteri > Syngnathiformes > Syngnathidae > Stigmatopora > Stigmatopora argus. The sequence continues at coordinate 22,457,458 of NC_135387.1, forward strand.
ACAAAGCTAAGAAGGAGAGGGAGAGGTAGAGCGAGAGAGAGAGAGAGAGGGAGAGAGAGAGGGGGAGAGAGAGGGAGAGAGAGAGAGGGAGAGAGAGAGAAGGGCAAAGGAAGAAAGAGGAAGAGGAGGAGATACGAATACAGGTATGTTTGTGTATGTGTGTCTGATGCATTTCTGTAAATGGAAAGCGGCTTCATTGTCTATATAGGGGTAAGACCTCACTCATTTTGTGTGTGTGCAGGTGTGTGTACGTCTGAAAGGGTGAGTGCAGGGTTACGTGTGGTTATGTGTCATTCCCACCTATTGGGTCTGACATTGCGCCATGTGTTTGCATGTGGATGTGCAGGTCAGGTCAAAGTGTGCATAAGTGGGTGTGTGTCAGCTTGTATGTTCAGCTCTGTGCCCGTGTCTAGCTGTGTGATATATAGGGAGTTGGTATATCAGTGTGTAGTTACATTATGCATTGGTATGCAATTGTGCATATGTCAAGGGTGGACGCATCCTCACACTAGGAGTGTAGAATAGTGCTTAGTTATCAATTTGAACGTGTGCATATATTAGTGTGTTTGGATGAATTTAGATATTTGTTTGTCCATCACTATGTTAGTGTGCAGTGTAATTATACTTGCATTTAGTGTGTTTATGTGGAGAGCATGAAGGCAAACCATCGCTGTCTGATGAAAAACAAAAATAATTTTTGCCTTTTCGTTGATTAAAAGTAAGACTCAAAAGCAACTGGACCGAATTGTTTAAGTGTTTTCATTGACCAGCATTAATCTGAGTTTATATATGTACTATATATACATAAGTGCACTAGCTTGATACACGAGCTACACTGGCTATGAGAATTCCACAATACAGAAAAAGTATAATAACAAATGTGTTGAAAGCTACTGGGAGTTATACAAAATTGCTATTTTCAGTACCTGTAGTAGGCCAAGCTGCTGATAGACATTTTGCTTTGTTGCTAAATATATTACTGTTGCAAACAAATGCGACATATCTCTACTGCAGTTGCTAAAAGATGTTGATACAAATTTGACAAATGTTATGACAAAGACATTTTGATTCCATGATTTTATTTCAAAATGTTCTGCTGCGGTTGCTCCTGAAGGATACCGTATCCCTTTGCGTCTGAGATATCGAATCCTAGCTTTCTTGCTAAATACAATTTTGGCTTTGGCACTGCTACGATTAGCTTTGTGCCACCGTGGAAAAAGAATAAAATAAGGCCGCCAAAGTGAAGCCATGCGTAAAGACGCTCAAGTGCGCAGCGCTCAATAATTCATGCAGCACTCCGCTTACATGTATGTACTATTTTTAGCATGTTAGGATAAGTAAAAAATAGTGATTATTTTATGGATTTATTCCATCGAATCTTTAGCAATACCATCAATAAAGTGCAATAAATACTGTATAATGCTGCCAAATATGCAATGTTGTAATTACTGCTGCTAAGTGTTAATATTGTGAAATTTGTAATAATTGTTGGCCTGTGTCATGTAATGCGGGAGGAATATGCAGTTTGTTTACGTCTATACATTGTAAAAAATGTGATTAATATTTTATAGTAAGTGTACATCCGATGATAATACATTTGTCTGATGTCACTGGATGCGTGCCATGCCGTTAGTTGTTTGTCATGGGTAGGATAATGCTGTGGTTGTGTTCAAAATGCACAGGAAATGATTGATTTGCCAGCTGAATTGCTGAGCGGGCGCATCTAAACTAAGGGATCACCTCCCCTCCTCTGGCTGACTATTCAGCACTTTCTATTTTGGGTTTGATTCATTGCAAAATAATTTTAGACATCACAATAAAGACTTAGTATAAACGTATTTTAAGTTAGTTGCCAGCTTTCCTTTGGCACCTTGTCTTTTCTTCCTCGTTTAGGACATGCTCTTTAAGGGAGTGCTGGGGCAGTCTTTTGTTGATTTGTGTTCAATTATTTTAAATGAACCGAGTCTTGCAATGCAAGCAACCCATGTTCAGTTGCCTTTGGAACAGAAATTTGAGATACTACAACCACTGTTTGATTGAATTCATTCATTTTCCCTACTGCTTATCCTCACAAAGGCCGCAGGGGTGCTGGAGCCTGTTCCAGACAACTGTGGACACTAGGCGGGGGACACTGTGTGTTAGTTCCTTAGGGTAGTTGTAAAACTTTATGTTGTCTGTGTGACTGTATTATACTGGTCCCATGTGGCAAAATTGCACACAAAGGAGCCACAATGAATTATATGAGGTTGATTCTTTTTTAAATTCATTCATTCATTTTCCGAACTGCTTGTCCTCACAATTGTCCCGGGGGTGCTGGATCCTACCCCAGTTAACTACGGGCACCAGGCAGAATTGAATTTCAATTATTAGGTGTTTAAAACTCACACAATCAACAATCCATATTTGTTTAACCCTCACAAAATGGACACATTTGTATTCCTTTTTTAAATCTGACAATCATAGTATAAAGTAGATTATGATAGCAATAGTCAATGTTAAAGTATGATGGAGAAAGAAAGGTTTGGTCAGAGCGCCTATTATTTAAAGCATCCCAGCTCTAAGGCTGAATGTCTAAGGGTTAAACAAATGATAAATTGTATCGACATTCTTTCAAAGGCAACATTACTGGCTAATAGGATTCTCCAACTCGAACAGTTGCACATTAACACGCAGACGTGCACTGAAACATACAGGTGCAAAGTCACACACATACAATGTGGACATAGTCTCTCCACATGCACACAATCATACACTGACACACATACATATACAGACACATAACCCAGTGTCAAACAGGCACACACACACATATTCCCATCCTGTCACTCTCCTCCTGGGCTAACTTGAGGTATCAAGAGGCACGCAGTGCTGACTCGTGTTGCATTCAAGAGCATTTGATTTCCTGGCATCCTTTCCCTCCTTCCTCAGTTTCTCTCCTTTTCACATCCTTCACCCTTCCTCTCAGCCTCCTCCATGATGGCTTGTTCTTTTCAATGTCATATCTCGCTTCCGCCGTCACCCAGTCCCTCCACTGCTCTTCTCGCCGATTCACGACAAAGAATCCCAGATATGAACTTTTATCATTATATGGAATGAGTGAGGGTTTGGTAACAAGACGGTGCAATAGATGGAGGGAATCGGAAAGGGGGAAAGAGGGAGGGAGGGATGGAGTAATGGATGTTGCCAGGCGACGGTTGCTGTGCAACAACACAGGGAGGGACAGATGGGAGGAGGTTTGGTCACAGGAGTCAAGAGAAAGGTTGCCATAGTAATGACGGTTTCTTGGTGTCAGGCTGTGGATGTGTTTGGATGTGTGTAATTTTCTCCCTTTTGCAAATGTTCAAAATGTGCAACAAAACTATGTCAAAGTCATTATTTTAAGTTTCAAGTATTTTAGGCAATAGTAGTTTTGCTTTTATTTTAATTTGATTTCTTCCAGGTTAAAAAGTCTATGAAGGATAGTTTTTTTAATTACAATGTCAGAATTCTTAACTATAACTCTTAATTTTTGTTAGAAATGTAAAAAGCAGTAGAAATATTGTGTTGTGCAAAAAAAAGTCAGTCAGCAGTCATGAACAACATTCTAGTTTTTAGATTTTCAATAATAATCGTAAAACAGAACATCTGGTGCTGACTATTCAAGCTAATTTTTTAACAATCTAGTTGTATTTTCCCCCCAGAAATAAAGTTTATCATTATTTCCCCATGTTTCTTTGAGTAAAGTCGCTTCCTTGACTACCATGCTGTAACACTTGCATCAGTTAGACGTGACTTTTACGCCATCTTGTGTCTTTAGACTTTAATGCCACAATACAAAAAAAATCTGCAAATATCAGGGAATTGGATCTATTGTTAGCAATAAAAGCAAAGGGGAAAAGCTTGACTAAAAGTGTGTGTCAGTCTATAAAAGGTGTGTGTAGAAAATGTCAATTTAATATGGAAGATGACTGACACAGTATGTCATTCATCTCCAAATAAAGCAAGGAGGAGGAGGAGGAGGGAGTCGAGGAGAGGAAGGCCCGCATCTCCCGCCTCCTCTCCATCCCATCCTCCCTCCCTCCCTCCCTCCATCCTTCCTGTCGTAGGTTGGCGCGCTCCCGCTCGTCATTGCATTGGCGTGGATGAGCTACGCTCACATCACAACAATGTGGTGCATCAACTGCGCGTCGGACAAAACGCCCGCTATTCCGCACAACAAACTGCTCTACTGGTAAGACCACCATTGGAACCATTGCAAGGGCGCGCGGAGGGGAGGGGGGGTACTGTCACGACGCCGTGTGCCTGGAAACTGTAAGCGCGCCATCGGGGGCTGAGTGCGCCTTTTTAGCCTTGTGATAGCGCACTGGGATGCGCGGGCGAACGCGGGTGCGTGTCACACTTGACCGCTGATGACCTGACATTTGCACGGTGCTTGATGCGTTTGTGTGCCTTACCTGTCTCGCTCTCGCTCTCTCTCTCTCTCTCTCTCTCTCTCTCTCTCTATCTTTCTCTCTCTCTTCTCTTTCGCTCTCTCATCCTTTCCTTTCCCTCGCCTTCCCCATTTTCTATGTTCCTCTACCTTCTTCATGGCCTGTGAACTCATCACTGCTGATAAATCAGGCCTCCATGTGCTCTGTGTTGGTAGGTTTCAACCTTGGAACTATTGGTTTCAAAAATCAGTGTTCATTGTGTTCATCAAAGACTAAACTATTCAATGAGAGTCTTTGAGTGTGGGCTTTTATGGCTAGTCCTCCCAGGGATAGGCAGTGTGTTGTCGTCTATGATGGAAGTGCCAAAGAACATTTCAATGAGAAGTAAAGGGATATTTGTACAAACATGGGCACAAATTAGAGATAGTGAGAAAGAGTGCTTGGGCAGGAATATCAGCCAATAGATGCTTTCTATTGTAGTTTGTGGCGACAACTGTCTATTTAAACGTAACCACATATAGGTTTGGTAAAAACTCCAATTCTCCATCTTGTTAATAAAACATACATTTAAAAACAATTACTTTGGGTGGTAGAGTGGTGACCGCGCCTGCCTCATAGTTCTGAGATCGAGGGTTCAATCCCCGATGGGATTTGACTTTCCTGTGTGGAGTTTGCATGTCTGTGTGGGTTTTCTCCTGGTACTCCGATTACCTCCCACATCACCAAACCATGCATGTTAGACTAATTTGGGCACAAAATTGCAGGCTTAGAAGTTTGGCAAATGATAAAATGTGATAAACCATTATCAGTTCTACCATGGGGAAATGTATAACTACACAAATGTATATGTAAACCTTGGGGAAAGAATACGTATCTATAAAGTGATTTCATAGAAAACCAAAACGACACTAGAAATTAGAATTTAGCCCACTCCTATTGATTTCTCTCTTTGTGTATATAACGCACACGCACGTGTCCTGGTGTGTCTTTCTGCGTGTGCGGTCGATTGGTCGCCGGTCTTTTGGTCGTGGTCTTTTGGTCGCCCGGACCGCGACAACGGGCGACCAAAAGACCGACGACCAAAAGACCGGCGACAAAACAAGGTAAAACAACATGGTCTACGCATCAATAAAAGCCAACAATCGGCATGAGCAGTTTCACAGAGCCGACGTGTGAGTGTATAAGAGTTTGTATGTACATGCGTTGTCCCTTTAAGAAGCTATGTCCGTCAGGGTCTTAGCAAGTTCTCCAACAAAAAACAATAAAAGTCCGGGAAATTTGGAGCTTTTCTTTAGCCTAATAATTACTAGGGCATTAAGTATGACTAAATAGTAATTCACAGTTTGTATTTAGGGAATTTGAGCAACGATTTAAATAGTAATTATCACTTACCTTCCGGGCGACCAATACACCGCCGCCCAAAAGATCGGCGACCAAAAGACCGGCGACCAATCGACCGTGTACCGTCTTTATGTGACCAGCTCTGTCGCATTGTGTTTACACTGAATGTGAACCAGAGGGGGACGAGGAAGAAAAACACAACTCTCGTAGTAATGGCTAGCAAGTTGTTGCTTATAAATCGCGGAAGCTCATGGAGACTTTGTGTCATTTTAAAAATGAACAACACAGCACGCACCTGGTCGGGCGGGCGATCGCAGCATCAGCGGAGTTTCTCCGTGTTTCCGAGTTCATTTTTACGCACTTGGGGTGGCTAAACAGTAGCCGCAAATCGGCGAATGTTTCGGCTACTTCTCAAACGTCAGTGGTTCGTTTCGTCCCTCATTACTCTGTTTCTTGTCGTCTTCCTCCTTCACCACCTCCGTTGTTGCTGTTTTTTTACGTGGAAGTGTCTTTTCAGCCGTTTGTCGCGCTGCTTCCTTCTTCCGTCTTCCTTCCTTCCTTTTTCCCATCCATTTGATCATTCATTTCCGTCTCTCTTGTCTCGGGACTTGAGCTAGTTAGTCCATGAGACTAACGAAACCGTCGTCCAAATTAAAAAAACAAAACAAAAAAACAAAGGGCAGAGTAGTGTCTCGAATGCCATCACGGGCCAACACCGAGATTTTTTTTTGTTTTACATTTTGATAAATAGTTTTACCAACTGATGGCCACTTTCACCCCTGCCCCTTGCTATGAGTGGTACAGAAAATGAATAGATACTTCACTGTAAAACAATTACAATAATTTATAATATAATAATAATAATAATAATAATAACAATAATGATGATGACGATGATGATGATGGTGGTGATGTTGATGATGATGATGTTGATGTTGATGTTGATGATGATGATGATGATGATGATGATGATGATGATGATGATGATGATGATGATGATGATGATGATGATGATGATGATGATGATGATGATGATGATGATGATGATGATGATGATGATGATGATGATGATGATGATGATGATGATGATGATGATGATGATGATGATGATGATGATGATGGTGATGGTGGTGGTGGTGGTGGTGGTGATGTTGATGATGATGAGGAGGAGGAGGAGGAGGAGGAGGAGGAGGAGGAGGAGGAGGAGGAGGAGGAGGAGGAGGAGGAGGAGGAGGAGGAGGAGGAGGAGGAGGAGAAGGAGGAGGAAGAGGAGGAGGATGATAGGAATGCAGTTAATAGAAAAACAAATGCATGTTTTTTTGTTTTGTTTTGTTATGATGATTTACTGTGGAGAAAAACAGGCTAGCTGATTAGGATGTTAATATTCTGCATGAGTAGGCCATAGTTCCTGAAAACATTTGTTTGCATTCCAACTGGGTTTAGTTTTTGAGTGGGTAAGGTTCATGTGGTTAAAGTTAGGGTGGTTAAGGATTGCAACAATAAGTGCTGGGGGGTTAAGTAATATTGACCGGGATTAGCATACTGCTAGCTAAGTGAGTTGATGACAAGAGAATTTTGTGTCATGTATACAGGCCGCATTTGGAGCTGGTCGATGTAGCCGAAGAACAGTCAGCCACATTCATACCTGAGACAAATTACCATGCGATTTGGTCCCTCTGGATCTGTAAGGATGATGACTTACAGGGGGGAGGATATTGAAAAAAGGTGGAGGACAGTGATGGTGGGCGTTCATGAAGACACGCTGAGTCACAACGCCTGTTTGGGAAGTGCCGCTGAAGCCGTTGAGTCAGCAGCGAGCCTGTTGCCTAGCAACCACCTGGCAAATTTCAAACCCTTTCTCAACTGCTGATACTTTTTTTTAAATGAACTCGATTCAGGGTGGAGTGGCTATTGAAACCAGGGGTCACGTAAAAGTCAGAATTCTTACTTGATTCTCAGAATTCTGACTTCAAATCTGAATCCTTAACTGTATTCTGAGAAATCTAATTCTCATTTTGAAGTTCAAATTTCGTCTTTAAAGAATTGTCACTTTAAAGTCAGAATTGGGATTTCTTTCAAGGCTAAGAATATTCAATAAATTGCCTTCTACCATTTTTAACTGGCTTCTGTATGATTGATGTCTCCATTAAAAAATATCTTATCACTTTGTTTTAATATGGTTTTGAACTGTGTTCCATATCAAATTCTATCGTGTCCAAATTGTCATGATCAAACCTATAAGGTTTTTAAGAGTTTTTAAGCAGTACAGAAAATGAATGATTCTATCGAATCACGACTATTATATATAGATATGTATCGAATCACGACTATTATATATAGATATGTATCGAATCACGACTATTATTATATAGATATGTATTGAATCGGCTTCTTCCCAAAGATTTCCACCCCTAGTGAAGACCTCTAACAATAACGATTAATAATTTACTGATGATATTTTATTAGAGGACACAGGAGTGCACATACAATCTTCACATTTAAAATGGAGCACAGAGCATTCCAGGAATGAATCTCCCATCTTATTAAATCAAAACTCCCAAACAGACAGAGACTTAGAGATTGGTTGCACATTGACTTTACTGGTGTATTGCTCTAGCTTTGTTTGATAGACAGCGCTGCTTGAATATTTTTTATGTTGTGTGACAACATGATACTCAAATCTTCCACCGCAACAACCCGTAAAGGACCTCCAGGAAGCGCTTAGCACCGCCTTCAATCATGTCCTCGTTTATGCACAGTATTTCATCACCTATGATTTACCTTTTAATACGTTCAAAGCCCAAAGTGCATGCTGGCAGAGACTCTGGAATGTGCATCTTTTTTTAGTCACATGGTACAATCATGCCCATTTTGTTAGGCAGTTTTGATGGAATTATGTCTTTTAAGTCATGTTGAGATCATTTAGCCAATATTGTCATGTAGGCTGAAAATTACCAATTTGGTTACTGATGTAATGACAATAATATATTTTCCTGTATAAACCGGTTTGGTGAAATTAATACTAGTGTTGTCCCAAGGGCTCACTTTAATGCAAAAAATGGATTTGCCATTTAAAGTGGAGTCAGATGTTAGCACTCAGGTTTTTTTTAATCTTTTTCTCATTTATTTCTTTTTAATACTTCATTGTATTACAGCTTTTCAGTTTGATCTATTTTGGATTTTTGATTGAAGGTATTTCTTAAACTAGTTGGTAGAGCAAGTTTGGAGCAATACAGTTAATTTTGATAAACCAAAATAAAAAGGGATATATGTAGCCCGCTTGCCATATTTTTGCATTATTTTTAATGTTCTAAAAATATAAGCGTTAATTCGAAAACGCATTGGTAAAAGATATCACAAAACCCCTATTCAGATCAGTCAAAAAATCTGTATCGGGTCATCCATAATTAATACCTTAATGCCCTTTTAGTCATGTCGGTCATATCAATTTTCAGAAGAAACAAATAGTTGCGTCACTCTCTATTAGACCCGCTTTCTTTTCTCTCCGTGATGCCAGGAATGATGCGGCAAAATGTTAACGACGCTTCATTATACACTATCAGAGAAATGCGCGTGCACAAGCTTGTATCTGTGTGTCTGCACAGAGGATTGTGGGTGGATGATGGAGGATTGTTACGTCAGATCCCAGATACAAGATGACCAGTTTTATGACCAGTTTTACTGCAGCGTGGGGAGGATTGTGTTTACGTGTGTATGTGCGTGCACCCGGGCGCATGTGTTTTGTGTTCTGCAGTATTCTGTGGGATTCAAACACCCCCTCAAAGCAGAAGGTGCTCAGTGTGTGTGTGCCTGTGTGTGCTAACTGAGAAGCAGGGCGACAATGCCTAAAGCCATTCAAAGTACGTAGTTCAACATTACAGACAACATGGCCGACCTGACGACTATTGTTATGTGCGTCATGGGTACTTCTTGACACTCTAAGTCAGAGATCTCATTGATGGTGATTAATAACCTCCTGAACGTGTGGGAGTACTTAAATAGCCATCATTGTGCCAATTTAGTCCTATCATGTCTATTTAGTCATGTGAAAATAATACCTACTAGTCACATTGGTACAATCATGCTTGTTTCACTAATGACGCCACCACGGGGCCACGGCCACCCCTATGAATTTGTTGGTCACCCCACTAACCAGAATATGTAACGTTAGATTGTAATAGTTTTATTTATCCAGTTCATACCAAATGCATTACCAGGCAAACCATGTCACATTCCATCCTTACAGATCGATTGGAATACCCATTGTACTGTAAAGAATACAGTACTTAGTTGAATTGGTAGCATAATTATGTCCATTTCGCCCACTCAAAACTGGCATAAGTGTAGTTGCCCAAGTTGGTGCGAACATGTCGATTTAATCATATTGATATTAACAGGCCTCATTTGGTCATGTGGATCATGTTTAAAAATGTTAGTCACAGCTGGTTCATTTAGTCACATTGGTATCATCAGGTCAGTTATGTCGTTTTGGTACAATGACATCATTTTGATAACATGTTCAAACAGTCATGTTGATGCAATCATGCCCTTTTAGACTAGAAGAGTCCTAACTAATCAGTCACACTGATATCAACTCATTCTTTACCAGTGAAGGCTATATACTATCGCACAACAAATGTCCATGTTCACTGGGAAAGCTGGCACTAAATGACCACTATGTCCATTGAATCAAGTTGTAACCAGCATGCCTGTAAAAACCTTTTCACACGAGCGGCCAACCGGTGCAAAAGGGTCCCGCGGCAACACGCAACACAATAACAAAATGAAGGATCTCCTATGGTGCTGACGTTACAGCGGCCAGAAAGTTAAGAAGTCAAGAGCAGCGCTTCTGGCAAGCCAGATTTTGACGTTCTGAAATAAAACAAGTTTCTATTTGGGAACTCACCCCTTCGCGGCAAAGTCACTTGCGCTTTGCCACTAACGAAATGGTCACGAACGCACACTGCCACTGGGAACGCCCCTTTCCACATGCACAATGAACGGTTTTCTGCATGACAAACTGCCTGCTGCGACCGTCGCTGTGAAAGGCCTTTACTTACACAGCCGCAATCATGCCCGCACTTGTGATTCTTGTGTGTGATGCTAATAATTTAATGTAAAGATTTACACTACTAAATGTTATTTGGTTTACCAAAAACATCTATCTTATTGATGACCAAGCCTGTGTCGGTGCAAACATCATGACTTGTATGACTGGTCTAATTTAACATGTTCTCTACATCTGGTCATGTTGTATCACACAATTGTATGAACACGACCCGACATGGATGAACATGTTAGACAATATCCATTGCATTGCATAAAATTCATCAGAGTTCATACTTTAATGGTTAACACGGGATGGTCATGGTTGGCTTTTGCAGTATGACCCTATCATACTATATGGGAAAACTTTCTAGTTGTTGGGGAAATATCGCTAGATATACTTTCTGCAGAGCAGTCAACATCTCGTCAATTTGTCTAATTAAACTCTCACCTCCAAAATATCTCTGAGAATCACAGACCTGCCAGAGGTGAGATGTTTGCGTGTGAGAGCTATTAAAAGACATGGAAAGCAGAGACTTTAATTTACTCAATTATATTTTATATTTCCCCCCAAACATCAGAGCTATTGTTGACCTTAATGTCCTGGGTAGTTACAAAAACTAGTCCCCATTGTCTCCTTGCTTTTCAACCATCCGTATTGTTTCCCTGGCATCCTGACTCATGCTGTCTCTCCTCTACACACTTAATTCCACACCTCCTTCTTTGTCTCCGCCTCGTTCACGCTTCCAGAACTCCGCAGCCAATAATGTGGCAGCAGGTGGGCTCCTGGCGACACTCCCGCCTGCAACAGACGACAGGGAGGTTTTATTTATAGCTCAAAGCAAATAGCCACTTGGTGAAATGTACAACAAAACATGAAGAAAGCAATTGGTGATTTTCACTCTTGTAGCTTTTTCGACTAAATGTTTTTAGATTTTAAATGTTTGAACTCAAGGACACTCAAACCTGTAGAACATTCAAGAGAGAGATAATCACAACCTTGTAGACTACAGGCACCTTCTAGATAACCACTAAAATCTGCAATAGAACGTGTCATTGAAGTTGCAGGAGGGATTGGGTTGATGTGATGCCAGAACTTCCAGAGGGTGAGACTCTGACTGCAGAGTCCTGGACGTACTGGAACTTGTCCATGACCTTGCTTGGGCAAACAGGAGTTTGTTTGTTTTTTATCACTTTAAGCACATGCTACATTATTTCAGAGGCTCCATCCAGGTGGTATCTGCAGCACAGGATAACTCAATTGTCTAACAAATAATATGAAAACATTATATCCCCATTACTCTTCAGTACAGGTATGGTGGGCACAGCCAATTGTTGTTGTTGATGTTGTAGATTCACCCAAAGCGCCTGACGCCTAATCCTCAGAAGCGCTAGACTTGCTATTGGGAGGCCGGCAAGTTCGCCGAAGTAGAGACCCTGCTGCCGACAGTACTGGGCAGACTGAGAGAAAAAAATAACCAAAATAGAGCCAAAACTGAGGGGAACTGAGACAAAAAAAGCGCCTCCTATGGCACGAGTCTGGTTGTGTCGATATGGATTGGCGGGGGAGTCCTTCGTGGGACACCACATTGTTCTATCTATACTCATACCACCACCTTCATCTAATGTCGCATCGTAAGAACACAGTAGGGAGGAGTGGACCATCTGCAGGGGGTGGAAAAGAAGACCTGCGGGTCCAATGACATTTGGTTGTTATTTGAGTGCACGCACACACAGACATACACACTGGTTTACAAAGCGATGGCTCACTGACACACATTTGTCAGAGTCCCCGTTGTATCAGAATGTAGAGCATGTCGAGCCCACCGGGCACATAAGCAGGGGGCTCGCTGGTATATTTATTGATATGTATTACTACGTGCATATATACATTACTTCAAAAAACCTAATGTATGTGTTTTTGTAAACAGCCTAGGCAATTAACTTATTGACCGACATTGACAACGATAAGACATCCAATAATTGAAAATTGGAGTATTAGCAGAAAATGCTTATGTTTCAGTACCATTCTACCAGGCCCTCCCCGTCAAAATGGATTGGATATCTAGCGCCAATGGTAGCCAATATATGAAGACACTTCAGCAAAGCAACCCCACAACATTAAAAACACCTAATGGTATAGATTTGTGTAAACTCAAAGACAACTTTGTGTGTGTGTGTCTGCATGAGCTTGGCAGTGCCCACGTTTGCTTCTGTCGCGTCTTAACGGGTGACTTTGACGCTGATGTATCCTATTGATTATGAATATACTGACGCGCATGCAGACTAACAATGGGATTTCTTCAGGTAGCTGTGATGTAACATTCTATTGTTTCTCTGTCTTTAGTGTGGAAGGTGAGCCACGGTGTCCGGAGGCACTCCCCTTTCCAGATTCCTTGTACAGCCACCCTTACGCCTCCGCCACCAGCATTTCCAGCGGGCCGTTGATAGCGCCTCACACACAGGTAGTATCCACACACACCCATGCACAGTTTTCAGTTGGAAAAGTAGCGACTAGTGAGAATCAACGCATTTGAAACATAGAACACAGCAGTTCCATTTCCACTCAAAAGACGCGAACAAGAGTGTGGCTCGTTGAGTAACCACTTCTGACAGACCATCGGCAGTGGATACACAGGGGAACCACTTGGCAGGTGTTTTGCAAAAATCGTCAGTTAAGAATAATGTTCATCAGACACGCTGTCACAAAGAAATTGTCAGCAAGACATGGAGTTGATAGGAAATGTAGTAGCTTGCCAGCTAACTATGCCGGTGTCATTAAACAGGACAGCTCGCCCGTCTCTACTCCCAGCGCGGCAAGCTTGACGTGGGCTCAGCGGAGTCGCCAGCAACCTGCCAGCCTGGCACTACGCAAGCAAGAGGAGGAGGAGAGCAAACGCTGCAAGGCCCTTTCTGACAGCTATGAGCTCTCCACGGACCTCCAGGACAAGAAGGTGACACTCCCTCGGGACCCACTCCGAGCCCACCAGGGTCAAGAGACTCCTGATCGGTTTGCTTCTTGTTCAGGTGGAAATGCTGGAGAGGAAGTACGGTGGCCAATTCGTGTCCCGGCGGGCGGCCAGGACCATTCAAACAGCCTTTCGGCAGTACCGCATGAACAAGAACTTCCAGAGGCTGCGCAGCTCCGCATCGGAGAGCCGAATGACACGTCGCATCATATTGTCCAACATGCGGATGCAGGTTCCGTATACACAAATACATTTTCATATACCTACCCAGGGTGGATACACTCAACCGCTTCTGTGTGTGCAGTATTCTTTTGATGAGCGTCTGCCACAGAGTCAAGGATATTCAGGTCCGCAGGTGTCCGAAGACACGGGAGATATCGACGACTCTTTCTCCAAACAGGTGCCCACTGTTAGTTCCTCAGCATGTTGGCTCGCTTTTCTTCCATTTTCTCGCGAAATAACAACCAACTGAAGGGCGAGACGTGAAACGGCTTGTGTTCGTGCGTGCCTGCCCGTCAGGTCAAGTCGCTGGCAGACTCGATGGACGACTCGCTCACCTGTCAATCCGGCCGTGAAGACTCCCAGGAAGTAGGAGGAGATGGAGAGGAGGAGGGTGATGAAGAGGAAGAGGAGGAGGAAGAAGAGGAGGAAGAAGAAGACTACAGGGAGTGTTCCTGGGGTGACACTTCCACTTCCTCCCACCGCGTGGTGGGTCAAGTGGGCCGAGTTGGGCGGGGAGCGTCCGGCGCGGCCATGCACGAGGACAGTACGGCGACCTCCTTCAGCGATGTCACCCTCTATATGGACGACGGCTGCCTCCCGTCCTCGCCAAACTCACGGCCGCCATCCTCACCGCTGTCTTGCCCGGCCTCCAGCTCTGACACAGAGTATTGGGGCGGCGCTAGCGGGAGGGAGGACAGTCGAGACACTGAACGAGGCGGCAACACCAGCCGGAGGAGCAGCACCCCTTGCACCGAGTGTCGGGGAGAGTATCGGGGGAGGGCCGCCACAGGATCACACCTGCCTGTTTTGACCATTGAACCGCCCAGTGATAGCTCGGTCGACATGAGTGACAGGTTAGTCGGAAAACAAAATCACAGTGAGTGAATAGAAAAGTGTTGAATGGGTTCAGGACATATTTGTTTTTCTTCTAACTAATTGTGAAATATAAATATAAAACCATACAGATTATATTTAAACTACCTTTGTAAATCAAGTCCAAAGGTACTTAAAAACTGGTCTATTTTTGGGTGTAATTATGTCTGCCTTTAATGGGCTGGAAGTAGTAAGGGTTAGTAAGGATTTTTCGTCCCTGTGGGTTGGTCATTAACCAGCATCTGCTCCTCCGACTCTCATCTTTTGGAATTTATTTGATGGCTGAAAAGTGCATCGGAATTCGTGTTCCGTGGCAGAGAAGGATAGTTCCAAGGAGTAAAAAGTACAGTTTTCACATGTAGAGAGTGAAAGTTTACAGAAAAATAAATGCACAAACAAACAAAAAAACAGCCTTAAAACGTGCCCCGTTTGTACTTTGTAAAGTCCTGCATATGTCAATATTTTAACTCCTATGAACTGTCAATTTTTAGGTCCGAGCGAGGCTCAATCGGGCGCCTGGTCTATGAGCAGGAGCCGTCAGGAGCAGCAGAGCAAGGGGCAGGAGAAGAAAGTGGCGGTGGGGATGGTGAGAGCGCAGAGGAAGAACACGGAGGTGGCGGGGCAGGGAGTAGCGAGGCAGAATCATTGCAGGGAACCATCAAACACAAACCCAACGGCCGCTCAGTGGTGATGGCACAAGGACAGACGAGAAGTTCGGCTCCCACCGCCATGCCTATGCCCTCAGCTCGTACCTTGCCATCTCACGCACTGCCTTACCCTCTGCAGCACTCGCACCCGTTGCCCGTTCCCCATTTGCCCACCGTCCTGCACCACCACCCGCAATACAATCACATGGCATACGCGCACCATGGTGGGGTCAGTTACGTGCCTCACTTTACACAGCACCTCTACCACCAACTGCACCACCACCATCACCACCTCCCTCACGGCTATCCGGAAGCTCCTCCTTCGCCTCTGCCCTCGCCCGTTCCACCACTCTCTCCGATGCCCCCGCCGCTCACGCCCTCGCCGCTGTCGTCTTCCGCTGATACCCACCAACACCTGCACCACCTCCACCATCAGCCGCACCTTCACCACCCACTGCACCACCCACTGCACCACCATCTTCTGTGCTCTGACGGCGACAACGAGAGCGTTAACTCCACCACCACCAACTCCAATGATGACACCACAGTCAACAATGGCAGCTCGGGCTCGTCATCGCGCGATAGCCTGCGCGAACCCACAGCGTCGACGCTCAGCACGCAGACGTATCAGCGCGAGAGCCGCCAGAGTTGGGACTCGCCCGCTTTTGACAATGATGTCGTCCAGCGGCGCCACTACCGCATTGGACTCAACCTCTTTAACAAGTAAGATCTCCTTTTGAGGTTGATTAAAATCTGAGTGATAAGCAGTCTATGTATTTGAACATTTGAGAAAACACATTAATTGGATTGTTTGGCGGCAAATTTAATTGAATGCTTTTATTGTCATTATACAAGTATAATGAGATTTAAAATGCTCTATTCATACTGGATTACCTGATGACCTTTGGTAATTTCCCAGTAACCACACAACCGCTGTGTAAATTTCAGCAAATTTACATGGTTTAAGCAATAACTGTAAATTAGTCTACTTGACTGGCATTACAGTCGCTAAAGCAAGTCTATGTAATTGAACATTTGAGAAAACACATAAATTGTTTTCTTTGACGACAAATCCTCTATTCGCACTGGATTACCTGATGATCCGTGGTAATTTTCCAGTAACCACACAACCACTGTGTAAATTTCAGAATATTTACATGGTATAAGCAGTAACTAAATTAGCCTACTTCACTGGCATTACAGCCGATAAAGCAAGTCTTTTGGTTGTTGTTTTTTTTTGCTGATTCGAGGCCAGCGGAGGTCTGCTTTGAAGTCTCTCCAGCCTAACAATGAATGCCTTTTTTGGTGCTTTTTTTTCGGCTGACTCGACAGCTCCCGTATCTTTGCATGAAGGTTCGCATTTGTGCCTCCAAGTAGTCCGATATACGTACTGTAGGGTGCTTTTATTATTTGCACCTGAAATGCTTTCAAAGACTGCTAATGGAAATTTACACCTCCAAAATTAGAACGGATACAGAGGAGTGTTTATTTAAGAGTGAATGATTAAAAAAAGATATTAAAGAAACACCGTTAAGAAATATAATAATGAAAACACATGCTGACATGAAGAAATGCGCGGGACTGCCATTAAATACAGACATCTGTGTTTGAAGAAATATAAATCATCTGTGTTGGAATTTTTTATTTGGAAAATTGGTGTTAAATTAAAACTTAGTATCAATAGACTTCAGACAGTTTTATTGTTATAAACACTGGATTTTTTGGGACAACTAATACAGTGTCTCAAGATTTTCATCAAAGTACTAGATTCACTCTAGACTAAATTTTAGTTTGAAAAAAAACTTGTCATGGTTCTTTATAGACCGTTTCCACTACTTTGAGTAGTACAAAAAGGTTCAATTTGGGTTCACAGGAAGCCAGAGAAGGGAATCCAGTACCTGATCGAGAGGGGCTTCGTTTCTGACACGCCAGTGGGCATCGCCAGGTTCATCCTGGAGAGAAAAGGTCTGAGCCGGCAGATGATTGGCGAGTTTCTGGGCAGCCGGCAGCAGTTCAACAAGGATGTGCTAGAGTGAGCCCCAAGTTTCCCTATCACATCTGTCATCATAGAACCATTTGGAACTATTTGGTGATTAACTCCTGTCCATTTCTCATCTTCAGCTGCGTCTTGGATGAGATGGACTTCTCGGGGATGGACCTCGATGACGCCCTGAGGAAGTTCCAAGCTCAGATAAAAGTTCAGGGTGAAGCGCAGCGTGTGGAGCGATTAGTGGAGGCTTTCAGGTAGACCCAATTTCTTGGATGGCAAGCGGCAGAATTTTTCTGACTTTTATGCTCTCGCCTTGCAGTCAACGCTACTGTGTGTGCAACCCCGTGCTAATACGGCAGTTCCAAAATCCAGACACCATCTTCATCTTGGCGTTTGCCATCATTCTCCTCAACACGGACATGTACAGCCCCAACATAAAGCCGGAGAGGAAAATGAAGCTGGATGACTTCATCAAGAACCTACGAGGTAAATCCTTCTCTGTTGCACTTGTCGAAGCCAATGTTGCTGCTGTACCACAGTCAAACTCATATCTTATTTGTTTCCTAAAACTTATTACCCTACTTGTGCTTTGTGCAGGTTTTAGTTGATATTTTCAGGGGCAAAACTTAATTTTGTCTGAAAGTGCTAGCATTATTTCGTTACAAGGCTGTTTTTTAATGGGCTACTTGCGAGATTGAAGTGAAAAATTGTTTCGTCTGAAGCTCTGATTTGACTACACGAGCCGAGACGACCCTTCATCTTTAATGCTTGTAAAACATAAGATTCTTATGAAAACATATTCAATTGTATCTAAACCGAACAGCTTCCACATGCTTCTCCGTCAACTCCGTGTTAGTAATTCATTTTTATCTTTTCAGGTGTTGACAACGGACAGGACATTCCCAGAGACCTTCTAGTGTCCATCTATGGAAGAATCCAGAAGTGGGAGCTAAGGACCAACGACGATCATGTATCTCAGGTGCAGGCAGTGGAGAGAATGGTGGTCGGCAAGAAACCCGTAAGAGCCTCTTATTTCGAGTATTGGTCTCGGGCTGCTGTATCCTTTCACTCAAAAAGGACAAACGTTTCTCAGGTCCTGTCGCTGCCTCACCGCCGGCTGGTGTGCTGCTGTCAATTGTTTGAGGTTCCCGACCCAAACCGAGCTCAGAGAAGCGGTGTCCACCAAAGAGAGGTCTTCCTGTTCAATGACCTGCTGATGGTAAGACTCCGAAAACAGAAGAGAAATTGAATGCTTGACACCCCTCCTACACTAACTGTATTAACTGTCTAAAATTTAGACAATGATATCATCATTTAGACTCTAAATTATGATATCCCGTTGTTTGGGTGTAAGCCTGTGTGATTTTTTAATTAATCTGTACCACCCCCCTGCCTTCTTTCGTAATGAAGAAAAAATGCATTTGACAAACTACCCAATACCCAGAATTGCAAGAATTTTCAATTTCTCTTATGTGAAGTCTTTCTCTTCCTTTTCTTGTCCAACCAGGTGACAAAGATCTTCCAAAAGAAAAAGGCCTCTGTGACCTACAGTTTCCGACAATCATTCCCACTGGTGGACATGCAGGTGCACACCTTCCAGAACACTTGTAAGAACTTGTTTTTGTCTCTACATGGAACGGGGTGGCTTTCGATAAAAAAATATCCTGCCCTTTAAATTACCAAGTAATGAATGGCGTTTCGATGCTACCATCAAGTTTGTGTTGTGTTGTGCAGATTACCCTCATGGCATCAGGCTGACGTCGGCTAACCCGGGGGGCGAGAGAAAGGTCCTGATCGTGTTTACGGCACCGAGCCAGCAGGACCGAGTTCGCTTTACGTCAGACCTGAAAGAGAGTGTGGCTGAGGTGCAGGACATGGAAAAATACCGCGTGGAGTGTAAGTAGGCAACACAGCTTTACGACAGTGTATTGGCCAAGAAAGTCAAAACAGACCAATGTTTTGTGTGTGTGTGTGGGGGGAATGAAATTATAACTTTTTTTAAACAATGACATCATTTTAATAATTTTACTGGAGAAAAAGTAAAATGATGCTTAAGTTTTCATTGTATTATCAGTATATTATTAATAATCATGTAATTATTTGCGTAGTAATTTAATTAACCTATAGTATATGCATTTTCTTTCACTGATGCTTTTGATGCATTTTTTACAGTAATTAAATTTTCTGAATATCTAAATCATTCAGGATGTTTAAAGGATTGATAATTATGTAAGTAGGGTAATGCAAAGATGATAATAATGCAAGGTTGTTGTTTGTCACACTTTTTGTAACAATCTCCTCTCGCTTCCCACGCAGCTGAACTTGAGAAACAGAAAGGGGTGATGCGCCCCACCGCTATGACCACAGGTGGACCAGGAGGTGGGGCTGGAATGGCCATACCCGCAAAAAATGAAGCAGTCAATGGCACCCTAAGCCGGCCCAGCATGGACGACACTTACGCGTCAGTGGACGGACTCAAACGCACAGCACTAAGCTCATCGCTGAGAGACCTGTCAGACACCGGTCAGCAGAGGCTATTCTTTTTTTGTGGAAAAAATGATTGAATATTGTGTTATTTATGTATGTAATGTATATATGTTCATGAAATGGGTCTATTCAAAGAAAATGAAGGTAAATTGTGTCAGGCTAATGACAACTTTTGTTTCATTCTGACTGGCCAACAGGAAAGCGAGGTCGTCGGAACAGCGTGGGCTCATTGGACAGCACGATGGAAGTAAGAATGATGCCACTGCTATTACATGTGATCATAGCAGCCAAAGATTTCTATGTAATATTTAGCAATTCTGAAAAATAACACAGGGAACGGCGTTGATTCATATTTTCAACATTAACAAAGGACTGACTGAATTTGGAGGTTGCCATATTGCCTATCATGTTTCACCAGCTTGACAAGCTGTATATATGTGTACATGAATGGCTCAATTTCCAACAATCTTGGTAGACTTTTTTAAACAAAGGCTTAATTCCGAGTGAGTTTCTGTTTAGTCCAAATCTAGAATAATGACCAAAAATAACAAGAAAGTACTATTGCAAGAATGGTAAAAAAAAAACGTGAAGCGTCATTTACTGTAATTGTACTTGTGTGCGTGTCCTATCAGGGGTCCATCATTAGCAGCCCACGACCACACCAGCAATACCACCCGGGTGGGCTTCTGGCCTACAGCCCTATGATGGCCCCCTCTTCTCCGACATCTTACCGGCCACACCGCCCTACTCAGAGCCCCGGTACAGGGGTGGGCGGTGGGCCGGGGCTCTGTCTCAACCAGGCCGGACCGAGTCCGTCTCCGCTCATGAGCGCGGGCGTGGCTGGGGCCGGAGGAGGGATGGCCATGGGGATCGGGCCAGGCGGCGGCCGGCTGGGGAGCTTTTTCGGCAGCCGCAGAGGGAAGGTTCCTGGTCCCCTGACGATGACGTCGCCCAAGCCTCAGGGTCCCCTGAGTCCCTTGATGATCTCCTCCCCGCCCCACTACCCCGCTCCCGAGCCTCCCATCGCTCACCCGTCCTCCCCTTCCCCATGCTCCTCCCCATCTGCCAACCTCGGCCAGTCGGACCCGGGCGGCATTGGAGGGGGAGGTGGGACGGGCGGAGCACCCTCCAAGCTCCAGACTTTGCACGCCCAATATTGTCACAGCAACAGCGGGGGAGTTGGGGCGGTGGGGAGCCAGCAACAACAGACCCCCCCACCACCTTACCACCATCATCACCGCTACCACCTTCAAAGCGTTCCGCAGCACCACCCTCTCACGCACAGGGTCTCGGTCCCGCGGCGCCACGTGCCGTCTGGCTGCGTTCCGTCTCACATCCAGCAGCATCAGCGACTTCAGCAGGTCCCCGGCCAGCACCAGCGCTACAACGCAGCCTCGGGTTTCATCACGCCTCCGCCACTGTCTCCTCACTCACCTCTCACGCCAACTACACCGCATGTACTCTACCGGCCAGGCGGCGGAGGCAAGTTGCCCCTCACTATCTCGCACTCCCAGCCCCACCCCCACGCTCACTCTCACGCCACTCACTCACCACTGAGCCCCTCGCCCGCCAGCTCACCCTCCACCCACTTCATCTTCTCCACCCCGCCGCCCCAGACGCCTTCGGCCCGCCTGGTCTCGCAGACTCTGCCGCAAACCTACGCCCCTCAGTACCCGCCACTCTCCTCCATCCCGCCACCTCCGCCGCACTCCCCGTTGCCGCCCCCGTCTACCGCGCCGCTCTCCCCGCACCCAGGAGCAGGGAGCGGCCCGGGGCCCAAGTCCAAACCTGTCAGTCGGATCAGCACCGTCGTGTGAGAAGCCGGCGAGCTAGGCCACTGGCCCAGCTTGTCATCGGCCACCGGGGGGCGGTGCTCAGAAGAATGAGGAGAACGAGAAGAGTCGGAGGACAAGTGCAGGCTTTTCAAAGCGGCCAACTGGTTAGACGGCGAGAACTGCGAGGAGGGAAGCGGAAATTGCTCAGCCTGTGCTACTTTCACATCCACTTCCCTTGCAGCTAGAACCACCCGGCAGTCAGCGCCAAGGCACGTATCGGTCGACACCCCGTCGGTGGGGTTACGAGACTTGAGCAGGCATGTGATGCTAACTAACGTATGGTCAGCGGAGGGTCTCCATCCGAAAACGAGAATCCAGCTGTTCATAGAAGTGGCCAGTGGAGAGGGCACAGCGTTAGGTTTGGCGCGCTTTGTATCTGTAAATGACAGCCATGCATGACTTGTGCAGTCGCTGCTGAGAGGGAGCAGAACTTTTTTTCTTGGTGTTTTCTATCTCCGTGCTTTGTGAAAATATTTTGGCTGACAGGGTTTCTGCACTCTCATAGTTATGGGTTCCACCGGCCGATGAATTATTCACTACAAACATTATATATACGAGTATCGTGAGAAACATGAAGACAAGGACAAAATACAAAAAAATCAAAATGGGAAGATTAGCATGACATCAAACACTGGGTTCAACATCTGGACAAAGAGAAGACAGACCTGAACACAAACTTCATGTCATTAGAAAAAAAATAAAAAAAAATAAAAAAATAAAAAAACATGAAAACCACATTGAAACAAAGGAGAAAATGAAATACAAAACACACCAAGAGAAGACAAATCAAGACAAGCTTTAAGAAAAACATCAAAATAAGACATCTAACATGATGATGTCTAGAGTGTACCCATAAAGTATCCAGAATTCGTAGGGTTAACAAAGCATTTTGATGTACGTATTGATGTTTTTTTGTACGAGACACTCGGTGTTGCCAAGGAAGGAGATTAAGCTATTAACCATGATGCCATACAGGGTCCTTTCTGGGAGTTTTTTTAACTACTGGCCCATCAGTCAGTGCTTATAATTGGGTTACTAATCCTTAATAAGTGATATTAATATGCGAAATGTTCAACGTAAATACAAACTGTCATAATTTCATGGCTGGTAATATTTAACTAACCTATATGAAGTACTTGAAAAGTGCGACCTCTAGGTGGTCTGCTTTGTCCTTTGAATCTGTGCACCAAGTATTTACATGAGAGTCCTGTAATGTTTGTTGCAATAACTTGGCCATTTCCTCCCTTATATTGGTTAACTATATCAGACGTCATTTTTTTTGCATTTATTTTGTCAAATAATTGTTACCTGATTTATTGTAAATAATCAAATCTAAATATTTTAGTCAAATTATAAATGTACAGATTTTTATTTTTCAATATTTTTAAATTATTTTTCAAGAAATTATAAGATAAGTTACAATGTCTTAAAAGTAAGATTGAATTGTGTTTTAAAATGACTCAAAGAATCAGTTGTGTCTCCCTATGACGGATTAGGGTCAGTAAAATCAAAACAATTATTAAAATATAAAAAAGCACTTTTTTTTTTAAGGGAAATATTTTACTTGCACATTTAAACTTTGCCCCTCTATCCCTTTTTACAAAAAGGTGGAAATAAAGAACTTAAGAAGGCTTGTCCCTGCACTAAAACGGCGTAAAAACAGTCAAAAAATAGCACTGTTAGCTCAGCAAATGATGATCATTTACATGACCCTAGCAAAAATTTTACAAGGTGAAGCACAATGTGCCTTCAGACATGAGAATGATAAAATATAAATCCTCATTAGAGTTTTATTTCACACCACACATGTTTTCAGAAGCTGGACCTACACGTCATTTTTTCAAGATTATGAGGAAATATGTTTTGCAATTATGCAACTATGAAAATCGCCTTTGAGAGTATGTGCATGTCATGAAAACATTTTCTTGAGTCGACTCGTGCAACTGAGTATGTTCGTTTTTCCTTTTTTCATGTTTGCGGGCTAATGGTATTTCTCTTTTTAACTCCCCTTGCTGTTTTAATTCTCACAAAACTAATATCACAGTTTTGGTTTGTTTGTTTTTTTAAACAAAAAAGCCACGGTAGTCGACTAAACATCCCCCATAAAAGTCTTAATGTTTTTTTACTTGAAATCCTTGTCTAACTACAATTTAATTTAACCTTTGCTGACTATTTTGAATATGTCTTAACTTGATGACTTGAATTGTCTTTATGCTAACTATGGCTATCAACTTAAAATTCATTTTCACTCAGCTTATCTAAGGACTTGAACTTGAAGTGTCTTTACGCCAATTATACATGACTTAATGATGACTAAAAGCATTTATACACTGACAGGAAAAGTAACTCAACTTTAAATTCTGACACTGAAAATGTCACTTAACAATACCTACTTTGTTAAAATCGAGAACGAAACTTAGAGGCATCATTTACAACTTGAAATCTACTTAGAATATATGCACAATTCATGAGGAATGAATTGCTCTTAAGTAGACTATTTCTAATTACCTGACTTAAAGAGCCTCGATAATGTAACAATAATGGGCACTTATTTGATGGTCGTGAACTTAAAAAAAAGAAAGAAAGAAAAAATAGGGCTACAAAACACCTCAAAAAGGAGCAACAACTTAAAGGTTAATGTATTCCATTTAAAGTATAGCAGGACATTTCTTCCTAGTATGTATACATAGACGCGAGTGGTTAGCGCGTCGGCCTGACAGTGGGGGTTCAAATCCAGGCCGGTCCACCTGTGTGGAATTTACGTGTCCTCCCCACGCCTGCGTGGGTTTGCTCCAGGTACTCTGGTTTCCTCCCACATTCCAAAAACATGCATGGAAGGCTGATTGGACACTCTAAATTGCACCTTAGGTATGAGTGTGAGCATGGATGGTTGCCCGCCTGCTTGTGCCCTGTGATTGGCTGGCCACCAATTCAGGGTGCCCCCCGCCTCTGGCCTGAAGTCCGCTGAGATAGGCTCCAGCATCCCCCGCAACCCTAGTGAGGGTTAAACTTGCGTATAAATGTGAAATTACTTAATAAAAATCCAAATTATGAATGTGAAATTACTTAGTAAAAATCCAAATTATATTAAGTCAAAAAATGTTAATAAATATAACCTTCCCAGCATACAATTAAAACTATTAAACATTTGCAATCAAGTAATACTAAGAGACATATTCAATATTCTTTTTTTCTTCTGAAAATGCAGAGCACAAAACAGCAATTAGAAAAACTAGACGTCAAATTTAACACATCACCCCAAAAATATAACAAAAATCTGATTCAAATTATAGTTATAATTCCTAACTACCCTAAAGCGGTTCAGAAAATGAGATGAGATGTTGTTTTTCCGTCTGCTTGTATCTCTCAAATATGCAGTTAATTATTTCAGGTTTCAGCCCAAACGTTAAAAAAAAAATCACTTAACACAAAAAAATACAAAATAAAGGAAACAGTTAATAACTGTCGGATATTTGGCTAGCCGCCTCTACCAATGAGGTGTCCCTAATTTTTTTGGGCAACCCTAGACTCCAGTGGAAAAATGATTATAAAGGTGATTAAAAAAAATGACATGCATATGAGGCGCGACGAATTCTGCCAGAGGAGCATTCTACCTTCCACTAAAACTTCGACACCCCCTTGTTGGCATTGTTGTAAAACTGAGCTATTTGTCCACAAAATTGACATTTGCCTGCCCTTGTCCACAAGGACACAATCTCTGTGCGCTAATAAACCTATCGTGGCACATGCTAGTGTGACAAATTCCAGATTGCCTGGCATGGCATGAAATAAAGCAAAACATGCCCACTGTCCATGAAAAAAAGGTCCTTGGTATTCATTTTACCCTGCTTTTCTTACGGGGTTTGAAAGATTTTGATTGGCCCACAAAGAAAGCTTATAAGCTTAACTTCAGCTCCATCTTTTTTTGCCGAATGTTGATGAATAAATAGTTTGGGAACAAATGTCTTGGGCACACTTGATGGCTCAGTGTTTGTGAAATCAGAGAAACAATGTCCATTTTACGGCGCATTTAATTTTTGGCTTTATACTCTCCGGCTTTGTTAAGCCGCTTGTGGGTATTGTAATCTTGAGGCTGAAATAGTGAAAAAAAAGTGTTTGCTTTCATGTCATTCAGTATATTGGGGTATTTTGTGTCTCGATACTGACAAAATAAATATGCTTGTTCGTGGGCGAGGCAGCTATCCATGTCGCGTTTGTTCAATTAAACTAGCAATCAAATCAAATTGAACATGAAGTCGGGATGCCTCTGTTTAATTGTTGCTTGATTTGAGTGACAAGACACATTTCAAGCACGTTCTGAGTCTCCAAAGGTTGGAATTTAGCAGAAACCATGCATTCCATATGTGATGCCACATAAGGGTTGTGTCGATTTCATCCATTTGAACAGGAGGTTCCATATACCGCAAGTTATTTAAAGATTGCTCACAAATTGTTTGATATTATGGAAACTGAATGCTAGCTTCATTTTTCGGATCCAAAAATACATGAAGTGCATTTTTTTGGGTGAAAACATGGAAGACTAGACCCTTCGAAGCCTTTATACTGAACCCACAAGGTGACTTGACGTGGACTTCAGGCTGAACGTGTCACACGGGTAGGATGTGTGTTTACACTACACATTTCAATCATGACCTATTTGAACGTGTCATGTGACTTGATATGACGACACCAAAAATGGCTGCTCAATCGTTATTTGAATCGAGTCATAAGGATGTATATTCATAAAGTGATGAATAGAAATGCAATCAAGTCATTGATTACGCGGTTTGCGGGTCATTGCATTCCAACGCCATCTTGCCATTTCGGCGTCAATTTCAGCGGACCTGGGCTTTTCCCCCCGTGGAACATTTGACTTAACGGACAATTTTCTCTGACGTTTTGTTTTGGCATCGATCGAGCGTTCGCTTAAAAGCAATCAAAAGACTGGATAAAAATGAAAATGTGTCTTTTTTTTATGTGTGTGGTGTGTGTCAGCACGTTGTATGAAAATTTGCAAAAATAGAGTCATGATGCTCTCTCGGCCCAGCTCTTCTTTCCATTATTGCCGTGCATGTCTTATTTATTATTACATTATCTGCACTGAATGGAACTTTGTATGATAAGTCACTTTGTATATAAACATGATGAATTCAATGAAAAGCAGCTTTGTCAGGAACCAACAGTGACATTTTTCATTTTACAGGGAGTCTTTTCTGACTGCTGCTGCTGGTAAAACAGGGATTGTTTTTTTTTTTCTCTCTCTCTCTCTTTCTCTTTTTCTTTTCAAGAAAATCAAATGGCAAATGTTGTCTGTGCTTCCTGTGCTGAGGTAGTACGTGTACAGTTGTACCAGTAGTGTCAAATACTGTATGTGTGCAGAGAGATTACATTATTTTAAAGATGATTTAGCTATGTATAGAAATACATTACTTGTAACTTTGTTTTGGACAACATTGCAGAGGCAAAAGTGGAAATATTTATTGCTCTGAACCTATAAAAAATGTTCATGTTGATGAAAGGGTGCCTTGACTCTTTTTTTTTATAACACGATTTAACTTCATTGGTTGCATGAGAATCGCAGAGCACAAAAAAATAATGGTAAATACCACATGTAGATTGGAAAATCGCAAGTGACATCCCTCAAATCATATTTCAACTGGAGAACTGGAAGTATAATGATACTTGGATACTTGAGTTTTTTAGATTAGACGACCTGTTAACTTTCAAAATGATCCAGAGCGAACAAGTAATGAATGGTAAAAAAATCTTTTTTTTAACACCATCCTCTATTTTCCGGTTGTTTTGATGCCTGCATGATAATGTAGTGTGCACAGTTACAATTTTTTTCATTTCCAACTAAGAGTTTGCAATACTATTTAGTAAAACTTGCCATTATCATTTTTATGCATCCTCTTGTAGTTGGAGTTCAATTAAAAGTTATAAAACTTCCAGAACACATGAAGGCAGCATTTGACCTAAATGCTCTCACGATTAGTTCATACGACAATCTCTTGGGCTATAAAGTTAAAAATGTTTCTCTCACACACACAATACATAACCTATATATTCTACAGAATAATAAATCAACGTCTTTGACCACTTTACTGGGAACAATTGGTTAAGATGTATCAAGATGTATCAGGCGCTCGTTGTACGCCTTTATAGCCTGGGCTGAATAGTAGTAGTAGTATTTTTAGCAATTCGGTGCATACTTTGGGTGAACAATTGAGAATCAATTCTGCAAAAAGGTACGTCACGGACAGGATTCGAACCTGTGCGGGGAAACCCCATTGGATTTCGAGTCCAACGCCTTAACCTCTCGGCCACCGTGACTGTGGGATTCCGTGTAGTATTGTTGGTATATATTCTATTGTGAAGGTATGGATCCTTTTATTAGTGGCCAATTTCAATTGTGTTATTATTCTATAAATACATTACTAGAATCGATCCAATGTTATTATTTTTGATCGACATTATTATTTTTGATCGACACCAATGAAATAAAAACAGCATTATTAAACCTCAATCCCGCCTCTTTGAGTTGTCGTCCTAGCCATGAGATGTCACATGCACGAGACTGGATGTCTAAACGTCATGCTACATTTCATGTTTCAGTGCAGAATTAAAATTGATTTTTGAATCTCATATCTGACAACATCGTTGTTCTATTGTAGTAGTTTTTCAGAATCACCCATTCGAATTTCCGTTTCAAGATGGCCGCTCGACACTTACGCTGCCGACTCCGCTTTAAAGCCTCTAGGCACAGTCTATGATACCTATGATATTCACGCTGCCTTTCGCCAAAGACAAACTTGAGCACTTCGCTAAGCTAAAATGATCAACTGGAAGGTAACCAATTCACAACATCATCATTCCAGAAACGACAAAGTAGAGGCGCCATCGATTACTTGTCTGCTTGTATCCTCTTCTTCGTTTTCTCCTATTTGGACAAACTCACTTGTCAGCTGTCGCGAGCGTCAAACTAATGCTAAATCGTTGGGTTTCAGCGACTGTATTATTGTACGGTTGAGACTGCCTTTATCGTTGTTTTATCGCTGGCCTGCATGAAAGATTCCGAGCTATATAACACGACGATGTTTACGCAATGGCTGGTGTACAGCTGCCCGATCCGACATGCAAAGCATGCCCTCCCGTAGACTGATACAGCGGCTACCGTATATGGCTATGGAATTCTTGGATGTGGACATCAAGTCCGGAGTGAACATAAAGAGTTCGGCGCCTGTACGTCATATAGATGACACAAAATAAAAGCAGTTCATGATGTTTCACTCATCTCATTTTCTCACTAGGGTCGCGGGGGGTGCTGGAGCCTTTCCCAGCCGACGTCGAGCCAGAGGCTTTTTGGTGGCCAGCCAATCGCAGGGCACAAGGAGACAAACGACCATTCACGCTCACACTCATACCTAGGGGAAATTTTCGTGTCCAATCAGCCTACCATGCATGTCTTTCAAATGTGGGAGGAAACCGGAGTACCTGGAGATAACCCACGCAGGCCTAGGGAAAGCATGCAAACGCCACACAGGTGGACCGACCTAGATTTGAACCTAGGACCCCATAGCTGTGAGGCCGATGCGCTAATTTCTCAGCGACCGGGCTGCCTATATAGTAACATGTTTAAAATAACTAATATAATCTGAATTCAGTACTTATACTGAGTGTAGCAGATGCTTTAGCTGGTTTTTACACTTGGCATTGTGTTCTGTTCGATTGTACCTAAAACTTGACCGTTTTTGGCCTTCTGTGATTGTAATATCATAACATATACAAAATTTGTTACAGTAAGAAAAATATGATTGCCCCATTTTAGAATAAATTCCGTGACACTATACTTGCACTTGGAGAGTGCCAATGACCCTGCAAACTCTGCCACAGAGCAGCTACACAACTCTAAACAAATTATAATATAATTGAGAAAAAATTGGGGAAGGGCTCCCTTGAGCCCCCAAATGGATTGCGACCTTGGCAGTCGCCCACATTGCCCATGCCAGAAACTGGCCCCGTTTACACTTTTGCGGTGAAATTTAAACACCGTTATTGCACAGACCGCACTTTAATTTTGGGGTACTTTCTGTATTTTTCTTGGCGTCTCCTTCGAAATGTTCATTCTGTGACTCCTCCGTCTGTCTAAACAGCAAGGTTTTAATCAGCTACTAAGGTCATTGGTCAGTTCTAAGCCCCTCCATGGCGAATATATTGTTGAGATTTCTCAGGTCTGAAGTCGAGTGTCATGAGTACCAATTCAGTCAATTACAATCTTTTGTAAGTTACATTTCTTTTCATTTCCAGGCTTTGGACAATGTACCTGTACTCTTGTACATTTTAGCCCTAAAGACACTGATTCTTTGTTTGGGCTTCGCTGGGGTGAAGATTTACCAGAGTAAGAAGGCAGAGGCAGCTTTGAAACAGCAGCGGGCAGAGAAGAGGGAATTGGCTCAGAGGACACAAGAGCAAATTGATAACTTGAAGGAAGATTGAGAGGAGCAGCAACACAATGGTACCACAACAGACATGACAATTTCTGTAAAAACTATCTTACGTGGACACCAACTGATTAGCATTATTAAGATGCCTAACCTCACACCCCATCTATTCATTCATTCTAGGTTCAAATGAGGAAGTTACCTGACTGGCTGCAAGATGAACTCAGTCAACATGAAATCAAACCACACCTACTATTTATTGAATTTTGTAACATTTATATTTGTTAAATAAACTATTCAACACTGTCAGTGTGTTGGGCTGAATGTTTTATATAAAGTAACTGCACACGAATGTTTAGACCTCTGAAATGAAAAAAAAAAGTCTTTAATCTATGTGACAATATCCCAAACCCCCACGATACAGTTAACAGTTCCAGTAACAGCTTCCAATTTTCAAAGAATATAGTTAAGGGTTTCCTGCCTTTTGAGATAACTCAAGCTATAAATATATCTACTACACGTTTGTATCTCAAAAAGGTCACACATTTCGTACACAGGTTGCATTCAGGTGACTTTAATTTATTTAATCATCAGTTAAACATCTTTTAACAAATACACTCAGGTGGTGAGCAACAGGTTTACATTAATATGCTAAATGTGACGACAATTCATGTTGAAATGACATTTGGTGCACCCGCATTAAAATGTGCTGGGCCACATTGAGAACACTATAATAGAATGTTACTAATGTGCATCAGTGGTTAGCTTGCAGACACGATAGCAGACATGAGAGTCGAGACCTAAGCGCGAATCTTTCTTCGACTTGGTGGCGACTCGAGTGCAGTGGTGTAGTTTGAACGAGTGGATCAGTATGTCCTCGGGAAGACTGAGGTGACCCAGATGATACTGGCAATTGTCCACTGTAGGTCATAGTGGGCTGTGACTGGTTGTAGGCTTCATGTGATGGGTACAGAAATGACAGTCTAAGAAGCACAAAAGAAATTAAACAAATGGCAATGTTGTATAATTGAAAGTGAGGTAAGAGTCAGTCCCTCCAGGATTCCACAGCTGATTTTTTTGTAATAGTTGCTGGCTAAATTGCCTGATTTCACAGCAGGGAATATTTTAATTGATGCCTTTGAGAATTTTTTTTCTATAAAATATCATGAAACCCATTTTTGATTAGATTACACATTTACAGACAATATTCACAGAATGAAGATCAAAATCTATGAATCAATACTAAAAACTCTGCATTAAATACATAGCTCAGACACAGAAAAAATCCATTACATTAGCTACAGCTAATTTTTGGAAGGTTTGTGTCTGATCAAATGTACAAATTGACCGGTTTCTATAGGAGACAAAGAAACTAGTCAGTACCTTAATGTAACAAATCAGGCTATAATGCATGTTTTTTTGGAATATGGGAGGAAACCGACATACCCATAGAAAACCTTAGCAGGCACGAGGAGGACATGCAAACTCCAAACAGTAAGGCCAGACCCAGGGATTGAACGCTTGATCTTAGAACTGTGAAGCGGGCGTGCTAACCACTCATTCACCAAGCCTATGGCAAATACAATCACCTAAAACACTGTTATTAGTTGATTCTACAATGTTGGAAAAAAGTTCAAATTACATGAGGAAAGGTCATGATTTGTGATACCTTGAAAAAGCCGACGATTGGAAACATTGCCGTAATTGGATGAATACGCAAGGATACCATGGGATTCACTGAATTTGGGGTTCCTGAAGGGATTGCGATTGTTAACTTTAAAAATTACCTTCCGACTCCTCTGTGAGGTCCAAAAGAGGTTGGCCGGCCTTCTTTTTGCGGACTTGACATTGCAACATAAGCATCTTGAGGCAGCGCAGAACAACTGCGGCTGGCCTGTGGGGACATCATCATGTAGGCAACCCCCTCCCCTTCATCAGTGCCACCGCCTTCACTAGGACATGGCTGCTTTCCCATGTCCATGTAGCGATCGGGCTCAGGAAAGGCGATACTACGTGGGCTGAGCGGTGACTGGGGTTCAATTGCCTCACTTTGTTGGTACTGGGTTGGGGCTGTCTGGATATTCAGGTTGTTCCTCTCTCTGTATTTGGGTCTACAGCGTTTGGAGGCCAGTAGCTGACTATTGCTGGATGTCGGGGACCGGCTGAAATCTGGCAGGCCCCGCAGCGCTCTGACCGCATCCCGAACCGCTTCGTGAATGTGCTGTGCTGTCAAAGCATGGGAGGCAACTGGATCACGCTCCACGAATAAAGCGACGAAACGGCAATGCGGAAAAAGCTCATTGATACCTTGGTCTCTCGCTTCAAACCAGATCTCTCCGGGGCCGATCGGTGCCGACCGGCCCAGCTCCAGAAAAAAAGATCCGTCCAAGTGGCCGAAGCGACGGACCCCGAGCAAAGGTATTGTGACGGAGGGTAAATCGGCACAGGCGCTCACTCGCACGAGGATGAGGGAGGTTGAAGTGAGGCAGAGGTGGAGAGCACCCGCCATAGACTTTGAGCGACCCAGACCTCGTGGCTTCGCAGAGACGGACCAAACCTTGAGCAAAACATACAATTTAGGTATATCAACATTGCTGTTGTCCTGGTCTACTCCACGAGCAACCTCCATTGACAAAACCGATGCAAAACTGTGTTCCGCGTTTGGTCGGAACACATATCTCAAACTAAATGTAGTCAGGGGCCCAAATCCTACAAACCAGTTCTCAAATCTCTCAACACCTGGCACCATAATGCAACTACATATTACCCGCTTAAAAAAATAAATGAATGAAAGCCAATAAAACGAGGTGAGCATTAGGGCCGCAATGATACAGTGATCTTGATCAAATCTAAATGTGTCAGAAACATTGTCTTGCTTTAGACATGCCCTTTTGTTAAAAAAATGGTTTTCGTTCAAATGTGCAAAATTTCAGCAACAATTGTCTTTGATTAAATCATGCCTAAATGTAGACCTCATTAAAGTCTTAATTTACAAGATGTTTTTATCGCACAACATGCAACATTGTCATAGCCTTTAAAAAAATCTATTTTAAAGGATAACTTAATATTGTATTGGTGTAAAAAAAAACATCCTTCTTGTACAGGTGTAAGTAATTATTACACGCTGAAGGCCTGTAAAGTCACCCCTGGTGTTGTTGTTGATAGTGTGTACACTCATTTCTCTAATTTTATAATTTATAATGGAATTGGGCACAGCCTTCATGTTGTAGCCCATTCATGCTGGTTAAATCATCTTAGATTGCAAAAAATCATTGGCTGTCATTAACGGCGGCAACAGACACCTAATTCATGTTTACTTTGGAGTATGTCAGTGCCATTGACAACAATTAAACCAGTTACACTGGGACCATTCGTTAACATTTTTAGTAATTCGCACTAGTAACCCTTGGCATTGATCCATAACTAAGAAAAACCTCCAGGATTCAAACCTCTTTGAAGAAAGCCGCAGGTGGCAGTGTGCAATATCCATCGTCCTCATCGTCACAAGCTTGATCATCATCTTCACGCTCCTCCATCAATTTCTTGAGAGACAGGTACCAAGCCTCTAGATCCGACTGGTCGGCTGCCACGAGCACCATCGTCTGGTCCTTAGCATACAGTGCCACCGTGAGGCCTTTCTTGGAACTACCCAGGTAGCCCACACCAATACAGCACCTCAGGAAAATCACCCTGGGAAATGGCATCTCATTCAGTTTATACTGCAAAACTCATGTAAAAGTAAACAAATGATACAAGTAACAGGTATGAACTGCCCTGTACATTGACTTTACTTTGTCTCGTAAAAAAAAAAGAGAGTTAAAAATGAAAACTAACCCTTGCTTGCTTGACCCAAACAGTGAGGCTTTTCCAGGCGATTTCTCTGTTGCCGCAAACTTCCCCTGGGACTTGTACCACTCAAGTCGACTCGGTCCGGTGTGACTTCCTGCTCTGAGGACAAAATACCTTCTGTGGCTTCGCTCTAGCTTGCCCAGGTAACCTTGTTTCACCACGTCACTGCGCTGTCCAGAGAAGGTCAAGAGGGTGCTGAGCAGACGCATGGAAGTCCGGTTGTTGCAGAATTCCTCGTACGAATGCAAGGGGGTCGCCTGCATCCCAATGTGATGGTCGACCTCACCACCGGTCATCTGCGTCTGATCATTGCTGCAGGAGGGGGTGGTCGCCATACACACTTGTTCGCGCCAGGCGGCACTTCTGCTGTACCCATCAACCATCTCCTTCGTATCCAGAAACAGATTGAAAAGAGAACATGAGGTTTGGAAAAACCTTTTATCAATTAAAAAGTAGGCTCCTGCATGCAATCATTTAAGGTTAGGAATAGGGCACAGGTGTCATCATTACTCATCTTTTTATGTATTTTTCTTTTTAAACTAACGCCCAATGTGGTCAAATTGCTATATACTGTCAAATAACAATTTTTCTACTCAAGGTTTCAAAATATTTCAAAGATTGTGGTGATGTTTTGGCTTATTCATATTGTGTAATTAGGCTAATATGGCGATGTCTTTTGATAAAGTAGTACTTCATTTGCTCGAAGATTTTGGTCCACATTATTCTTTTGAATTTTAATGACTTATACAGCGTAAAACGATTATTCGCCAAAGCGTATCGTCAACTAGAAATGAGTTAATTCGCTAACAAAAAATGCCAATTATGCCACTCCAAACTTGCGTTAAATAAAACTCACCTGTTTTGGACAGATATGAACATAGCATCTCTGTTTATCTGTATTTTCCTTGAAATGGATCATATGAGGAGGTTAAATATGACTTTTTTTCGCACAACAATGCCTCATGTGACGCCAAGTGTGACAATTTTTGTCCCCACTCTTCTTTTTGGATTTACACTTTTAGTCCTGTCTGTGACGTATTAATGCCCCCTGTCGTAAATTATTGGTACTGCTCAGCAACCAATTTATACAGAGTTGCACTACTGTTGAACTCTTTAAATCTGGCTTGATTATATATTCAAAAAATCACAATTAGATTACTGAATGAAAATCAAAATTATCTTTACTTAGCCAACAATTTTATAAACACACATAAAAGTGTCCCTTTTAAATCTGTAGTCGTCAAAGTTTCCATTGCTCTCTATTTCTGGAATTCAGCTCTGTATTAGTATTGCCATTCTTTGCACATGTTTTCAGGGCTTTATTTAACAAAAACGTCATGTATTTAGGAACAATCATACAAATGACTTCAATAATTGTCTTTAATAAATCAACCAAAGATGTTTTTGGAATGAGGAAGGAAAAAGGCCTGAACTTAAAACAGTGAAGCAAATGTGCGACAATTTCTGCACCTTGCCTCATTCAAATTATATTGGCCACAAAAGGAACGTGTATGTCTTAGTCAGGTTACAAAATGATTGCAAAAAACAGGCGGCACAAGTCTGGTTTGCATAATACCGAAAGTATTTCGTGGCAGATTGCCACCAAACGGCTTTCTGTGTCAGATCTGAGATGTTGTTTCTCTTCCGTGTCCTCTCTCGAATCTTTTCATGGGTCGCCCTTTGCCAAGTTCTATTGTTGGGCGTCGTAGGACTGGTTGCCACGGTTACAGTGTGGACCACTCGGCTGTTACTCCGACATGTTTGGTTTACTCGTAGACTGTCCTGCTTCAGCAAACCCCATGCAGACTCTTGGCTCATAGGCCACCTGGGACAGGTAGGTCAACATCATATGTAAATATTTGTGTGCATTCTTGCTATGAAATGTATGCTTTTTATGCACTCCTTTATAATATCTTCCACATTTTAGTTGATTCTTGACTGCTTGTATATCAATCAGATGCAGAGCACGGAGGAAGGTCTCCTCCAGGTAGATGAATTAGTGCAGACCTATAAACATTCCTGCTGCTGGTTCCTTGGGCCTTTCTATCATCTGGTCAGACTCTTCCATCCTGACTATGTCAAACCTCTGCTTATGGCACCTGGTAAGATATTTAGCCAGATCGTTTAATATGGAGAAAAAAAATGAATTCACAGCACATTGTCTCCTTTTTCTGCCTTCCAGCCAGTATTACTGTGAAAGATGAGCTATTTTATGGTCATCTCCGTCCATGGCTCGGTGAGTGGAAAAAGCAAATACAAAGTGTTGAAAGATGAATTGCATTAAGTTGGTTTCACGTTTCCAAACACACGGCAAGAAGCCATATCACGTGATTGGGGCTCTGGAGGGACAAAGTGATTTTTTTCATCCCATCTATAAACACATCAAATAAGGACTGATGTTTACAATAAATAAAAACAATGGACCATATCATGTGTTCATTTGTTTGGATTATGAATATGAATTATAAATAAATGCCATGCTACAATACTATGTACACTGCATTGTGGTTTGAATAATTTTGAACGCAACTGTTGGGATCGGCGGCCCGGAAAAGTGGTTAGACCGACCGCCTCACAGTTTTAAGATTGAGGGTTCAATCCCCGGTGGGTACCCATCTTCATGTGTGGACTTTGTATGTTTTCCCCGGGCCTGCGTGGCTTTCCTCCCACATCTCCAAAACGTGAATGCTAGGCTGGTTGAGCACTCTAAATTGCCCTTGGGTATGAATATAAGTATTGCTATTTAATATATATAATATTTTCGTCTCTCAGGGCAGAGTCTGTTGATCAGCAATGGGAAGGCGTGGTCCCGCAGAAGACGTCTTCTGACGCCAGCCTTTCATTTCGACATACTGAGGAACTACATTGCACGATTCAACTCTTCAGCAGACGCCATGCATGCAAGTCCTAAAACATAGTGATTAATCATTGGCTTCTCCCATCTCGGTTAACAAAAGAAGTTGACTGTCATTCTCATGATTGATTGGTTAATTTTACAAATACAGTTTTCTTAGAGATGAAACCCTACCCTTTATCTAGCTATAGAAAGCTCCAGTGGCAGAGTCTTTAGGCCACATGTGTCAAAGTGGCGGCCCGGGGCCCAAATCTGGCCCGCCGCATCATTTTGTGTGGCCCGGGTAAGTAAATCATGAGTGCCGATTTTCTGTTTTAGGATCAAATTAAAATGAAGAGTATAGATGTATATTGAATTTCCTTATTTTCCCCCTTTTAAATCAATAATTGTAATTTTTTCATCCATTTTTTCTGTTTTTAGTTCAAAAATCATTTTGTAAAATCTAAAAATATATTGAAAAAGCTAAAATAAACATTGTTTTAGATCTATAAAAACTGAATATTCAGGGCTTTTAATCCAGTTCTTTTAATCCATTTATTTTTTTTAAATCTAAATATCATATCTAAAATGGTCCGGCCCACGTGTAATCAAGTTGACGTTAAAGTGGCCCGCAAACCAACCTGAGTCTGACACCCTTGCTTTAGGCAATGACAAGGAGCAATCCAAATAAAATTTATTTTAATGGTCTTAGTGGTTTTGGAGGTAACTTTTTTTACACTATAATTTGCAGGATTGCTCTCAAAAATATTTTATAAATTGTCATGTTATCTGATTGATGCTACAGTTTTTGCCATTCGCTTCACATCTCTCACAGGATAAGTGGCAGCGTCTGGTGGCAAAAGGCAACACGACCATCGAGATATTTGATCATGTCACTCTGATGACATTGGACAGTTTACTGAAATGTGCCTTCAGCTACAACAGCAACTGTCAGGAGTGAGAATAGGCCCATAATCCGTTCTTTTGTTTGACTTTATATTTTGTCTTGGTAATCCATCACTCTCGTCTCGTAGGTCCAGCAGTGAGTACGTATCAGCCATAGTTGAACTGAGTGATCGCATAATAGAGCGGCGTCAAAACATTTTGCACCATTGGGACTGGATTTACTGGAAGACACGGCAGGGGAAATGCTTCAAGAAGGCTTTGAACGTTGTGCACAGGTAATGCAGGTGGAGATATTCATGCCACAGTTTAGCAAAACTGTTGTCGAGTCATCATTGATCATAAGAATAATGACTAATGCTAATATATATCCGGTGTTAATGCAGTTTTACAAGCAAAGTGGTTCAGCGACGCCGTGCCCTCCTTGACCAGATCTCTTCTGAATCAATCTTAACACCTCACAGGAAAAAGGATTTTGTGGACATCATACTGCTATCCAAGGTTTTCATTGGTCAATGGGATTTTTAAGATATAATTAATTCTTTCATCTTCATTTATTGAATGGGCTATGTCAATGTATTTATTAGGGGAGTTATCCCCATCAATGAGGGTCAGTCGGTCAACCGACTCATGTTCATACGGAGTTTGTGTCATTTAGCGCGCAATGTTTTCAGTGTACAGCAATAGTAAAGTAAAAAAAACAGATAATGTAGACTAAGACTTCACATTAAACACTCCAGGATGAAGATGGGCGAGGCTTAACAGATGAAGAAATCGAAGCTGAGGCCAACACCTTTATGTTTGCTGGTAAGATTGTCAGAAGATACATACTCTTCTGTGTTAAGTTGAGATTCGTCCAATCATACCATCAGAACCAACCTGGGACATATCTCTCCACAGGTCATGACACAACAGCCAGTGCCATTTGTTGGACGCTTTATAATTTAGCAAGTCATGCACACTTTCAGGAAAAATGTAGGGAGGAGGTGTCAGAGCTAATGAAGGAACGCCAAGGACAAGGAATTGAGTGGTCAGAAAAGACACAAATGCATGGTAATTTTGAAACGTGTAGTTCTTATTTGGGTGTGTTAATTCACAGGGAAGATCTCTCCAACCTTCCTTTCACCACAATGTGCATCAGGGAGGCGCTGAGGTTACACTCACCTGTACAGGCTGTAACAAGGAAATACACTCAAGACATTCCACTGCCAGGGGATCGTACAGTACCAAACGGTGAGACAGGCACAAGCAAATATATATATATATATATATATATACACACATACATATATACATATACGTATATATACATATATACATACACACACACACACATATATATATATATATATATATATATATATATATATATATATATATATATATATATATATATATATATATATATATACATATATCAATATCAGAGTACTGAGTGCGTACTTGTGTGAGTCATTTTTCATTTATCTTCCACAGGTGCCATCTGTTTAGTCAGTATCTACGGAACACACCACAACCCAGCAGTATGGACAAATCCTCATGTAAGAAACACAAGACAAATATTTTTCTTATCATTCTTAAATATCAGTGTAAGAGCTCTATAGACTAACAGCTATCAGAAACACTGGCACGTGTACAGCCTCCAGTTTATACTAACATATGTTGCTTAAAACAGCCTGGTTTATTGAATTGAATTGAATGCTTTTATTGTCATTATACAAGTATAATGAGATATAAAGTTTAACAGTTTGTTTCAACCAATCAGATTTCCAGTTGGCCCCACTTTTGGATAGTACTGATGTTGACCATAATTGCATATGATTTTAGTGGGATTAAGATGAATGAATTACAAGTTTTTATTCTACATGCATTGAGGAAAATGCTACTTTTTAGTAGCTGTCCACTTTTGTGACAGCTATAAACCAGAGGTTTAAGAATTGGGCTAACTCAGCTAAATCCCTTCTATAGGCCCAATTAACCAAATGTACGGGCCACTACTACTTTATACAAATATGTAAATGTGTTTTCTTCAATTGTGGTTGTGTACTTCTCACAGGAGTTCGATCCGCAGCGTTTTGATCCAACTAACCAAGAGGGACGCTCTTCCCATGCGTTTATTCCATTCTCCTCAGGTCCAAGGTACTATCTCATACATGTCAGCTAATTATGAGACCATACTTTTGTGTTGGTCACTAATCAAGCATATTTTTGCCTTCCCAGAAACTGCATTGGTCAGAAATTTGCACTTGCAGAGCTCCGTGTTGTTGTGTCTTTGACGTTGCTCAGGTTTCGATTGACACCAGGGATTAATCCCAAAATTGGCTCAGGGGATGTTCGCCGTCTACCCCAGCTCGTGTTGAGGGCAGAGGGGGGCCTGTGGCTACAGCTGGAACCTCTGACACCACCTGAGATGCAGGAAGCATGAGATACACGATGCTGTTTTTTTTGCATTATCCACCAAAATTAACATCACTTTAAAAAGTCAATGTAAATGCAAATACAGTTGTACAAATGAATGGCCCATAAAAACTGGAAATGTTGAAATACCACAGCAAAATGATCAATTCTATGATTTTGCTGAGGCAATATTTTCTGTACAACAAAAAAACGTCCAGTATGTTTCAGTGAAATGAATGTGTTTTGATTTATTCACATACACGACGTAGAATGTAGAATGTTTTACAGATCAGCAAAGGTATCAAACTTCCATCGCCCACACACATCGCAGACGCTTTTGCCCTTACTAGCTTAGCATAAACGCAGGGATGCAACGCAACGGTCGAATCTACTTAATTTCATATCTATGGACTCGAGTATTCTTCCACACAATGAGTTTGTCTTGACTGAAAAAAAAATGCATCATGTTTTCCTCTGCTGAACAGAAATAAAACTTTATTTTGATGAAAATACATTGGAATAACTTTTTAATTGATGCGGTTCCTCTCTATTTTATTTGATTTTTTTCAGTAATTTGCTGAGTTCATTTTTAGGGATTTATTTTCCATTATTTTGGGGCGGGGCGTTTGAGTGTTGCGGCAAAGAGTCGGAAAAGTGAGCAACTTGTTCCTGTTTCCGGGAACCAAGATTTTACCGTAAATAGTTAGTTTTCTAACCACCGACAAGGTAAGTGTCAAATAATTTCCAAATGATTTTTTTAAGGATTTAATATATTATATATTCGCATGTACTTGGCGTGTTTGCAGCTTCCTGATGGCGAATCGGACGAAGAAGATGGAGGTGTGCCTTCTGGTCATTCCCGTGTTTTTGGCTGCTTGTTGCACCGGTAAAGTCAAGTTTTACTATCCGGAAAACGTTCCAAATCAAAGTAGCTTGAGATTGTACAAAAAAGAACAATATGAACAATTGGTTGTATTTGTTTTAGAACATAACAAAAATCTGATCATGCTACATGGCTTATTTTACCTCATTTTTTGCCAGTGATATACGTGCAAACAAGTTGAACAAGGAGGGCTGACATTTTATCTGGGTACTTTGGCTTCCTCCCAAGTAGAGAAATAAAAAAAATCCAATTTTATTTGCTTTCTACTAAACACATAATGGCTTTTTATGCTGTGACGTTCCATTAATAAAAACAGTGGTAGTTAGGTGGTGTAATTGAAGAATTTCTTGCCTGGACCTCAAATGTTTGAAAACCTGCTACAAAGCCACCAAATGGTTGATCATGATCTTGCCCTTCCTTTTTTTATTTTATTTTTTTAGGATCGAAGGTTTACAAAAAGGTGGGTGATGACATTGTCCTCAAGCCTAATATCGATCTGAATGGCCCCATCAAAAGCATCTTATGGAAGCACGGTTACCACAAGGCCATCGAATGGGATGCGGACGGTGTCGAGGCATATCGTCAATTCAAGCGTATGGAATAAAATGAAGAGTTTAAGGGTAATCTTGAATACCAAATGCTTCTCTCTAATGGGGGCTTCTTTCAAAGATCGCGCAAAGGTGAATAATGTGAGTGGGGAGATGACCATCCTGGGCTTGATTCAAAGTGACAGTGGCACATACTCTACAGAAATCAACTTAAGCTCCAACACTCCAATTCATCTTGCTGTTATTCGTAAGTGTGACCTTGTCCTATTTTTTTGTATTATCAGATGGCAGGTGGTGATTGGTTATCGCAGAGTTGAATGGAGAATAATGAAATGGTTTGAGTTTTTGCCACCTAAAAATGCGTGAGACATCATGATGAAAATGTTGATGGAAAGTTTGAGGGAGAAGATGACGCTTTTAATTTTTTTTATTCAGTCGCTGTCCCCGAGCCGACTGTTTTGCCATCATGCGATACCGAGAGTACAAGTTGTACTTTGACATGTGCCGGCAACACTACGGGTGCCGAACCTGTCACCTACGAGTGGATGTTTGGCCCTACCGTGGAGAAAAACTCAACCATGAAATTCATAATTCAAAAGGTTTGTTGCAGTGGTTCTTTATTTTTACATGAAGCGTACCAACAAAAAAACAATACTGGTCTCACCTTGATCATCGTAAAAATAGAGTAATACGTTTTGCCAAAAATAGACAAGACTTAAAGGTATTTAACATTGGTATAAGGTACTTGACACTATTTTGACTTAACATTACGGCTTACTTTTTAGGAAACATTTAATTCGGAGGATATCAAGTGCATTCTGCGTAATCCAGTCAGCATGAAGGGCAGCCAGGCTGCTAAAAACCCATTTCTAGCAGGTAAGATATGACAAGACAATGTTGATATAACCATCTGATTAAAAAAATAAGTAAAATACCTTTATTTATTTTAAACTTTGAACAGAGGGTACAGGAAGTCTAAAGATCAACACTGGTCTAACAGTCTTCATATCTCTCCTGACTGTAACTATAGTGGTAGTGCTTTTTCACAAATGCAGAACAGGTAAGAACAATTTATTGTGTGACAAAATTTGGGGGGTTCAAAAAAACAACAAACAAAATCAGGTCATTTCAAATTCTATTATTTCATTGAGGTAAATCAAATAATATTCTTGAAAATGTTAATCATGCTTGTCTGTTCATCTCACACAGGGATGTGGTTCTTTCAAAAAGGTGAGCAATGGAAGTGAAAATTGAAGTTATCTTTATTCATGTTATGTGCTGAATGAAATGAAAACATTTCTTTTTTTTTAAATTATTGATTCATAGCATCCATGCCATGGGAAGCAGGTTAGTATCAGCCATTACTCTTAAAGGTTTTGATATAGATAGTAATTTCTAAAGTCACTGATATCATCTTAATTGCAAAATAAAACATTGAGGTTGATGTCAATTTACTTTATGGCCAAAATTATTTAGTGTATATTGGCTTTTTTTTAACTTGCAGTAAAATAGATTTCAAAGTGATGCATATATGAGTTACATTCTCTACCCCCCCCGCCCCCCCCCCCCCCCCCCCCCCCCCCCCCCCCCTCCACTACAGATTTCTGGAGAAGGCAGGAGAGGCATAATGAGAGTCAGTCATTTTATTAACGCATTTCAATTTTGGAAATCCTGTTTAACAAACACTCATTTGTATTACAGGCCGAGGCACTCAAGGATCAAACGGCACTACGCCACATGAAGAGAAGACACTCGCAGAAGGTACAAATGTCAAAGGTTTCACTTAAACAAAATTCATTACACCTTCATTAAGTACTACTTTCTTTTCCAGAAGAAACACCAATGACGTAGACGGACGTCCCACCGGAGATTAGACTCTAAATAATTTTACACGCTTTTTTACAAGTCATGTTAGACATATCGTTGTTGAATGCATGTCTCTGCGTGAATTTGAGCAGATGAAAAAGGGAAAGCAGGCATGCAAGGAAATTGAAATGTGAACTCTAAACAATACCAGGAAATCCTCCAGCGTGTGCGATATTGTGTTGGTCAACACGCCTGACACTGTTGGCACCCGTCCTGTGGGTTTTTCGTCCGAGGGAGCCGTGTGAAGGGAGAATGAATGCACTGATGGGCGGGACTGAATGTTGAGACACCATTGCGGATCAACAATTGCATCATTGTGCATTTGTGATGCATGTTACTTCACTTGGCTGCTTTTGACCTTTTTTTGTTTGTTTTTTAATCCATTTCTGACCCTATTCTAAATAATTTTACATTGAATACATTGTCTGTTACATCCAACTATTTTAAGTTTTATTGTATGCTTTTAAAATGATGTCTCAAGCAGTTTTTGTATACTATCTTCCACACCTGTGCAATTGTTATTCATTTTTATTTTAGTTTGTAAATAAATAGCGAGTATTCCATATTTCAAACTATCAATTAAAACACTAAATATCACTTTTAAAGCACAGTGTGTCAGTTTCAAGTTAATCCACTTGCAGGCAGGAGGCCTTTTTTGCACAAGGTGGACCAATATGAGCCACATTTTAATAATGCATACAAAAACTCTTGATTCAAGCCTGCATCTGGAAAAATAGTTAGGCGTCTGTCCCCTAAAGAAAACAGATGCTGAGAGAGCAAAAACAATATTGAAACCAGTGATCAAACAATTGACTTGTGAATTTGTCCACAAACTCAGATAAGAAATCAAATTTATTACCTATATATTTTAAATTGCATATATACAAAAATGATATTATAAAATAAACAAACGATTGTTTTACAGCATTTGGACAATCTCAGACACTAACTTCAGCTATGCTGTAACAATTTAAATCTAACATTTCAGGTGAGTACTGAATATACCATGTGAAATAGTCCTCTCCTATACCTCTTGCTTTTAGCAAAAATAAATGATTTTTTCCTGTTACATTTTTTTAAAAAAACTACTACATTCTGGTGATGGTGGTGTAAAAGATTATTTCGCTACGAATGTGTTAAAAGGAGCCATCATCGAATCAGCAAAAATGAAATTAATTTGTCTACATAGAATACTGTTTGTTCCAATGCATTTCTTCTAGAATTCACATAGTAATCATTTTCC
The DNA here is from genome assembly GCF_051989625.1 of Stigmatopora argus. Taxonomy (NCBI): domain Eukaryota; kingdom Metazoa; phylum Chordata; class Actinopteri; order Syngnathiformes; family Syngnathidae; genus Stigmatopora; species Stigmatopora argus. The sequence goes on from NC_135387.1 coordinate 22,502,240, forward strand.
TAACCGCTTATCCTCACGTCTCTCCTAAGATGTCCTTCCTATTTTGATTTTCCTTTTTTTCTTTTTCAAACAAAAAGTATAATACATGAATGCAGCTAATACCATCCATGCTGACATTACACAAGGGATATCCTATAGTGATGTTAACTTTTGATTATCAATAAAGACAAAACAAAACCAATAGAATTAGGATAACTCATAGGGCTGAGATCGCTGTGCTACCATTGGTTTGTGTCCTACAATCAAACTGCACATTTTGGCCACCACTCGAGTGGTTCCCGAAAAAAAGTCTTTCATTGAGTGCATTGAAAAAACTAAAAACTAGGTGCTCTTTTCTGTCAGACAGTAGTTGAGGCACTTGAGCAAGATTGAGGCTCTTTAAAAAAAATGAGGGCAATTCATGACCATTGTTATGTCTTGGCATTTTTGCCATTAGACAAAGGTTCTGCCTCAGGAACTATGTTGCTAAGTTCAGTAGACACGGGCAGCTGTTTGACCCCTTCCCTTTTGGGCTGGTTTCTGAAGTGACGGAAGATGACGACAGCAGCGCAGGTTAGGTAGATGACGGTCAACAGTGTGAAGTAAATAAAGTATGCAAGAAACTAAAAAAAGGAGAAAAACAACAATTAGCCACACACACAAGACGTAGTGTTTCACAAAGGTGGAAGTGTCTGCATCACAAAAAGGAGCGGCAGTATTTAAATGAGCATGCTAACTTTTTGGTAGATTGGCAAAATCTGAGAGAAATTGACAATAATAATACATAATCAGATTTAAAAATAATTAAATGTTTCAACTAAAAGAGAGACAGAATTCAGTCTCATCTTAAAACTGCTAATATGATCTACCAAACACAATCTTACTGTGAAGGAACTTTAATTAAAAAGTAAATACAAAATTGAAAATCAATGGCAAATGTTGCCCATTTGGAATGAATGGGAAAGTATTTATTTTGCAAATTTTGGCTGTTTAACTATGAGGTTTCTGCAGAAACAAGCAGTACCTGACTGCAATCAACTGATTGCACTTATGAGAGACACCAGATTGGTGAAACGGTGTCCTCTTGTTTGATTGAAATGAAACCCCGGTCCAACTATGGCCCTTTGTGGATCAGTTTGGAGACCCTTGGTCTCCTTTGTCAGGCATTTATTTACCTGACGGTGGACATCCAAAGCCAGCCCCCTCTTGTCGGATAATATCAAGATGATGATGCTTTTCAGGATGGTCGCCAAGAAGGTGTTGAGGCCAAACACCAGGGCACAGAGCTCCTTGGTGAGCGAAGATGCTATCTGAAAACTAAAAAAAAAAAAAAAAAAAAAGACACTGACATTTTCTTATTATAGGTCGTGATTTGTATACACAACGTTAGAGCAAATGAGGGTCTGACAATCCGGTGTCAGACAAGTATGTCAGCGAAAGATAGTGGACTATGTCCTGTCACCAGAGTGCTTTTTTATTACAAAAGTATATCTGTTATGATACAGTTTAGTGGCAACTTGGTTGGAAATAATTACATTTCCATTGATTTGGAAAAGGAAATAGTAGTAGGCCTAATAAGACTGTTTTAGCTGCAAATGAATTACACTTGTATGGCAAGACACTGCATTATTGTATTTTGTAAATTACAAAGTCAAAGACCCTTAGAAGAAAAAAAGGGGTTCCTGGAAAGATGTTGACAAGCCTGTAGACATCCTAACAAAGCAAATCCTGTCGTATTGCTCAGCTGTGTTTAATGTTCCTTATCCGACTTGTAGACTTGACCTGCACTGAGTTCAGAGCTCACTAACTCCAAGTGTGATATGTCCCACTTTTCTGGAATGCAGCATTGATTCCATTCTACAGCCTGTGGACCTCCACACAAATCTCAGGATTAAAAATGTTTCTCTTTCTGTGTTAAAGCAATCATGTGACGGAAAGCTCATACAAAATCATCAAAGCGACTCTCCACGCGTACAACAGTGTAACAAAAAATGATTTGAGCGCATTTTTTGTCCCCTTGACGTACATTTCACTCGCACTACTCACGTGGCAATGGGCACTAGGAACTGGTAGAAGCTTCTGAAAAGAATGTAGGCCACATAACAGACCCAGATGTTTTCCATGGTGCCCATGAGCAGCAACAGGCCAGCCTGCACAGCTGTGATCACACCGATGACAAGCTCTGACCAGATATTCCACCGGATTTTCGCAAACCCCGCAGCAAAGGAGGTCAATGCACCTGCAACAGGAAAAGTTTAGATTTTGGGGGGGAATACACCTTGGTGAGAAAGAGTACACTATGCAAAAATGTTGTCACCATTCATTATTTATCAATTTGTCACCAATGTGCGTAATCATGGATTCAAGTTCACAAAATCATGTAATGTTTTTTCATGTATGTGCTGACCTTGTAACACCCCAAAACAGGACAGGATGATAAAATACCTGCCTAAACAGTAATGGAAACTGGTATAGATATAATATGAAGACTTGAAATGACTTACTAAGTAAGGTAGAAGCAGCTTCCACAGCTCCATTGTAAACATTCTTGTTCTCAGTGGCAGGGTAGACTTTGCTCCACAGGATGTGGACATAGAATAACACCAGGTAGTATCCTGTGGAGTTAAACACCCACCACAGTGACCACAATCGCAGATTTGGTCTTTTGATCACATTTCTCAGCTCCATCAGAATCTGGACGAAACGGGATGCAGAGGACAGGGAAGTGGCTGGGGTCAACTCGTTCTCCTTCTCGTTCATTTTGTCCAGTTCTGCCTTTGTAGCTATTTGAGTGGCTGCTTCTCTGTGCTCCTCTTTTAGGGCCTTGTTGAAAAATAAGGAACGTTTGGGCCAGGGAAGGCAAAGCGACAGCGCCAGACCGAAGCTGACAAAACCCAAAGAAATAGCACTGAGGGTATTGTATTGGACCTTTCCCACAGAGATGAAAAGCTGGCCCGTCACGGAGCTGGTAAACACTCCCAAAAGCACCGAGGTGCGCGAGTAGCTAGCCACGCGCTGATAAAGGTTGTGGCTGACCAGCGAAAAGATGTAGGAGGAATAGGCCACACGGCACGCCATTGTGACGCCGTAGAAGAATTCCATGAACTGCATCTCGATCAGGGTATTACCTAAGAGCAGAATGACCCAGATGACCACCTGGCTGATGCTTTGAATGACCAAAACCGGCTTGTAGCGCAAAATATCAGTAAGCAGGAAGGCAGGTACCAGGACCGCCATGTAGGAGTATGTCAGTACTGGTGTAATCTCATTGGTCACCTAAAAATGCAAAAATTTAAAGACAGACACAACATTGATGACTAATTGCCCAATATAATGAAGTGCATATAATATGTTTGAAGACTAAAAACCTTCTATAGACATTAAACTTCAACTAATTAGTTCAACGCTGCTGGACATTATAAATACAGTAGTACGAAACAAAAATGTTCTATAAGACAATTTAACATAGTGCAGTCATGAGGGCACAACTAACCTGCTGAGTGGTAAAGTTCTTTTCAGTGCTGAGTAGATATGGCGTAATGAAGGGCTCTCCAGGCTTGATGGAAGACATAAAACCATAGAAACATAAGAATATCACAGCCCACATCCATTTTCTTGGTTCGTCTGGGACCACTTCAGAGGCAGGCGGCTCCTCTAATGAGCAGACAGCCATCTCTAAATCTCCATCCAGATTTCCTCCAATGGCTTGGGTTTCAGGCACCTTCAGGTCCGTCGCACTCTCTCGCTCTGCTGAGCTTGTAGAAATCATTCTGTCATCTGATTGGAGGGGAATTCCTCAGAATGAAACTGTAAGTTGGAATCACCAAGTTGATCAGTTTTAAATCTATTCAACCACTAAAGGACCACGTTAAAATCTGTGGTTCCAGTGACAACATCTCGACCCTCCTTTTTTCCTCAGAAAGCAGTTTGAATAACGTGTTGGCAAGGTAGTTAAAATGCTACATGCTGTCAGCCACACAGAGGAGAATGTTGACCTTTGCTCCATTACGCACAGTGACAATGCGCTACAGCAAGCCAGTCACAGGGTTTGTTTCATTGTCCACCTGAAAACAGGCAATAACAACAGAAAAAAACATTTGAAAAGTCCAAAGATGAAGATACAGAACTGGTCCACTGAAATATTTAACCCTTCTGATAAATGGTTTATTTGCTACACTGAAAATGTAGTAGTACTAGTAAATGATACATTACTATATATTTCTTCAATTCTAAACTGTAACAGCCGTGGTATAAGCATTGTTATTTCCTAAAATGGGGAGACGAATTGCTACTGCCTTAAATAAGCACCCTGGATAAACAAGTTACACAAACCCTAGACGCAACTTTCATTAAAAGGTACCTTACACTATTGCCACTTTTGTATTTATGTCAATTTACTCCCGCATGAAAGGAATCTCAACACCGATTATAGAGTATAGATAAAAAAAATAAATAAACCAGCTAGCTGAATGGCTAACAACGACGTGAAAAAATGCTGAATTTATACCGTCTGTTGAAACGTATACACGACGTAATATTCATTGCAGGTGACTGGTTTTGCAATAATGTTACTTACCAAATAATTGAATTGAAGCGCGTTTAAATCGGACATTACAGATGAATGGAATTTAAATTTTGTTACATGCCTCGTGTTTTGAGGAAGAATTCGGCGTTCCTATTGGAGCTGTTTCCTCACACTGAGTGTTGGGAAATGTAGTGTAGTAGTGTAAAATGGTCGATCGAAGAGCCAGCAGCTGCACTACAGATTTCGCTAGGTGTCAGTAGTGTAGCGGGTATGGGCTGATATTCAGCCAATGAGTGAGTTATATACATAGTATATTAGAATTTGATATAAAATTATACTAGATTTTAATGCTAAAGCACAGGTTTGATTTTTTTCACTAGTCAAAATACGTTGAATACTGTTTGGCTAAAGAACCAAATAGCCTTAAATTAGGAAATGTTTATTTTTTTCAATATTTTATTTATTTAAAGTATATTTTACCATTTCCCGTAGTGTAACTGTCTTCTAGTTGCGTTCAGAGAATGGGAATGTTTGCACTGTGTTGTGTATGTTATGCTCGAATTTATTACAGGCAACAGTGGAGACTACAATGGGGTCCGGGGTGTAAAAAACGCGGAAGTGGCCTCGGCGGAAGCGGTCTGGTCTGTCAAGGGAGGAAACGTCTAGCCCCATTTGACACAAATAGCATAACATCGTTAAATTGCAGCGTTCGTCTCCCCATCCACTGAGATGATCTTGTTAGAAATCAATAACCGCATCATCGAAGAGACGCTGTCGTTGAAGTTCGACAGCGCATCGAACGGGTGAGAAGCATTGTTACACCTGGCTAGCCTTGCTAACTCGGGCTAGCTCCCGTTTAGCAATTCTCCCATTGTAAAAGTCGTAATCTATGATGCATGGGAGGGTGGTGTGGTGTGGTGGGGATGATAGAAGTATGCTGGCCCGGAAAAGAATGCAAATGTGTCCTCTTGTATGAAAATGTCTAAATAGGAACTGGATGCGATAGGCTATAGCTACTTTGCCTCGAGCTGGGGTGTGTCTCATTCAGACATCGATGTGTCAATCCTGTTACCCCAGTTAATTCAACCTCCCCTGATTGATCTCGAAACGGGAAATAAAAAGTCGCTTTTAGTATCATTTGGCACGGCTGGCTTGATAAAAACAATATCTTAAAAATCAGAAAACAGAAAATGGAACCGTTAGGACGCAAGTGGCTGTAGTAAGTTAGTTTCCTTGATGATCGTTTTTCTTTGATGTTCGTGTTGATACGTAACCAAACCCCAAGTACCGTTTTTAACCATACTTGCGTATGCAATCGCCAATTCAGAAACGAAAATAATATGACATGATCGCACACGTCTGTCAGAGCAACGCTAGTAGTAGTATTAACAACATGATGACATTAGTTTGTAGCTTCCGCATTCCTGAAGTCAAGCTGAGTCAAGTCCCCCACACAACCAAATGAGCTCTCTTGGAAAAGTTGTTTCAACTATTACAAAAAATGCAGGGCAAACCACCAAACAGGAAAGCCATTCCTAAAAAGTACACTAAAATAATGTTCACCTTGTGTCCGTCTACTATCAAATTTAACATGGTACTTGGCATTTGTCGTTTAAACCCAACGCCAACATGCACAAAGGGATTGGGCGATCAAAGACACTCAGATGTTAAATGTTATTTTGGATCATTCAATGGACACGAATGTCTCCTGACATGCTTCTGTAAATGGCAGACATAAAAACACGGAATACACATTTTAAGTAAAAGTTTGCAATTAAATCAAATAAACACACAATAAAAGCCAACATTAATAAATTTATAGCTTTTTATTAAGCATTTTAAACGCCACAGCAAAAGTGCCTAAAGCACCAGAAGTAACTGTCTTTTGTAAGATCAGAGTGGAAATAAACTGACGTTAGCCATATTTCTGTTCAGTTAGTATGACAATAGTATTTATTTAATCAATCGTAAATATACAAAAGCTCAGTTCAAACCCTAATTTCAAGAAAGCACATTAATGTAATAGCATGACCTTAACATTTTCAAAAAGATGGGTTGCGCTGTCGCAACGGTCCTCCCGACCAAGGCACATTGCATCACAGATGGCTTGAGCCAATATCTAAAGGGAAAAGGGTCACAACACATTATTTAAAAAAAATGTAGATATCTGGCAAATTAATCAGTAGCCAAAATGTAGCTCTGATTTCCTTATGGTTTCATGGCCTTTGCTCTCTCTCTCTCTCTCTCCCTTCCTTCCAGAACCAAGCCTGAGGCTGTTGATGTAACATTTGCAGGTAAGATTATGTCACATAATAATTAAGACTTCAACAATCAGTCTCCAAAGTTTTATGGAGTACGGTCTGGTATTCTTTAGTATTTTATGCATCATTTAATGTGATGCTAGTGCACCAGTATTCATCTGTTCTTGTGTTCTTGCTCTGTGTAACCTACAGCTATATATGTCAACATGGATGTTATCATTTATAAGCAGCAATTTACGTGTTTATTTAAAACTCAGCTTTAATAAAGACAGTAAAACACAGTTTTGGGGTAACAATGGAAGTATGTTTACTTACTTACAAACGATTGCCACGTCCCCAATGATATAATAGATGTTAGATTGGAAACTAAATTATCTGTAGTTACGAGTGCTAGGATGAGTGATTGTTTGTTTACATATTCCCTGTGTTTGGTTTATGGCTTTATGTTGTCCTTCCTTCTGTAGACTTTGATGGCGTGTTGTACCACATCTCCAACCCTAATGGCGATAAGACCAAAGTGATGGTCAGCATCTCCCTGAAGTTTTACAAGGAACTACAGGAGCATGGAGCAGACGAGGTATCACATGCATGGAAACACATGCACACCATGCAGATGCCAAGAATGTTTCAATGAGGTTCTCCATTCGTAAAGATTATCCGACAAAGTAAAAATAAGGTCTACAGTTCATGCGCCCTGCCCCGCTACGAAAACTTTGCTGCCATGTAAGGAAAAAAAGCAGCCACAGAGCGCCTGTAGCAGAAACAGGAAGTGCGTTTGAGGCACCCTCACCACAGTCAAGGAAGTGCTGACTGTGATGAGCCGCTGCTGTACTAACGCTTTGGCTGAAGCACAGTCACTTTTTTTCCCAAAAGAAAACATTAGCAAAGGATTATATGAAACGTCTCCCTTAAATACTGACAATCAATTCAGGGTTCAATGGTGCCTGGTTTTCTTTTCAAATGTTTTGCATATTCTGAAAAGATACTGCAAACTACCATATTTTTAAAAGAAGTTGTTTGACTGTGTTTCTGATGTTCTCGGCAGTTTTGTAATTTTTTTATTTTTGGATTGGATAACTTTATTCATCCCGTATTCGGGAAATTTCATTGTCACAGTAGCAAGAGGGTGAGAATACAGACACAGCAAAAGACACCCTAGACATAAATAGGTAATAAGTGAGTTAATTAATAAAGAAATACATATATATATATTGGATTGGATTGGATAACTTTATTCATCTAATTTTTATTTACCTTGCTCAACTGCCAGATACTCCCTACTGGCTATAAAAACCACATCACCGTTGGCAATTAAAAATGTTTAAATACAACTGTACTCAACGGCTGGTCATTGATTTTTAAATTCTAACGCTTTTTTCCCTCAGCTGCTGAAGAGAGTGTACGGGAGCTTCCTTGTTTCAACAGAGGCTGGTATGATAACATCCTGCTAACGCAAGCACTGTACCTGCTAGCTAACATCCCGCTCCTGTCGCTATTATTACTTTTTAGTAGCCGGAAATGAATAAGCTCTGTTCTGCTGTGTTGACAGGTTATAATGTGTCACTCCTTTATGACCTGGATGCTCTACCAGGCAACAAAGATGAGGTTGTGCACCAAGCAGGAATGCTGAAAAGAAACTGCTTTGCCTCCGTATTTGAAAAGTACTTCAAGTTCCAGGAGGAGGGCAAAGAAGGCGAAAAGAGGGCTGTGGTCCACTACAGAGATGATGAGTCCATGTAAGTGCAAGAAAGCAGGTTCTCTCACTGCCGGTGTCTGTTTGAACATTGCAAGAAGTGTAGGTAACTCTTTGATGACCTCAGGTATTTGGAAGCCAAGAAAGACCGGGTGACGGTGGTGTTCAGCACAGTGTTCAAAGACGACGATGACGTTATCATCGGGAAAGTCTTCATGCAGGTTTGTGAGGCCGAGTGTACCAAGACAAAACATTTTGACAAACAGACTAGATTGTAAACAAAACATGAATTTTAAACTTTATCTCGCAGTAATCCTAACCTAAAAATGAATGGCTTATAAGTATAGCCTCACAATCTTGACCTGAATTCTTAAGTAAGATTATTCAGTGGAAAGAGGCCAAATCAAAATGTCTGGCACTTTCTCCACGTAGGAATTCAAAGAGGGTCGGAGAGCAAGCCACACCGCCCCGCAGGTGCTTTTCAGCCACAGGGAGCCTCCCCTGGAACTTAAGGATACAGATGCAGCTGTCGGGGACAACATCGGATACATCACCTTTGGTGAGTAACGGCATTGGTACCAGTATATCGGCATGGCGTCACTGGGAGAGACTGAAGCACCGGTTCTGTTTGCCTTCTTTGCAGTCCTTTTCCCACGTCACACCAATGCCAATGCCAGAGACAACACCATCAACCTCATTCACACCTTCAGGGACTACCTGCATTACCATATAAAGTGCTCCAAGGTGGGTTTGAATAGAGCACAGGTTTTTTTTTTCTTCGTTTTATTTTACTGTACTTCAAAACAAGCAGTACAGTACCGCGGTAGCAATTCAGCAAAACAAACTTTAAAGCAATTTCTCAACACCACCCTTTGGATCAATGATAAGCTGTATTTTAATTATGAATTTGTGAATTGGAACGTTCAACTACTAGAGCAGTGAACTGTTATTTGGGGTTAATCAAACACTTTGTGAATTATGGCATCACTCCTGGTTAAGGACAGATAAATCCTTTATGAGAGGTTCTCAGGTTGTTTCACAATAGCACTTTTAAGGAACACCTGTCGCCGTTTTAATTACATGCTCTTAATGAGTCATTGTAATGGTACGTTCCGGCCACTTTTCTCAATAGAAAAGTCTGGTCCGTGCTGCCACACAGTCATTGCCGGTGGGCGTTTAAGTAAACATGACTACTTCCCTAATGGATCTCTTACGACTGTAAATACTACTCACTCACATTTTTGGGCAGCTTTAATTTCGGCTGCATGTTTTTGGCCTTTTGTGAATCTCTATTCCGCTCGTTAATGGAGGAGGATGTTTTTGCGCAGACAGACAGGAGTCAGGGAGGGCAAATTTATGGATGGGTGTGTGTCTTGAGACACAGGAAGATAAATACACAATAGAATGTTTTGTTCGCATCCTTATCAGTGTTGAATAGAGCAGTTTCACAACGTTTGAGTCAAGGCATACATTGTCCATGAGGCAAAATCTCACCAAGCAAAAAGATTTTCCCACAAGTGAACTGTATTATTTTTTATTTTGGGTGAGAAGAGTAGAGGCACTGAATTGCAAATAACTGCAGAACTCTTATTACTTTTGCATAAGTAAATGGTGTGGAAATGAAACAAATGAGTAAAGTGTACTTCATCTTTCTCCAGGCTTACATTCACACACGCATGAGGGCCAAGACGTCAGACTTCCTGAAAGTTCTCAACCGTGCCCGACCCGATGCTGAGAAGAAGGAGATGAAAACCATTTCGTACGTAGTCTACACTGTTTTCTCATCCGATCTCCTTGGGAATCTCTCCAGAAGCCCTCTTAATCCTTTCTTCTGTTGCTTTCTCAGTGGAAAGACCTTCTTTCGCTGATGCTGAGCCCCAGGACAGCTCAGTTGAAGCCACTGTCCGTGGCCACACGCAAATGCAACATTCTGCGACGAAACGGCACATTGGAGAGGCCTCCAAGATGCCTCTAAACGCCCCACGCAGCCCACTCAAAAATTTCAAGTCTTTTTTTTTTTCGTGCGTGTTTCTTTATTGCAAATAATGTTGGTAGGAAAAGCCTGGGCTGAAGATCATGAAAAATGGCCATTCCTTGCTTTGGATAGATAAAGAGCATTAATAGTCCTATATAAATATATGAAAAATAAATTTTTGATACAATATCTTTTACTCCATTTGGTACTCTTATGTGACCTTCACCACTTAATATTAATTTTCATGTGATGGTTTCAACCCCCCTTCTGCGCTTTCATGTCATTGTCATTTGAGGGAAAGAAATAAAAGACAAATACCACAAGAAATGTTCTTGCTTGTGTATGTATAATATGCAGACTCTCAGACTTCAGTAGTAGTTTAGTGGGTGGGGGCAGACTGAAAATATTTGCACTATTGATTTGGCTCCTGAAAATACTAATATAACATATTTTGACAGATTAAGTAGAAAATAGTTAGGCTTTCTCCTCTACGGAATTAAACTAAAATGGCATCAGAAAAATACTCGAATGTAAATGTGAAGTATCTGCCCAGGTCCTTTACTTTCCTTTACATTACTAATGATATAGTAATATATATTTGAGGTAATCGTCGAAGGACTTTGACTTTGGAATAACTGGATGGACACAGTGCCAGTTGTTCTTGGCAATTGAGAGACGTAAGCCTAATTATTTTGATGTACATATTAGGTATTATACATTGTACAGTGCATTAGTGAAATAAATGTCAGACAAACACTGCCAATTTTTACATAATTCTTTATTTGATCAGAATTAAAGGGTCACATGACGGCATGGAACTTGGATCAAGCTGTTTCTACATCCTGGTTCTTGGCCTTTTCATCCTCAGACTCAGAGGAAGAAGAGTCCTTCATGCCAATTTTATTCAAGATGTCTACCTTGGCTACAAGCTCTTCTGTGGGATCTAATATATTGCCTTGCTTCACATCTTCTGTCACCTCTTTCTGCTCCTCTGAAACCTCAAGCTTTTTCTGGTCTTGGGAAGAAGAAAAAAATGTAAAAAGTTTGTACTTTACCTCTAAGGCAATGAACATTTTTGCCACAGATCAAATAACTCGAATGATTTGATCTATGAGTTGTATACAGGGCTCACCATGGGAAAGGTCATCCTCTGAAGAAAAGTCAAAGCTGTCAGAAAAAAAAGAAAAGAAAGCACTGAGTTTCATACATGCATTCTGGCGTGTTTGTGAGATGACTGTAATCTCAACACACTTAAAAGGTTTCACCTCACATGTGCAATATACCGATTTGTGGACACAAAGTAGTAAATGACAAATATTTGCTCCCATAAACCCTGTCAAACATGATTTTATCTGACATGATTCCACCAACCTATCGACATTGCCTGACATCAACTGCTGGTATTTGTTGATCTCGGTCTCCAGTCTCATCTTGACACACATCAGGTCCTTGTTCAGTTCCAACTGGTTCTCTACATGTGCCCTCACTTTCTTCAGCTGCTGCTCCAAGTCCAAGATGGCCCGGTTTAGCGGGACCAAACGCTGACCATTCTCTAGCTTGGTGACCCTCAGGGTTTCTTCCAGATTGTGGATCTGCAGACAAACAAGATGTTGCGGGTCAGGGCAATTAACTAAGTGATTTAAGTCAATATCAAGACATCTGGAAGTCCAGACCAACACCAAAACAAACCCTGTCTGAGACCAGACCACTGCACTATTTTTAGAATGGCTCACCGTGGTATGGCCCCCCTGTCTCTTAATTTCCAGATATTTTTTCTGCTTGGACAGTTCTTTGAGCTCCAGCTTGCCAGACTGTAGCATTTCAGTGTTCTTGACCTCTTCCGCCTTTATGTTTTCGAACTGAAGAAGATAAAGAGTGAAGTGAAAAATAACAGGGTAAAGTGGAAGAAGAGACAGAATTTCCGATACCTTGCTTTGACACCAATCTTCGGTCTCCTTCAGATTATTGGTCCCAAATGTGTCGTATTGTTTGCGAATATTGTTGACTATTTCAGGCAAATTGGAATTTGGAGTTTCAATTTCCACAATTACCTCTGAATTCTTGATTTTCTCACACAGGTCATCCACAGTCTACACACAAGTGACACGTTAGTTACAAAGTGTATTCCGTGCTTTTCATTTGTTAGCCTTGGTGTTCAGCCTCACATTTTTATGGTCCTGCTCAAAGATAGCTAATTCATCCTTCACCAGATCAATCTCCTTCTGTGTCTGCTTATTGCTAAGATTAGTGTCTTCAATGTCCTTCTTCAGATGATCCAAGTCATTTTCAATGACCTTCCGTGCCTTTGTCTCATCGGCCAACCTAACGGTGACAAAGTAAATATGAAAATAGGATTTATTGTTCTTTTATTACAGTCTGCAAAAGTTGAAACAAGACGGCTGCATTCTTCTCAGTATTCCTAAAGTGCTTTTTAAAAAATAGCCACTGAAGAACCCATTTTGATATAGGCTCAAAATGTAACAAGGACAGTGCAGTTGCCTTGGTTCAATATTGGTTATCTTAAACTAACATTTTTCATCAAATCTAGTATTTTCTTAACAGATACCCAGCATTTCCCAAACTTTGATGAGCCAAGGCACAAATCGTGCCTTAGAAAAACATCACAAAATGTCTACAAACTGAAATAATGATCTCATTTCGATTCACCTGCTAATTTCATTCATCATTCATTCATCTTCCATACCGCTCACCCTCACAAGGGTCGTGGGGTTGCTGGAGCCTATCCCAGCCAACAACAGGCAGCAGGCGGGGGACACTCTGAACTGGTTGCCAGTCACTTGCTGGGCTCAATGAAACAGACAACCACTCACGCTCACAACCACACTTCCACCGAATGGGAATCGAACCCAGACTGCCTGCAACAAAGTCAGGCAGGAGAACCACTGCACCATCTGGTGGCCTGCTAATTTCTCTACTCACCATAAAAAATAAAAATAAAAACATCTAAGCATGTTTATTTGAACACAAAGCAGTTTTTCTGTTGTGTGAAAGGAAACAGGCAAAGCCACTGGTCAATGCGACCCTTTTCCATCATATGTATACGTATTATGCCTGTAACTATTTGCCATAGGCTTAGAAAGATGAAAAAATATACATGCAGAACATGACGCAGTAAATTTACTTGAAATCAGATCATTTCAGGCAGTACACCTAATGACATTTCATGGCAAATCAGTACTTGGGGAAATAAGACTAACTTGTTCCTGTAGTCAGCATTGGCCAGTTTGGTGTTGTCAATCTGGAGCAGCAGTTTTGCATTATACATGGTGATGTTCTTAATCTGAGGACACAAATACATATTACAAAGATACTGACAACATGAAAATGATGCTTAATTTATTCATTGTAGCAACAAGGCATTTATTTAATGTTACATTTTTAAAGTTGAAATAAAAGTAAATTGACGTGTCAAATTTATTTAGATATTTATACAGTTCGAGATAAGATTTTCTTGTAAGTAGTTCTTGTTTAAAATATATTCCTTAACCCATTGGGAAACAGATTATTTAATAATTTCTTATTTAGTGATTAGTATGTATTTGTCTCTGTTGTTATTTGTGCACTATGTGATGAAAGCTTTAAATCTCATTATACTTGGATAATGACAATAAAAGCATTCAATTCAATATAAAAAAATGAGAGTGACGCGCACCTTACTCTTGATGTTATTGAGCGGTTCTACAAGCTCTCCCCAATGGCGTCCCTCTGGTGTTTTCCTTTTTCCTAAAATATCATCAATCTCATCCTTCAACTGCCGATTCTCTTCCTCCAGCTGCTGGACTCTGCCGAGGTAGCCGGACAGGCGGCTGTTCAAACCCCGCAGCGTCTGTTTGTCATCTTCGGGGACGGCGGCGGCCCGCAGGACGGGACTCGGACCGTGAACCGTGGCACCGGCCAGAGTGGAATTCCGCTCCTGATCTTTCCGCAACACATTGAGCAGCCCTTCCAAGCTGGCGACGGACCCCCTGGAGCCTCTTCCGCCCGCCCCACCAAACATACTCGCAGCGCTGTTAGAAGGCATTTTTCTTAAAACTAAAGTTGATGCTTGGCGACACATGATGTTGATGGGATTTTATACCTTGTTTACGTTCCATCCCAATCCCACCCACTGTGATGCCATTGGCTCGTGAAATAACATCCGGCCAAGGAACTCAAACAATGCTAAAATTCAGGTTTTATTGCTCTGTCGTGGGAGGTAATGAAGTAGAAAAAAATAGTCAAGTAATAGATTCATCTATAGCCAATTTAAAGATTTATTTGAATGACTTTTATTTTGGCCCCTTTCAAATGAAACCATTCATAGCCTTAGACTTTCAAGTTTAGATGAATTGGACGTCCACTGCAGACGATGAGTTAAATCAAACTGGGCAAACTGGGAGGGCTGGACGTCTAGTGCCGTCAGTGGTACCTCATGAGTGCACCATAAGGGTTAAAACAATTTAATATTTGAAAAGGGTAATAATATGTAATAAATATTATAAGTGATCTGGCATATTTTTCCATAAAATACTCTAAAATCTTGACGCATTTTAAAATTGTTGGGCTTATAACAACGTATTAACGTGGCTAACGTACGTTAGATGTTGAAAAAATATAATCATTCTAAAATATTCAGTTAATTTATCCTATAGATATATATTTTTAAATCGCTTTGAAAACCTGTTAAAACTTCTCATCTCATTTTCTGAAACCGCTTTATCCTGTTAAAACTTGAGCAATATATATATATATATATATATATATATATATATATATATATATATATATATATATATATATATATATATCTCTTTAAAGTACACGCTCCCTTTACTATAACGTTGTCTTTTTCGAATGTCACTGACACAAAATGGCCGATTAGTGATGACGCTGGTTCAGATTGATATCTATGGATTTGACTAAAATTGTGTCTCTTGAAAGGCTCCACCCAGTTTTTTGGCCACGTGGACGTGAACGTCACTAAAAACTCCGTAAACAAAAGATGCCTATTTCGTTTTAACGTATGTTTTAGTAGTAACATTTTGAACTTTTATGCAAATAGAAACAACAGTGGTTACGTATGGAGTTTCCGCGGTGTTTTTCTAAAATGTATTGTGGGGGCGCGGCCTGGTGACGACCACGTCAAAGTTCGACGCTGAAAGTTGGGACATCTGATGGAGGAAAAACACAGCAAAACGGACACTAGTTTTACCCCTGGTATGTGAATAAACTCAGTATTAAGATTGGAGAGTAAGACATGGCACAGAATTGATGTTCTATAAAGCTCATAGAAACTCCTAAATGTCCAAGTTACCTAGCCTGCGCTCGCATCTGTCTGTTGTCGCTAACTCGAGTGATATTCATTGTCAGTAAGTCACGCCATCTTTCTTCCACTCATGATGGTTTTATACCTTCATTATTTTATAAATGACAACGTACAGAGTTTCCAAGTCCACAATGAATTCGGTCAGCTCACTAGAAAATGTGTGACCCGAAGCTTTTGGAGTTGCACGCTCGTCAAAAATTAGTATCCAAACGCGACAAATAGCTTAAAATCGACACTAAAGTAAAATTATTAATAATAACGTAACGCACAATATTTATTGTAATCTTTTGTTGAACTCTGCGTGTGTATTACAACGAAGAACTTCTTCGATGCTCCTTTTTACCTGAGGTTCCTGAACGTCACTGCTGATTTTGTTAATAATTACATGGAAATGACTGTTTATCTCCTCAGATCCAGGGGGTGCAAAAGCAATAAAAGATTCGTCCTATGACCAAAACCCTGAGGAAACTATCAGTAGACAGATGAGTGAACAGGGCCGATTTGCCTATGCTGCCTTGTGTGGTGTGTCACTGGGACATTTATTTACTGGGAATGGAAACAGGTGATACAAGCTAGATTGGAGCATGTCAACTTAACCTTAGAATGGTAACCCTCTATTTCAGGGGTTACCTTTCACGCTTCTGAAATAGAGGGTTACCATGGTTACCGGGAAAAAATGGGTCCTAAGCAAGACGGTGCGGTGCAATGAAGGGTACCCATTTTTCCCCCCTGTAACCATGGTAACCCTCTATTTCAGAAGTGTGAAAGGTAACCCCTGAAATAGAGGGTTACCATTATAGGGTTAAATATATACAAAAATCGTAGGGTTTTTTTTTAAAGGAAGAAATATAACTGTGCTCCCATCCCCACATCAGTGCATTTAGGGAACAGTACCTGAAGGGTTTAGTCGGATGGCTGGACCTAGATGAATCTGTGATGCCCGTCATGGGGGCCTTCCTATCAGGCCTGGGAATCGAGGGCTCTGACACCTTTCTATCCATCCTGCGAGCTGAACCACTGATGGCTACTGGAGCCACCCCCATCATACAGGTATCACTTTTATAACAAACAGAATATGATAAACAAAGTTTTTTTACATGTGACATGTTCAGATAATTTGCAACATATTTTAGTGGATTTAATACATACTCTTTAAAAGATGGAAGTTGGTGTCGTGTTATCAGATAAATTGCAAAAGGCTCCTCCATTGTTAACAGAAAAGTTGATGGGTGTACAAGCAGTGGCGAAGCCATGTTTATATACTCTACTTGTTTTGCAACTTGACAAAATGCCTCAATTTATCTGTTTGTTTGGCCATGTATGTGCCCAGAAAGACGAGAGAAATCAAAATCAAATGATAAATACTACTATTTCCACATACAGTGCTACTCATTTCAGAAAAATAGTACTCACCGGTTTCCTCCCACAACCCAAAAACATGCACGGTAGACTGGTTGAATACTCTAAATTGCTCCTAGGTATGAATTTGACCATGATTGGTTGTCTGTCCCCTTGTCCCTTGCGATTGTCTGGTCACCAATTCAGGGTGTCCCTTGCCTGGTGCCTATAGTTGGCTAGGATAGGCTCCAGCACCCCCGTGACACTAGGATAAGGATAAGCGTTACAGAAAATGAATGAATGAATTCATGCATGATAAGATAAGATGCGTATTTTGGTGCAAACCAAATAAAGGAAACGGCAGAGATTTGAGAGTGATGAAAAAGGCGCCTCTCATCGGAGTTACTACTAAATCTAGAGGCCTGACTCTTAGCATGATGTTGTTCATTTTTATTGCTAGTTTTTTAAACATACTTATTCTTTAATTGCAGGACCTCGTGTCTTTCTCTGTCAAAGATGGTAAGAAACCTTACATGTAAATTTACTTCGGTTTTGTGAAAGTAATGGACTGTAATTAGTAGGAAACCTTTTTTGGTTTCATAAATGTTGTTTCTATTCTTGAAACTTCTGGCTTATAGTTAGCATACTCCCTAGCTATTGTATGTTGCATGACATGATGCTATAGTTTGAACCACAACTTGCTCAAAACTTTCCAACTATTATTTGATCCACCCGAGACATAAAAAATAAGGTTTCTTGGTCTTTTCTTTTTCTTTTGATAAAATATGTTAAATTCCAATAGTAAAATGGCATCTTGACTAACCTTAAAGTACCTATTGGTCCCAGGCCACTATGATGCCAGATCAAGGGTGCTAATTCGACACGTCAGCTTTTTGCTCCGAGTATCTCCGCAAGAGCTGGAAGACTTTGAGGAGACGCTTAGTGAGAAGCTGACGGAAGGAGGAGAAGAGAGCGAGTAAGTTGCTAAACGAGTGGATGACCGTTTTTGAAAGTTTATCTCGAAAATAACATTGAGGAAAAATGTAACTTCTGCAGCTGATTCCAGTGCTTTCTTAACCAGGGAGGAGTCATCCAGGCGACGGAAGAGAGAAAGGGGTCGGAAATTAAGACGCTACCTCCTCGTTGGACTCGCAACTGTTGGTGGTGGAACTTTGATTGGTGATTATTCTTTGATTTGCCACACACTTTATCGTGTGATCGTTGGAAAATCTTGGATCATTTGCGATAGTACAATCAATAATGTTCCACTTCCGACGCACTGGTTGAAGACAGGACTCGTGTTTATGACCGCTTCACACCATTAGCTTTGTGGCTATTGAGACAAACAGTAGCTAGGAAGATGTTAAGAAATGAGCTTTATCCTTGTTTTCCAGGTGTGACTGGTGGGCTGGCGGCCCCTTTAGTGGCAGCAGGGGCCGGCGCTGTGCTGGGGGCCGGTGGGGCCGCTGCTCTGGGGTCAGCCACTGGCATCGCAATCATGGCCTCCCTGTTTGGGGCAGCTGGAGCCGGGCTTACCGGTGGGTGCAAAGTAATATAAAATGAGTAAATGTCTCATCTAATTGTTCTAAAATACAATACTTTTTTTCCTACTCGTTAATTTCTTTCACCAGCCATAGAGGATTTGTTGTCTTTGTGAATTTTCTTTTCCCCGTTTGCAGTATTTTCTTCACTTTTCCCATCAGGTTACAAGATGAATAAGTGTGTCGGTGCAATCGAAGAGTTTGAATTCTTGCCGCTCAGTTCTGGAAAGCATCTTCACCTTACCGTAACAGTGACAGGGTGGCTCTGCACTGGTAAATACAGTAAGTGTTGATCATAGTTTTATTTTGAATTGGTGTTATTATTCAAAACTTAATCTATAAGTATAAATACCTTTTAATAGTAAATACAATACATACCCTGAAACTAGTAGCAGAATTGTATTCAATTTTGTAATGTCGTTCTCTCTTTCTCTTTGCCCACCAACGCATTGCTACCAATATTAAGTACTGTACTTCACATCCAATAGTTAAGTAGCACTTAATTTGAAATTGCCACCCCATTGACCGGGCTAACTGCTCTTGTCCAGGCTCATTCCAGGCCCCTTGGTGTAGCCTGGGAGTGCGTGGGGAGCAGTACTGTTTGGTGTGGGAGTCACGTTTCCTCAGAGATCTGGGCTCGGCCATGACCTCTCTTTTAGATGGGCTGGTCAGCATGATGGCTCAGGAGGCCCTGAAGTACACAGTTCTCTCAGGTAGGAGAGTAGTAGATCATACCATGTGCTTCAAACATCTAGGGTGAATATGTTTTTCCACTCCAATTGAACTTCTCAAGTAATTTTTCATATATTTATTTCTTTAGGAGTTCACTGAGCTGAAATCTCTGGTCATATTAGTCTGATACGACCTCTGTTTTTAATTAAAATAGACGGGGACTTTGTGATTTCCTCTGTATTCATCACTTATGAGGCGCTTACTTGAGCTTCAGTGATGTATTTCTTGAACATCGTTGTCCAGGTATCGTAACGGCTCTGACATGGCCTGCCTCTTTACTGGCTGCCGCCAGCGTCATCGACAATCCATGGTGTGTTTGTCTGAACCGCTCAGCTGAGGTGGGAAAACACCTTGCTCAAGTTCTAAGAAGCAGACAGCAGGTAAGAGGAGGGGGCTTTTTAACACTATAGAAATACTTTGGTATAGTTCATTAGCTGACACATAAGATCAAATATATCATAGCAACACACATAAGATCTTTCTAGGATGTGATTTTGATTTGATTAATTGATTTGGAAAGACATAAACTTTTTATATTTTGTCATATGCAAGAAAATGCTTGGACTGGACATTCAAACTCTCTCCTTTATGTTAAAAGGGGAAGCGGCCAGTCAGTCTTATAGGTTTCAGTCTCGGCGCTAGAGTCATCTACTTCTGTCTTCAGGAGCTTGCTAATGAGGAAGGTATAAACAAGTTTCTTCCTTTATACTGCATGGTACCTACTTGCTATTTTTCTTATCCATAGCAAAACTGCGTAATGACAAATTGCAATTACTAGCTTATGCTCATTTAAGGCCATATTTCCAAGCTTGAGGACAATTGATCGTACTTGATTGTGTTTTCGAGTCATTGCATTTATTTAAATTGTGAAAGGTCTCTCATCAATTGTAACTTGAAATGATCACATTATACTCACTTTTTGATACTGTTTCTAGGAGTAACATTCGCATATAGGTCATGCCAATAATAATGAGGAACAAGCAGGTCACAGTCATTGAAATGTTGTGCTTTGCTGCGGTTCCTCAGGTAGTGAAGGTGTTGTGGAAGATGTGGTTCTGCTGGGAGCTCCAGTGGATGGCTCGGACAAGGCGTGGGAGAGAATCACCAGGGTAGTGGCTGGGAAAATAGTCAATGGATACTGCAGGTAAGATGTGTTTATGTATTAGAACAGTAGAACGGTAAGAAAAAAACTTGTGAGGTGAGATGCTCGTATCATCAAGGTCCCCTGTATTTGAATTCAACCCTTACAAACGGTTTGTTTCAGACATTTAAATAAACATGTTTTATTGAACTTCATGTACAGTACATTTTTATTGACCTGTTAAGCACATCTTTTTTATGTTTCAGTATTGTGGTAATGTCCAAACTCTGTGTGATGTTGTATTACTTACCATGGTGAAAACAGGTCTACTTAAATTCCTAGTTTTTGATGATCCTTCAACAAGACTACTCGTTATTGTAGTTCAATGGCGGATGCTAGCACTTGGAGAAGTTCTAAATCTTTACAGTTAGATACTTAGAGGGAATGCAGGTTGTCTTTTGTCAAGTCTTCTCAGCAGGATATTTTCCATCTTTCAGGGGGGATTGGCTCCTTGGTTTCTTGTACCGAAGCTCAGCTGCCCAGCTCTGCGTTGCTGGGCTACAACCAATTAACATTAAGGATCGTCGTGTTATCAACGTAGACCTTTCCTCTCTGGTGAGTATTTTTCTATTTATTTTTTTCTTTAAGAGGGTCACCATGTGACAGTTTTCAAGTGCACTAACCAATTAGTGCATGGTAGCAGTTTGCATAGATGAGTCATTCAACAACAAAAAATTCGGGCAATCTCTTTGGATGGAAATTTAAATATAATAAAATCGATCCTATAAGTATATGTAATAAATCAAGCTCAGGCAATAATATATGTTATAAATTGTATTTTATTAAGGGAAAAGCCTTACACGTTATTATGATGATAATACAGAATTAGGAATTCAAAATCATTCCTAATTTTTGTCACATTGTTTCGATTACCAGCAGACAAGCAGTGGGGCGTGTCCTGCTTATAGCTTAAATGGGTACAGAGCGGTGAAACTACAATAAAATATTTAAGGCAGTCAAACAACTGCATAATCTATATTGAAAAGGTTAAAGTAATGTACGTAACATGTATGCAATTAAGATAGCTGACTAAAAAAAAACTTGCTCCCGTGATCTCTTTGTTTCAGTTTAGTTGGAAAGTAAACCTAAAGTGGGAGTAGCAGTTAAATGCTGGAAACCCCTTTGAATAATTGTTCTCCATTTGTAAAAGGGTTTTTTAATTTCACTGCCACCATATGGTGTTACTATCTCAAAGTTGAGCTTTCAGGTCAAAAAATAAACTCAGCCAAACAACCGCTTGTACTTCAAAACACATTGACATAGTACTTCACTGCAACATTGTCCTAAAAATTCAAATCTAACAAATGAGCAACAAAAGGAGGATCAAAAACAAAAACCCAAACAATTACAATATAGTATTATTTTCAGGAAATTGATCAAAGATTTTATGAAACACAAAATTACACATTTTTAAAGGAATATAAGAAAACCAAAATAAACACGTATTTATGTAGTGTGTTCATGTGCCATAGGTGAAAGGTCATTTAGACTACATGCATCAAATGGACACCATCTTGGTGGCAGTGGGAGTTCCCACCAAAGAGGTCCCACGATCCTCCTTTGTACTTCCACAACCCGTAACTCTTGCAAATGGCCCAACAGACAATCATCACCAATCTCAAATAAAGCACCCCTTGCGGGAAACACAAAGTTCCGTCCTGGAGACTTTTACGGCAGACATTAGTGAGGAATCGACAAGGACTACGGAGATGGCCGATGGCTGGGATGTCCCTGATATCTCAGACCTTTTGGATGCTCTCAATAGTGACGATAACGAGTCCAAAACTCCACCCAGAACAGGGAACAATGTACCTGCCCCTTACGAGAATGCCACTGACGATAGACCTGTTTTTAATGAGAGTGGTGATGAACATGTGTCTTGGAACTGGGAAGATACACACTGGACTGCTGAGCACGGCCACAAACAAACCTGACCGATACTGTAGGAAGTTGCTCTCGGATTAGCTTCTTACTAAACCATTTTTTACAAATCAAATAAGAAAATAATTTTAATAATAAAGGCCTCTACTCAAGAGAGGATGACTTTGTTTGCCGGTCAGTAGCATATGGTACTGGAAAACTCAGTTTAAATGGATGAAAGATGATGCACAGGTCCTGATGATGAAGATGAAAGTAGAATTATCGCCAAAACTGAGCCAAGGAAACTCTTAACCCTTTTAAAAAAACAAACTTTTTATTTATCTATATATATATATATTTGTTTTTAACAACTACTAAATACATTTCAGTATGTGTCCCCAATCCTATTTCTTTGGGTCATTTCAAATGGCACACAATATGGACATAAATGGTTGGATTTTTTTCTTGTGTGGGAACTAAAAGGGACTAAAGATGGAAATGAGCTCTCGGCTACAATCTTACATATTTCCATCTATTTGTTCATTAACATGAATATAAATATGTTAATATGTGCTGTCCCCTTGTTAAATAAATCAAACTCAAACTCAGTGTGCAGAAATGAACAAATAACAAACATGTTATATATTAAAATTGTAAAAACTATTATTGTATTAATTGTGAATTTTTCCAAGGATTGTGTACTCAATTTCAATCTGCACTGTAAATTTCCTGAGGAAAATGGTAACGTCTTCAATATAAATTGCCTTGCCAATATAGAGGGCTACTATCAGTTATCAGTGTTCATCGTCAATGGTCACTCAAAATAGCACTAATCTCATTTTATTTTCTTTGGGGCAAATTATTTTAGACTTGGCTTGGGATACCTGAAACCAATAAAATTAGAATTCACTAGACTTCAGTTAGCATGTTTTAACGGCCTCCCAGGTGTTACAATTACTGGCTGAAAGGGTAATCGGTAACTGTGGGTCTCCTTTCCTATTCTGTCAAAATCCCCAAAACAATTTTATCACCTCAATATACTAGGATGTGGGAGGAAACCAGAGTACCTGGAGAAAACCCACGCAAGCCCGGGAGAACAGGCAAACTCCATACAGTGAGGACCGACCTGGGATCGAACCCAGAACTGTGAGGCCGACGTGCTAACCATTCGGGCAATGGGCCGCCTCTACTGGCTTAAGTCACATTTTAAAACAAAAATGAAATCGTCACAACTGAACTAAACCCCTTTTACCAGAATATCTGTTAGTTTAAGAATCCAAGTCATTGTTAGTTACCTTTCCAGTTTCCAGTCATACATACAATAGCTGATTAATTTCCTTAGCATACCTGTTAATTTAACCAATTACACCCATCCATCACCCATTGAGTCCTTGCGTGGCTACCTGATTAGGGAGAAGAAAAGGCAGTTCAATTTCAGCTTGCTCAGCATCCAGCAAATTCACGGCATCGGTGGCGGTGGCAGGTGGAGGGGTTGTGTCAGAAGCCCGAGGGGACGGGGGATCGCTGGAGATGTTGGGTTCTCCTGAGTTGCGCAGGGACAGGGAGAGTGCAGTCGAGGGTTGTCTTGGCACTCGTGAGGAGGAGCAGGGCAAGATTTTCCCAAGCGCTCGCTTAAAGTCCCTCATGAAGAGAGGGTAGATGATGGGATTCATGGTGCTGTTGCAGTAGCCCAGCCATGTAATAGCGTCGAAGAGCGCCAGGGGGACACAGTCGCAAACTGCCTGCATGAAAAAAGTGAAAGTCACTGCACTGGTATTTTTGTGTTGGTTCAGTAGCAATGTTCCCTCTATTTATTTGTTTGTCTGGGCAGAATGACAACCTCCCTGAGCACACTGAGTACCGATGTGAGCAACATCATCATTGCTCGCTATGGGCACACACCAGTATCACACCTGCCATAAGCAGGTGCATGTCTACTACACATAAATGATTTAGTAATAATAAAATTTAATGATTAATATCTATGAATGGGCGGCCTGGCGGATGAGTGGTTCGCGCGTTGGTCTCACAGCTAAACAAAATGGGATTTGATTTTGTGCGCTCCATATGATTTGCTGTGCGCAGAGAAGACGAGAGTAGTGCGCAATTGCGCACGCTCGCAGCTTAGAGGGAGAATGTTCAGTAGTACTACAGTATTTTTAATGCCTGGCTCAGACTACACAATTTGAGTCCGATTATAGTCAGGGGCGGAGCTTTGCTCTTAACAGCACAGTGTGCTCTTTTGATTTTTAAGAAACTAAAATTGGGAAAATAATTCTGACTGTGGGCGACCCGGTGGAGCGATTGGTTAGCATGTCGGCCTCACAGCTCTGTTGTCCTGGGTTCAAATCCAGGTCACGTCCACCTGTGCGGAGTTTGAATGTTCTCCCCGGGCCTGCGTGGGTTTCTTCTGGGTACTCCGGTTTCTTCCCTCATTCCAAAGACATGCATGGTAGGCTGATTGGACACTCTAAAATTGGCCCTAGGTATGAGTGTGAGCGTGAATGGTTGTTTGTCTCCTTGTGCCCTGCGATTGGCTGGCCACCAATTCAGGGTGTCCCCCGCCTGGGATAGGCTCCAGCACCCCCACGACCCTAATGAGGATAAAGCGGTTCAGAAAATGACAAAACAAAACACTTTCCGATAACTAGAAGTACGCACGTGTCTCTTTGTAATAAAGGGGTATATATAAATTTGGCTTAGAAGTGAGCCTGTGAACACTGTGATGAACATGAATAAACATTAGAATGAAAGAGGACAAATGGAGAAAGAGACAGCTGCTACAGGGCAGCTTCCAATACTATCAGGTTCAGATGGGGCTAGAACGGAGAAGGTGTGTGTGTGTGTTTCACACACACCATCTTGAGTGTGAGAAGGAAGACGAGCAGAAGCACAGAATGTGCGCTTGTGTTCTCCGTCATCCAGTTCTAGGCTAGGAGGGGGGCACAGATGGGAAATCAAAAATGCTAAAAAAAATCAGCCACGTGTCATCACCATTTCAGGCTAGATGGAGTTATTTAGACTGACATGGCAGTGAAATTCAAAAAGTAAAGCTGGAAAACAAGCATAAGTGGTGACTACGAAGTGTTATTTTCTTGGTCCTGGAATGAGTCAGTCACAGTTAAAATGCCAATCTATAATGTATGTACTGAATGTCTGCTGGATAGCGTGGACTTGATGACATTTAAAAAATAGACTGGTATCCAAGGTTCTATCTTGCTTGTGCATTTATAAAACACTAATGGTCTTACAGAGATAATGATTGAACAACCTCTGACTCGGTGTGACACCATTGAGTGACTGGTTTGTCTTGAACATCCAGTAGAAGAAGAAAATGCATGATGAGATGATGTGATGCGTGAAGTCGGTGTACTTTACTAACCTCGGCCATGTTAGTGATGAAAAAAGGTAGCCAAGTGAAGAAGAAGAGTCCCAGGAGAACTCCAAGCGTCAAACTGGCCTTCAGTGCCCTCCGTCCTTGTCTATGAGCTAGGTGACGCTCACTGTTTACTGATGGCTATGGACAGAAGTAAAATAGAAATAGGATTCAATTCAATTTGTATAGTACTATATGTTCAGTATTGCAAGGATCATTGGTTATCTAACAAAAAATATTTATGATATGGTAGAAAGGGTAATGCAGGGCATGATTTTTTTTTAAATTCAGCACAGTAAATCAGGTTTATTCTTATAGTCCAATAACGTAAAAAAGATACCAAAGAGCTGCAGAGACTCTTGTACTGCACTTAGTCCCGTAAGAAGTCGCCTTTCTTTTGCATCATTCTTCCTTACACAAAAAGGAAGAAATGATACTTTGTTTATTGAAGAGTATTTTCGCAGGTTTATCTTCTCGCACCCACCTCCAATCTTCCATGTGTGAAAGTCTGTTTTATCCCAGCAACACATTTAAAACTAAAGTTATATATTCATTGAAAGGTGCCATTACAACTGTGCCAGATTGTGGAAAGCAGGACGCTTTCCTCAATCTCGGACTGACTTATTCCACAATCACCAAACCCAAGAAGCGCTGTAGCCAATAAAGATCAAAAAGTATTAGACTAAGTGATCAAACACTGGACTGAAGATAAACAGGTTGGTTGAATCCGCATTATAAATGGATCAATATTGGTTCATCATTGTATGACATTCCCTTTAGCACACCTTTATCTAGTTGAAGCATAACCCAACTCCTAACCACTACTACTATTACTACTGCTACTACTACTACTACTACTACTACTACCAGTACTGCTACTATTTCTACTACTACTACTATTACTGCTGCTGCTACTATTTCTACTACTATTACTACTACTACTGCTACTACTACCACTACTACTACTACTGCTACTATTTCTACTACTACTACTACTACTACCACTACTACTACTGCTGCTGCTACTATTACTACTACTACTACTACAGCTCCGTCTAGTGGATGTATAACACTCCTCTACTATTACTACTACTACTACTACCACTACTACTACTGCTGCTGCTACTATTACTACTACTACTACTACTACAGCTCCGTCTAGTGGATGTATAACACTCCTCTACTATTACTACTACTACTACTACAGCTCCGTCTAGTGGATGTATAACACTCCTCTACTATTACTACTACTGCTACTACTACTACTGCTACTACTACTGCTACTACTACTCCTACTCCTACTGCTACTGCTACTGCTACTGCTACTGCTACTGCTACTGCTACTGCTACTGCTACTAATACTCCTACTCCTGCTACTGCTACTGCTACTGCTACTGCTACTGCTACTGCTACTGCTACTACTACTACTACTACAACTACAACTACTACTACTGCTGCTGCTGCTACTATTACTACTACTACTACAACAACAACTACTACTTACTACTACTACAGCTCCATCTAGTGCATGTATAACACACTCCTCTACTCTACTACTACCACTACCACCACTACTACTGATGTGTTTTATAATTTTAAGATTAATTCATTGACAATGCACCAGTGCATCTTTACTTACCGGTAAATTATGTGGTACTGGGGCATCCTGGTGACTGCAATCATCTCTGTCTTGGTGGGCTCCATCCCCAAGCGAAGGAGGCCAAGACGGTTCCCCGAGTGATGGATGCGGGTGCGGTGGGTGACTCAGGGCCGCGACCCTTTTGGCTTGTCTACGAGCTGCCAGAAGGATTCGACAGTAGGTGAAGCATATGGCACTAGAGGGTAAAAAGAAGGTGAGCAAAGTTGCCACCAGGGCGAAGGGCAAGGTGACATTCAGCCGGCACTGAAAGCCAACGCCTTGGAGATGGAAATCGGACGCTGGATACAGCAAATCCGAACGGGAGCTGTTGTCGGTGCCTAAACTGTGCCACTTCATCTCGATGGGTAGAAACGAAGCAAGCGCCGCCAGCCCCCAGGCAGCTCCGACCAGTAACAGCGCCCGGGGCAGGGTCATCCTCTGCTTGTAGCGCAGTGGCGAGATAATGAAAAGGTAGCGATCCAGACTGATCACGCACAGGTTAAGAATGGAGGCGCTGCAGCACATGACGTCAAAGCAGAGCCAGACGGGGCAAAAGGCCGGCCACAGCACCCAGGCCCCGCACAACACGTTGAGCATGGCGGGCGGCATGACCACCAGAGCCACCATGAGGTCCGATAGAAAGAGGGACACCAAAAAGCAGTTGGAGGTGCACCGCAATGATCGGTGGGCAAAAATCAACACGATGAGCAACACGTTGCCGCACGCGGTGGCGAGGATGATGATGGTCAAGAGGAAGGCTAGCAGCCAGGGACCAGCGCCGCTGATGCTCCAAGTGCTGGTGATGGGGAAACTACTGTTGTAGCTTCTGAATGAGTCTGACTCAGACATGCCGCTGGTTGGAAAGTCAACAAATTGGCTTCAATCGTCTCCTTGGGAACACGGACCAAGCAAACGGGAGCAAGTAGACGATCCAGTGGTGAAGATCTTCTGTCCATTTGGATGCGTCCTTATGTTGCTTTCACAAAATTCCAAATAGTCTCATCCATACATACCTAAATCTGTTTTTGTTCCACCTCCAGCAGCAGGAATGAGTCACCCGCTACAATAAGTTCAAAATATGACTGTCATCTAAAAGTAGAAAGGAGCAAAACGAGAAATTCTTCAAAATTTCACCTCACCTCAGTGTAACCGTCTTCCATAAAACTGCGCGGAGCTTATGCTTTGCCTACACTTCTTTCCATTCTGAGTCGGAGCAGGGAAGCAAAAAAAGGACATCAATTTCATTTTTAACCAGGCACGCAACTATCTCGGTCCTTTGTAACGCCGCATTTCGAGTCTCTCGCTCTCGTTAATCCCCGTGTCGACCACTCCAGCGTGCCTCCCCGCCAAGGCGCACAGATTCTGAGAAGGAGTGTGTCAAAGCATCGAGCTGTTAATGCATAAGCATGCACAATCACAGCCAAGATTGTCTAATTCCACATCATAAGCGACAACGTGGGCGGTGGTGCTCCATGTTTCATCATGGTGATTTTCTACCAATTGAAGAAGTTGGCATGGTTTACAAAAAGGTTCTTCTGCAAAACAATTACTTTTAAAATGCATTTTTAGGTTAACTAAAGACAAATCTAAGTTGCCTCACTACGAAAACAAATATTGTAACAATAATATTTTTGTAGTGTTCTTCATTAATCAAGCTTTTACTCAATTATCCACTTTGACGCGATTCACAGACACTGTATAAGCATATTATTATATCTGATATGAAATTGATTAGTTATAAGATTGTATTGTATGTGTGTATTTATTAATTCTGCATTTACAGAATTAGAAAGGAACAAATTAGAACGTTTGTTATTGATGACTAATGGTGCAAAGATACATTCACGAATGACTATATATACTATGCCGTATGTTGACAGGCAAGTCTTATTTCACTCCAAATTCAACTTGATAAACTTCAGCTCCTTGTAAATTTTTCAATAGTTCACAATTACCATGTATTCAATCAGTTCACTCTTTTCAAGCTTGTGTGTTTAGGAGGGGGAAAAAATCCACATAGTGCTGTTTTCATACTGATTTTATTACATAAACAGCCTGTCGTGACCAAGAATATTTCATACAGAGCCACACAAGGGGGAAGGACTTCCAATAAGCAGACATTTGTGCCTAATAAGAGGACAGTGCAAATAGTGACTCCCACAAAAGCAAAAAAACAGATTTTTTTAAACAATCCTTTGATGTCTTCAAGCTACTGCTCCTGTTAAACAAAAAGAACAATAGTTACAACTTGAGATTCGACATACTGCAGCTCAAGAACACCTGCTTGAATGGTTAATGTTAACCACCACCTTATTGACAGTGATATTTTCAAAATAAAATAACGGATGAGGAAATGCATTTACTTTTGGGGGGATTTTGTAACTTGGATCTTTTTCCTATCTCGAGTCACTCATTTGCAAATAAAAGAAACCGTAACCTGAAATTTGCGTATTTAGAGGCATTCGTAAATAGAGGTATGAGTATCTTATTGCGTTCCAAGTGGATAACGGTACAATCTCTGAATAGTTGCTCTATCTAGTGGTGATGTTGGTAAACTACAGTTGATTACTGGTTTAAACAAATTGATCATGAATGAAGTACTAAAAAACCTTTTTACACAAGTTTTCATATTTTAATAGCACAAAACTGTCACCAGCTAAAGACAAACAAAATCTGTTCTGTGAAAATAAGTTCTTTTACACCAGAAAGATTTTTACTACAACAGTATAATACTACTTCCTGATTCCTTTAGTTAATTTTATTAAGTATGTCCCCTGTAAAAAAAAAAAAAGGCACTGAAACATGAGCATTCACAGCCAGCCCTCCCAGTTTAAATGAATAGGACGCCTATCGCTATCAATTCCAGCCAATGAGTTAAAAAAGGGTGATTTTAGACAAGACAGATTTTTTTTAATTGGCTGGTAGCCTACATCATGATGTGAATTTTGTGTGTATATATGAATTTTACTGACCTTTTTAGGCAGCAAGTAAGGTAACCTCAAGTCATTTTGACAGTTGGCATATGCCATGCCGAGGCCCATCCCTGAGCCGAGCGTAATGGGCCATGTGTGCCCTAAAAAAGAAGACAAGATATATTATTTTTTTAATATTATTATTCGTGGCATCATTTAGTTGTCTGTTCATTAGCCATTATTGCAATAATGAGAACTTACTTTTGAAGAAGATGACAGAAAACACTATTCCTAAGCCCAGACCTGTGCCTGGGGAAATATTAATAATAAACAAGAGCGTCAACCCCAATGAAAAATGACACGTAAAATTTTTATTTACAGTAGTGTTATAGTAAGCCAAAATTATCCCTAACTCCTACGCGTACGATGTTCATGTCAGTAGGCTTCTAAAGAAAATCAGTACTATTTCTTTAGCCATTTTCATATATTTATGACTGCATCCCGTCTATGAAATGAAGCATATGCTGCTTTCTGAACCACCACTAAATCAAATATTTTTGTTACGTGTAGGAAAGTCCGCCAATTAAAATAAATAAACATTTCTGATGGTCATTGGTTTGCCCTTTGCTAGCTCGTTAGCTACACTACCACTCAATGACAACTGCTGCTCCTCATTTTGTCCCACATATTCTCATCATAATTATTATAAATGCAGATAAATCGGGGGTTATTACCAAGCTTGATGACGCCATCTGCGAGGCATCGGTCCCACTTTTTTCCCAGCTCTTTCTCAGACATGCTGAGTTTTTAGCTTGAAGCAGGCTCCAGGTGTCAAAAGCTGACTCGTGCTGCATTCACGTGTTAACGGAAATATAATAATCAGGGGAAAATAACTCATAATGGATAAGGGGTGGATACAGAAATTGGCCAAGTGAGTTAAGTAGAACGACAGAAAATTGGATCAAATATAATATAACAAATCATATCCAAAATATAGTAGAAGCGCCATATAAGATATAGACACTAAGTACATGGCTGTTTATACTTGCTCACCTGAACGCAGCACACTGTTCTCGCGATATGAGACATTTACCGCGTTGAAACGCCCTCATCGGGGTCGCTCAAAGTGCTGTAGCTTTAAGTTATGCTTTTCAAAGTGATGATTTGCCACTATATTTAGTATTCTTTCTTGAGAAATCTATGTTCACTTTTATTCAAGATTTAATTTATGCTTTTCATAGTTATAATTTGCTAGGAATTTAGTATTATTTCCTGAGAAGTCTATGTTCAATTTCTGTCACTCACACACAAGAAAACATCAGAAAAAATGAACACCTCGATGAGTAGAATAGACAAGAGTCACCGTCCATAGTCTGAAACTAGCATTAAACACAAAATCAACATTGACAGCGTACTAATTCTAAGTATAGTCTTCTTTAATTGTGCAATATATATATATTTGGCTACTTCAACAAATACACCCAAAACTGGGTGACTGTAACCAACTGCATGAAAAGCAAAGAGGTAGAAACAAATTCCTTTTAGATAAAATATATCTTTGGGCTAAAACAACAAAATCCTCTTATTTCAAACTGCACGTATCATACTGTACATGTCACTGACTTTTCAAGCGCAATTACCAAATTTACATCAACATAGCAATGTGCCTAATTATGAAAAATACACAATGAACATCAAAACTTGCATCACTACAAGCATGTTGTGATTTCAAATCCATTATGAACATATTATACCTAAAAGTTCCAAAACAAGCAGTTGAGCTTAATCGTTGGACTCTAGCTGGGGTGGGTTTTTGTGTGTTGCTGTTGCAAGCTGCGTGCTTTCCTGCCTTGCTGCTGCCACGGATTCTTTGCTGATAGCCAGAAGGTCTCGTAGCTCCTTATTCTCAATCTGACCAAGAGAGTGGCGAGAAGATACATACATGAGAAGATCTAATTTTTGTGTTAAACAACTGTTCAAATTTAAAAAATAAATGTGTATGTAAAGCAGTACAAAAAATTTAATGGGGGAAAAAAACTAATTGAGTTTTATCCAGTAATGTGTCAGATGCATGTCAATATTCACTAAAAAAGTGCAGGATTAGTTTTTCCTCTATTCATTTCCTCAATTTTAACCATAAAAAACTAATTGTGGGTTGTGTTTGTCACCGTTATTGTAGCCAAGAAGTTTAGTCACCTCGAGCTGGGCAAGCTTCTCTCGAATAGAACAATAGCGCTGATCATCCACCTGCACGGCCCGTCTCATGACCTGGCCCATTTCGCATATTCGCTCCACCTTGGTCTGCACTTCCTGGTTGAGAGCAGTCAACATGTGTCTAAATTTAGTGGACTGATGCTGCACCTGTCTCTATCTTTGCATACTCTAATGGCATATGAATACTGTGGAGACAGCCACTATACTTTTGCGTGGTCCTCGTGCAGTGTAAGAACAGGCTGTGTGTCCATCTCCTCCTTCGCCATCATCATCTGGAGCATCTGCTTTCGGTAACGACCCATTATCAACTCTAACGTATATTGATGCTCTTCAAGAGACAACCACAGCTCTGTGTACAAAAATGCATGTTAAAGGGTTACATGGGTGATGCACTGCGGACAAAAATATGCTTTTTTAAAACCTTTATTTTCTTGCTGAAGTTCTTTGATTTGAGTGTTCTCTTGAGTCAAAAGGACATGAGGTTTGTACTTGATCATCTCTTGGAACTCTGAAGTGTCATCTGAATGCTGAGGAAAATATATAGTAGATTCATGATAAGCCAGCAATACAAATATGAACAAAAGAAAGCTGGCGTTTTAACCCGGCACACCATGGATCAACAAAAAAATGCGAACCCGGGCATTTTAATCGGGAAACATATTGGAAAACTATTGAAACTATTTTACTGAACCTCAAACAACATTGAATGATTACCCGCCCCACCACTGTAGCTATATTTCTGCAGGACACATCCAACGATAATTTTCGCTGTGCAGGAAAAGAATGATTAAATGATGTATTCACCTTGTCTGGAAGAGCATTTCCCACCTCTTTCATGGTCTGGACCCTCTGACTGAGAGCCCCGGACTGCTCGATGAGACCCTCAGCGGCCGTGTCGTGGTCTTTTAACCTCTCCAGCAGAGTCCGTGCATCTCCCAATACTTTCTCTAAAGTGCAGGCCATCTGGATGAAGGTGAACCGTGTTTGCAACGCAAATCAGCTACTCTCGTCGGCTTAAACAGTCTTCGATCATCCCCCAAGAGCTCCTATTATTTTGCAGATATGGCTTTAACTAATAAATACTAAAATATGATAACTGAAACAACGAGAACATTGAAAACAAACCTAAGCACAATAAACACGAACAGTGTACGACTGCTTCGTATCAGGAAGCGTTTCAATATGATGACGTCACATCCGCATTAACGCGAGTCGGTTTTATTTTTATTTGTCCTTTTATTTTAGACATTTGAATCACTGTCGCGTAGATTCGGAAAATATTAATTTATGGAGAGAGATAAAATTATGCGATAGAAGATAAAATGTAGTAAGAAGACATTTCAAACAAAATTTCAAAATCATTTGCGACTAAAAACGAATACAAATAAACAAAAGGCCATTTAAACTGAATTTTCAAATCTGATTAAAAATGTGTAATTTATAATGTGATCATTTTAAAGTAATATAATATGCTTGACGCTTAATAATTACGGAAGTACTGAATGCGTAAAAACAACAACAACATGTAGGGTAAGAATTTCTCTATTTCAATTTTACACTCTTTGGTTGCTGAACTTTGGGCAAGTATCGCGAGAGCAGCCGTAAAATTCACTACGTAATGTGCCGTGCTGCTTCTAGCGGCGCTGGTGACAGTGCTGAAAGCTGTTGGGGTGAGTTTTTATTAATATTTATGGTCAATTACTGGACTCGAACACATTTATGGACATGTGCTCTGAGTAGATATACCTTGTTGTGCTGGTGACTTCGAAATAGAATGTTTTTGGCCGATCTTGTGGGGCCTTGATCGGAGCCGACGTTTCACCCTCAGCATAAATCACCACCCCACACACGGACCCACCAGTTTAGCATTGCTCTGTAGCTTTAGCAACTAGCACCGGGTACGGCCTAACAAAATCCCCGCTGGTGACTATTATTGGTCATCAAAATATTGTAGTGACACAACTCGTATGTAGTTGTTATTTTTGAGTCCTTGTCATTCAAAAACATTGCGAGTACAATACATTAAAGCGATCTCGTGTTCCAATCGCGGCTTCTTTGTTGTCCGATCCTCGTGCGACTAGCTTTTTATTAACCGGAGATGAGTAAAAGTCTTAAATTTATGGGGTTTTAAGCATGCATCTCACGCACTTGATGTTCAAAAGTGATCTTTTTTAGGTGAAGTGCTGTTGTGCTAGAACGGATCCTCCATCGTGAAGTTAATATTAATCCGAAACTGGATTATCTTATTTCCCTTGTACGACCCGGTTGAGTGTGCTTGGCGACAACCTGATACTTTCGGACGCCGTAAACAAGCGCATCCGGCCCGTAACAAACTTATTGTGGGATGATGTACCACTACCGCGTTGATCGATTGGTAACGCCCTGGACACGACCACCAAATTGTTAGCTAAATGCTAATGTGCGCGACCGGACAAGGTCATTGAAATAGCACACTAATGCACGAGAGCGACAATCACTAACACCGATCTTACTGGGAGAAATGGCGTTTAATGTGGGACACATTTCTTTCTTTTC
This sequence comes from Stigmatopora argus, assembly GCF_051989625.1. NCBI lineage: Eukaryota > Metazoa > Chordata > Actinopteri > Syngnathiformes > Syngnathidae > Stigmatopora > Stigmatopora argus. The sequence goes on from NC_135387.1 coordinate 22,537,287, forward strand.
ACGCGACAGCACAGCTGTGGCGCTTTTGGTCGCTGTGGTTGTGTTGCGACGTGTTTGGTCAGGCCTTCACTTCAGCAAGTCCAGCTGAGTATGGCGGACTGCTGAGAAGTCACATGGCGACTCCTGTCAGAGGGTTTGTTTTCCTGGAGCACGCGTGGGCCCTTTGAATGTTGTCAGGCTCTTAGCACTGGATTACTATTACATATAATTAATAGATTTTTTGTGTGTCAATCTAGTCCCATCATAAACTGCTCAGGCAGGCTTTCAGATACACGGTTAAACTTTTTTGCCTGTCTTAAAAACGTTGACATTTGCCCTATCCCTTTCTAACATTGAAGTAAATTTGCGTGCTTTTTTGTGTAGGACTACTTTGTAAATAATTGAGGGCAGCACTGTAGACTTATCCCCCCCAAAATTGTCAGTATGTAAAATGTGGTCAAACATAAACATATTCCTTGTTGCTCTACATAATGATTTCGGGAGTCACTTTCCCCCATATAAAAATAATTTGTGATACATTGTTCACAATGATTATCTGACCATATGGCGATAAAATAATTATCGATACATGGGTCAAGTACCTACCATTTTCTATGATCCTTTCAAAGAGTAAAATAAGCTCTTTCTAAATAGAAAAATAAACAATTGGTGTCGCGATCAATTTAAAAAAAATGTTTCTCGAAGACGATGTAGGGCTGCACGATATATTGTCTGTATACCACCATCGCAATATGAGCATGCGTCAGTTCTTTTTTTGAACACGCAAACTGCTTTATAAAAGATCCCTTTTACATACAGCAATCTTCCTCATTGACAGAAAATTTTGGTCTAGTCACTAGTGGTAGACGCTCTAGTTAACCTGTTGGTCCCTTGATTAAACGGTGGCATCTTTGTAAAACGGTATTGATTCTTGATGGGAGGATATCGATAACCTGTTGGGATAAAAACAATCGTGATATATCACCATATCTATATATTGTTACACCCCTAGTTCTAACAGCCATATTAACTCGTTGGCTGCATTTGACGTTGATAGAAAATCGGTTCCTTCACTGTCAGTCTTCTCAGTTCAAATGGATTGAATGTCTATTTAATGAAATGAGAGTACGCAGAGCTCTCAATTATGGGTTATGATCTTGTGCTCTACTTAGTTTGGTAAAGAAAGTACAGTTCGTCCATGCAGTCGCAATGGAAGATATTGCATCACAGACAAATGAAAAACAACCTATCCTTTGCCTCTTGTTTTTAAAGCTGTGTACAGTATTTAGGTCAAGTTTCAATGTCTAACTCACAGATGCAATTCTTTAACTGTTAGTTGGGCCCCAATGTAATTTATCACTGAATACCATCTCTTGAGTATGCCAAAAAAATGGTTGTGTTCGTAACTGCAGCTCTAGATCACATTCGAGGAACAGAGCCATAAATATCAAGATCTAAACGAAAGGTATGCATGTAACACTTGCCCCAGGCTTCTCGCTGTGCTCTTACTAGTCTGATGCATTCATGGGCATTTGGGGAGAACTTATTTTCGTGTCATGAGTCAGGCTTACCAAAACACGCAAAGGCACATCCCCTTTGAATGAAATAGAATGGGCATACTCTGGGTGACCAAACTCTTACAATTGTAGTTGATTAACAAAGGTCCTGACTCTTGTTCACATTTTTGGGTAGCTTGGGTAACCGTTAAGTTACTTGGTTTTATGTTTCTGCTCGAAACGAGTACAATTTTCATCTGTATTCAAATGACAAACGGGATAAAATTACCTAAACATCATATTTGTCAGACAAATGAAAAATGCAATTTCATCAAAATAGTCAATAAGTGCAATTTAGCTGTGTCTTATAGCATTTTAAGACAACGCCTTACTTTTTTGGAAACTTATCTTTTGAAGCGGAGTGTACAGAGGTAATATTTTCAAAAACGTTAACACTGGGGGTAGTGATACCTCATAAGTATCATACATTGATTAAACAAATGATCAACATTTGATAGAGTTAATTTCTCCATTTTGATGGAAATTTTAATTTATAATGCTGGTACATTGTTTGTAATCCTTTGATTTATTGTCTTTAAAATGCTAATGTAGCATACCTATTAATGTATCATTGTGCTTCTCCCCAACAGTATGAAGTAAAACGGGACTGAATTTTTTTTGTACCATCCGCAACTGCTTCAAAGTTCAGATCGTAAGAAAGAAACCGAAGAGAAACTTCCAAAGCAAAACAAGCAACGTTGCAACTTCCAAGACTCGTTGGATCTACGATCATTTCAAGGGTTTCAAACAACATAAGCAACCAAATCCTGAATTGACCAAAAAACCAACACCAGGCAGTCTACACAAGCAGAAAAGAAGCAATTCTACACCCAAATCAATTGTGGGAAGACGACAACTGATCTGAAACCAGAAGTTTGTGCCTACTCAACAGCTTTGACAAAGCACACGTCCCAACGCTGCTCATAGCTCTCATCCTCACCACACCACCAACTCAACACTGGGGTGTAGAGTGAGCTGCTGTCTGCTATTTTATTTTATTTTCCATAAGTCCCCACTCTTAAACCCGCTCTCCTCACCCACTGTTTTCATCAAACATTTTTTTTTTGGGAAGCCGTGTTTTTCTACCAGATTTTGTCTCTTTTCCCCCCTTTTTGCGCAGCATTTCTTTCTGCTTTTTGCTTGATGCAAGCATCTACAACTTGTGCCACAAGCCTGTAACAAGTGTGCATGTGCGTGTGTTTGTGTCGTACTGTGCGTGAAGAGATCTGCAGAAACTGATTAGTCATCAAGAACGTGGGAATTGCCTTACAAGACATAAAAGGTCAGTCTTAATTTATTTCCTGGTCAGCATAACTTGTTTAGTTATGCATCACATTTGACCTCATTTCTCTTATTTCCCCTGGATTTTTAATTAGGTTAAAAAAACAGGGTTAGTGTTTGTCTTTTCTTTATTAAGTGCATTTATTTGAGCATTTTTCAAATATAACAATGGCCACCAGTATTTCTATTAAGCTTCTCTGTTGGTAAAAAAAGCACCTCACAAGTACTGGATTGTTGGGTTTCCCCTTAAAAATTCTGTACCACGGGAAGCTATCTCAGTGTTTCCTTTTTCAGGTGATGCCTGCTTAAATGGATTTTCCTTTGAACCATCCACCATACCTCATAAATTGTGTTTTATCTCTTCACTTGGTGTAATTGTTAGAACCCTAGTACAGGCAGTTGTCATGCCATATTAGCCCTTTAACCCCTACCTCAACATGACGACTAAAAGAAATACCGATTTTTCTCTTCGAAGCCTTCTACCTAATAAGAATGAAAAGTATAGTACTATACCCAAAAAGAATATAAAGTTGTTCAAAAATAATGAATTAAAGATGAACAAAAAACAAAATAGCTCTAAGATGATACAGCATATTAAACTTTATTGTGCAGTATCCACAATATGGATCGATATACGACCAGATTGGATTATGACCGGTGTTTCGGGAACCAAGTGTGCTAGTAAATTGACGACTGCCTGTAATCTGTAAAATGTGAAGAGCCACTCGTGGTTTTTATATTATAGGCAATATTGCTAGCAGTAGAGAATAGTTTGCCTTTGGTAGAGACCACCTTCCACATATAGTGCTAACATCCTGTACACAGTCCTGTCAGGGGAGAAGAGGCCACACAACCTTGATTGTGAAACTGACCGGCTGACCTTTTATGCCTCACCCGTCTTGTTTGTACCTCTCTTCACCCCCTGCAGATATCCAGCGGTGTATCATTGGGGTGGCATTAGAACTAATCATTTACTGTCCAGGAACTACTCGGAATAAATTACAAACACTAATCCAAAACCGACAAAAGTGGGATTTGAGTTTATGGGAAAATATGGGCAGCCCCTGGAAAGGCTTTGTTGAATTTACCATGCCTGCATCGCCACCCACCACGTTTGTTAGCGCTGACCTGAGCAACACCTCCCCTGCCGGACTCAGCCTTTCGCCATATGGCCGATCTGTAAGTTCCACCTTGCCACAACACTTCTAAAACTCCCCATCGTCTTCCCTCCCATCGATTATCAATTGCCCATCCACCCTTGCCATCGAATGCCCATCAGTCTGCCTTGCAACCGTATCTCTTTGCTGTAAAAGGCCTTCAACATTCCATCCCCTTCCCTCCGGGCTCCAGAGACTAGCCTCTGTCAGGGGTATTGTTCCAGGGTGACTGCCATGAAGAGTAAAGTACTTGTAAACCTTCCGAAGTCCCTTTGCTAGCCGCCAATGTCAATCTACCCCAACGCCCAACTTTGGTTTTTTCGTCTATAGGCCGGCAAATCATTGTACGCAATTCAAGATGAAGAATGTGTGACATATCTGGCATGTGGCCACCGAAGACTGATTTTGCCCACATGTTTAATGGACAGCAAAAATGAAATGAGACCCCGTACCATTCATGGGACTAAGTTATTCATTCCTGGACCAACAAAAGAGGCTGATCTTGGACCCCCTCCTTCCTATCCCATAACCCATCACTACCCTACCACCACACTCCACTGTATGTGTAGTACTGCATTTTGCGCTATTATTTTGATTTGATTCTTACAGTAGTGGGACCCTAGTTTTGAAATATTTTACTAACTAGAGGTGATTTTATTTTTTAATTCAATTGTTGTAGGAAAAATGCTCAGAAGTGATGTGATGATTGCAGCTTGGTTGGGGCCCTTTTTAAAAAAAAATGCTTGTTGTATTGGATTTTTCCCCACACACTTTTGGTATTCATTGACATCATATGACGTTTTAGAGGAAAAATAGGGTACTATTTCAGCGAAAGGTTGACAGGATGAGATTTTGAGTCATTGTGTTTTATTGTCTGTCCAAAAGTAGCTTTAATGATAAATCCTCTTCAACAGCTTAGCCAAGCCCAAGCCAGAATGTCAGAAAGGGAAAGAGGTACTTCTGAACCCCCAGGGGATCGCAACACTGGCCCTTCTATCACTCCCATGTCTATTCCTCGATCCTCTTCAGTCTCTTGCCACCCCCAGTCAGGAAGTAAAAAACACAAGCGGACTCCCTTATACCAGAGATCAGTAAGAGGGCATGCTGGGTGTTCTTGGTGATTTTTACAGTCTTCTAAAACCTTTGTCTCAGGTGATTTCTCATAACAGCATGGAAATTGTGTGGCGTTTTAAACCATGTTTAACCAAGGCGTAAGGACTGGTTCTGTAATTTTGTTTTTACTGGATTTTCTCGTTGAATCATGATTTAGTTGTGAGGTACTTCATTAAAAGCTAGACCAGCTCAGTTCAGGACTGTCTTATAACCAAGGTCTTGAACTTTATGATGGATGCGCCGCATGCAGTGTTTCAATCCCAAAATATTTGAATGTGATCAAATGCCACACAAACTGTTCATTCTCATCAGTAACTAGAAAGTCGTTTCCTTAGAAACTTTCGACCACGGTCAAATTTACAAAATGCTGTCAAAAAACTTTTTGGGTTTTATTCATGCCCAGTGAGTCAGCCAATGAATGCTACTATTTGTTCCCACTTGTACGACAACACTATAAACCCCAAAAGTCATATCACTTGTAAAGCGGTTGTGTAACTAAGCTGATGAACGTTTTGGCTTGATGAAAATCACATATGTATCTGGGTCCGGACCAGAGCCTGCCTATACAGGACCTCTGATTTATTTGAAACCAGAAGTTTATTGCATTTGTTACTGTATAATGGTTTCAATGACAAATTGAAAAGTTGTCTATAGGGTATACTACTAAAACTGTGATGCAATGCTTTCCTATTTCAAACGTGCCGAATTTGAATTGTCCTGCAATTCAATTATCAATGGATTGTCTCATTTTGCCCTGACAGCCCAAATGTGACACGCTTTTGTTTCCTTTCCTTTCACCTTATTTAAAGTGTGCAGTGTGCATGTTATCTTCAAGTTTTTTATGGTCAAGGCGTGCTGGAAACTTAATATTTGGTGTCTTTTTTTGTTAATTGTGTCTTATATATGAAACGTGTTCCCTTTCCACAGATGAGTTTTGACCCAGGGATGCTCCATAACAATGGACACACTGCTTACGCTAATGGAGCCGGTCCTGGCATTCGAGAGATGGGTGTAATAGAGAAGCTTCTGACCTCATACGGCTTCATCCAGTGCTCTGAACGTCAGGGTCGTCTTTTTTTCCACTGTTCACAGTACAATGGCAACCTGCAGGACCTCAAAATAGGAGGTGAGGACCACTAAACCAACACAACTTTCCTTGCGTGCTTATTTTTTGGTGCAGTAAATGGTTATTCTCCCCTGCTGTTCTCTGCAGATGATGTTGAGTTTGAGGTGTCCTCTGACAGGCGCACTGGCAAGCCCATAGCAGTGAAGCTGCTTAAGATTAAGCCAGAGGTGCTGCCAGAGGAGCGTATTTCAGGCCAGGTGGGGCCAGACCTGCACGTCTATCCCTTTACTGTGCTGCATGGTTATATTCATCCAGTTAAGGAACACCGTTTTATATTTGGTTCTGTCCTTGTCTTTCAACCCTAAAGCCCTGTTTCATTTCCAAGTGTTTTTTTAAAGGTGTGCATGAGATCATCCCCTGCAAATTTTGTATTAAAAGACAGAAAACAGAGACAGACAGTCGCAGCACAGCTACTTGCACATTGATTGACAACCACAATGTGTCAGCTGTATAGCATTTTAGCACTTGCGAATATAATTGAGTACCTCCAGAGTACAATTAAACCTCTGCAGTATGCTGTCCGCAAACTCCAATGTCAAATAATGATACAGCTATACATGTTAAGACGCGGAGAAGTAGTTTATGTAAGCATTGTTAGCATTTTTCCCTCGTCTGGCACTGGAAGAATAACAGTCATGCGCCAGACCTTTGTAATTTTGTGCGAATGCCCACAGCAACTCGTATTTGATAATTTAGGAGTCGTTCAACTCTAGTGAATATTACGCACACGACTTGGCCTCCCTTTGCAACTCATTCCATGTAATTGAATGAGAACCCATAAAATAAACAATGGCATGACAATGTGAGCCACATTTGAAAGGTCACACATCAAAGCTTTTACAGGTCAACAGTTAAAAGCCTGGCCATTGGCCATAAAGTCAGTTATTCAAATTAAACATTTATACACAAGGTTGATAAAATCTCAAATAACAGAAGCCTTTGAAGGATGAGTGTTTTCGATTGGGTATGATTTACGCTACTGGAATTGAAATATGGTAAGGAGCAGCCTGTTCTTTGTGTAATGCCTCATAATCAGAGCCGTTTGAATTAAATAGCTGATTGCTGTGCTGTGCCTGTGTCTCACTAAGTGTGATTTTTATAAGTAGCAGTGAACTTTTTTTGTGTCTTTGTGTTTTCACCTTAATTTTAGATTCAAATTGCTAAAATTGTCATTGATGTTTATTAAACGTTTTCCATATTTTCTCTAGGTCGTCTCTTCAATTCCTGGAAATACAGAAGGGAAGTCTGCACCTGGCCAGGTGCCAACTGGAAGTGTTTGTTATGAAAGAAATGGGGTAAAGTGTCAGTTTATTTCTGAGTTATCAACATAACCAAGCTACTGGTAATTCTGACATATAAAAGACATGCCTCTATTTCCGGACAATAATGTGCACCAGACTGTAAGCCACACTGCCCACATTTTTCTAAATTTAACAAAACATCCATATACACGTGGCACCTGACTATAAATCACAGGTGCCATGTCTAAATAAGGGGTATTTACATTTTCATTGCCATGTCGCCAAAAGTAGCATCATCTTAAATTCAATTTCAATATCAAGGTATAATGTGAGTTACCGTATTTTCTCGCATGTAAGATGTATTTGTATCTAAAAAAGAAAGACTAAATCAAGGAAGGGTATGGCCTATATGTGCACAAGACTTGCTATACTTTTATTTTATTTTATTTTATTCACCAGTAAATGTTGGCAAATTAACATTTACTATTTGTTGCTTATCTGTTTTGCAGTAAGAAAACAACCACTACTGGATTTATTAATTCCTTATGATATTGACCCTAATAATGTTCTTTGGATTCATACAGTATCTCAGAAATACCATGTTTGATGATTTTTCTCAAGATTTTCCCTTCAAAGTAACAAATTTGTACTCCCTATTAAAACCATGAATATATGGAAAATTGTGAGTCGGGGCGGCTTATATGCGAGAAATTGTAAAAAAAACGATTTTAAGGCAATTTGGGTGCGGCTTATATGCGAGTAAATGCGGTGATATCCTCCACCCCTAGTTGCCATTTGCTTTTCCTCTTTACCTGCCTTATGACAAATGGCACCTGTTTATTATAATTTACACCATTTGATATAGTTCTTTGTTCCTAAGTATTAATATTATTACCAAATGAGTTACCCTAATGATTATTGGTCAGCTTCTTCGTTTTGGGCAGTTCAAATGTTACTTAGATCTGGACATTGAATTTGATTTTGTACTTGCGTTGCGACGTTCCACATTTTGTCTGTTTAATTAAAGCTTTCCAGGGGTGTGTTTTTCACAGGAAGTGTTCTATCTTACCTACACTTCCGATGATGTGGAAGGAAATACCCACCTGGACACTGGCGACAAAGTCAGCTTTTATATGGAGACCAACAAGCAGTGAGTTTGAGCGCTCTCTTTGTTATACCTAACGGCTTCTTTGCGCAATCAAGTCTCTTTGAACACTGTCCACTACTTTTCCTATTTTTCCAGTACTGGTGCAGTCAGCGCTCGCAATATTCAACTTGTGACAAAAAAGCAAATGAGGTGCCAGGGAGTCGTGTGTGCTACAAAGGTAATAAATAGTCACTTGTTATAAAGTTTAGTTTAAAAAAAAATTCACAACATCCTTGAGAAGCACTGACTTGAAAACAAATATACTCTGGTTGTCTTAGTTTGAGGTTTTATTTGTTTATTATATTTTTTTAATAGATTCTTTGACAACTGGATATATACTGAATCTATCCTCAAATTGTCAAAATGGTTGGTCCTGCAGTTTAAAACTTGATGAAATACATTGTTTTTTCCAATGTATATGGTTTAAGTCAACACAATTTGTAGTTTGTTTATTCATTTTTTCCCAAAACATTACGTACATTGTTTGTGTTTTTCGATACATGGAAACCCTTTTGCCCGGATGTCTTCTGGAAGTCTAAATTTTAGTAAACTGTTGACAATATTTTTTTTTACATAGTTGAGTCTTATTTCACCATTCTATTTTCATTTCAGGAGGCTTTTGGATTCATCGAGAGGGCTGATGTGGTGAAGGAGATCTTTTTTCACTACAGTGAGTATAAGGGTGATCTCGAGGCTCTGCAGGCAGGAGATGATGTAGAGTTCACAATCAAAGACAGAAATGTAAGTGTCTTTCAGTTCTTTACACAATCGAACAGGTACACAATTCTTCAATACTGTTCTCTGACTTCTCATGTTGTTGTGTCTATAGGGTAAAGAGGTTGCCACAGAAGTCAAACTTCTCCCTCAAGGAACTGTCATCTTTGAAGATATAAGCATTGAACAATTTGAGGGAACAGTCAGTAAGGTCATCCCCAAGGTTCCCACAAAAAACCAGGCAAGCTGATCGATCGTGTAATCGTTTTGGGGAAATTGCTTGGATAGAGAGCACCTCATTTTCATTGTTCATTCTTCTTCTGCCTGCACAGAATGACCCACTCCCAGGCTGTATCAGTGCTCGAATTGGATTCACTGACAAAGAGATGCCGTTTGGCGAAAAGGACACAAAATCAAAAGTGACTCTTCTGGAAGGCGACCATGTGCAATTCAACATTTCCACTGACCGAAGAGACAAGCTAGAGAGAGCTACAAATATCGACATCCTGCCAGACTCTTTCGATGTCACCAAGGAGACCCGGGAAATGGTAAGCAAGACAGAACGGGCTAGTAAATGAAGACAATGAACTAACCTCGAGTCTCATTTTAGGGGGTGATTGCTGCTATACGTGATGGTTTCGGATTCATTAAGTGTGTGGATCGTGATGCTCGGATGTTTTTCCACTTCAGTGAAGTCTTGGAAGAAAGCCAGCTGCACATCTCTGATGAAGTGGAGTTTACTGTTGTGCCTGTATGCTACATTTTCCCCTTAATGCTGTCTTTGACGTTAGCGTGCAGTTTGTAATGAACCTAAGTAACTCAATCCCGTGATCGTGTGTTTGCAAGGATATGCTCTCCGCCCAAAGGAACCATGCAGTCCGCATCAAGAAACTGCCCAAGGGTACCGTGTCCTTTCATACCCAGTCTGAGCAGCGCTTCATCGGGGTTGTGCAAAAGGAAGGCGTGTCGGGCACTGCTAAAAACGCGAGTCCCAGCAAGGCCAAGGAAAAGGTACTCCTCATTAATTTGAACACATATGGGCAATTGATGTTAGATTGAAAGGGGTTAGTCAGAGTCTATGATTTTCTTTGACCTTTTTTTGCTTTCTTTTTCAATGATCACCTACTCTTCCCTCTTCTTGTGGTTAGAAAAAGGACACGGTAGGACTCAGGCCCACTGCATGTAGTTAATTAATCACCAAATCACTATTTTCTTGATAAACATATTTTTTCCTCTTTTTAAGGGTAAATTGGTAGACAAGGTTAGTCTTTGCTGCCCTGAAGGTCATGTGAATCTTTTTGGATGTTTGTAGCTGACAGCATGCATCTGGTCATCAATTAACCGCTAGAGATTTGGGGAATATCAATTTAATAAGGATGACTGATGAGTTATTGATGATAAAACTTAACTAATAGTAATATATTAACTCATCGGCTGCCGTTGATGGCTATCCATTGATGCGAGATGCTCATACGCACACTCACGGGATGCCAAGACCCTAACCCTGCTCATATCATGAGGGACCACTTTGTATCCTACATATTTTAAACATTTGGCGATGTAGTGGTGGTGAACGGGGTAACCTCTAATGCCGGTGAAGGTAACGAAAATGCATATAATGTTTTATCTTTTTAATTAAACGTTTTTTGTGTTTACATGTTCCAAAACACGATACTACACTTTTATTACATTTTCGGTTCAGTTGGTCCTTATAAATCCTGTTCACTGGGGAAAGATATAGTTAGATTACAAGAGAGCTTTACTATAACATTTTTCATCACCTATGCCTACATTATCATTATACTTAACCGAGGAATTAAGGAATGTAGGTCTCACATGCATGCATTATTTTTAACAAACTTTAAAGTCATGATCCTCTTGACTTGCAATTTTGATGTGGTTCATTTCTATTTATTTATTTTTAAATTTTAGAAGTAATGTTGATTGACATATGATACATGTAGCCACTTACTTACCCGCTTCATGGTCATACAAAGCACATATTCTACTTTGCATGTAATTATTATCGTTCTATACGATGTAGGAACCTGAGGATGGAGTTATTGCATATGAAGACTGCGGAGTGAAGCTCACGGTGATGTACCACATTAAAGACTTGGAGGGAGGATATCGCCCTCAGGTTGGAGACAAGGTATCATCTACCTAAATAACTTGAGATATTTTACATTGTTACTGGAATATTGTAATCCAAAGTTTACTAGCTCTTTTTTACCTACAATACTAGTCATTCATCCAGATTCTTGGCTATGTATAACATGTAAAACTCAATGCTAGCATTTAGCCTGTGAGATCACATGATTACTATTGCTAATACACAAAGCCCATAAAATCCCATTAAAAGGGCTTACAGTAAGTCATTTTTGTTTAATGGCAAAGTCACCTTTTACCACTAGGTGGAGTTCTCCATCAATGAGGTGAAAAGAAGCGGCCAGCAGACTGCAGTTTCCATCAGAGTCTTAAACCGTAATGCCAACAGCGGCAAGCGACTGCAAGGTTTTATTGCCACTCTGAAGGATAACTTTGGCTTTATCGAGACTGCAAACCACGACCAGGAAATCTTTTTTCACTATAGGTAAAATTCTCAATTCAATTCTGATTTGGAAATTGCCAACAAAGGGTGAAATATGTTAAAATGTGTGTTATTTGTCTTCAACATCAGTGAAATGTGTGGGGACTTGGATAATCTTGAATTGGGTGATACAGTGGAGTATACTCTCTCAAAGGGAAAAGCAAACAAAGTCAGTGCTGAAAAGGTCACCAAAGTAGCTGCTGGTATGAGTTTACACTTTTTTGGGGGTGGAGCAATTGTCAATGTCCTAGCATTCAATAAACATGGTAAAATGCATGGTTTTCAGTGAATGGAATTGGCGATGATGTTAGCACAGCAGTGAACGGGGGTAAAGTCATCCGTCCAATACGCAGTGTGGACCCCTCTCAGAAAGAATATCAAGGGCTGATTGAGGTCATTGAAGAAGGTGGGTCTTTGAATTCGATTCTGTTTTTGTGTCTCATAAGATCTAAACTAATTTCATTTTCTCTCGGTTGTGTCAGGTGAAGGAAAGGGCCAGAGTTATCCTTTTGGAATCATGGGTTTGGCTGACAAGGTTGTTTGTCTGCAAAAAGGTGAACTAGTGAAATTCCAGGTTTGCACAATATCCCATACTGGACAGAAGATGGCTTGTAATGTGGTTCCTCAGCGCCTAGCCTTGGTGGAGTGTGTCAAAGACCAGGTTGCTATCTCGCTCAAATTCCTTTCATTGATACGACAGCGTTTTGCCTGAGGAAATGTTTTTAAACTAACGCGTTTTCCCCCAGTTTGGTTTCATCACGTACGAAGTTGGCGACAGCAAAAAGCTTTTCTTTCACGTCAAAGAAGTGCAGGATGGCTTGGAGCTTCAGACTGGGGACGAAGTGGAGTTCTCCGTCGTCTTTAATCAACGCACAGGAAAATGTAGTGCCTGCAATGTGCGCCGAGTCAGGTGAGAGCGATGTTTGGCTTTTGGGAATCAAATCAATCCACTGATCATTGTAAAAAGACGAATCTCAAATTGTATCATTTGACCCTGACGTTGCAGCGAAGGGCCGAAACCGGTAGTGACTCCACGTCCTGACCGTCTGGTCAACAGATTGAAGAGCATCACGCTGGATGACGCCAGCGCCCCTCGTCTTGTCATTGTTAGACAGCCACGTGGTCCGGACAATTCAAAGGTACTTTTCTCTTAACAGTCATGAATACACAAAGGTCTCTCCACTTATATGTTGCCACGCCGTACTTAGATCAGGGGTATCGAACATGCGGCCTGCTGGCTGGTTCTGCCTGGGGAGCACTTTGTAGCCTATTCATACTGAATGTACATAATTAAATTCTTTTTCGACACAGAATTTTCCGGTAGTGATCTTTAAGTAGTACCCTAAAATGGAAGTGACGTAAAGTGATCTCAGACTGGGTGTGGATGCTCATCGGAGGATTTTCAAATTATCAGGACAACGAACAATTTGTTAATTTGCCCCACCCAGTCAAAATTGATTGGACATCTAGCGCCGTCAATAGTGCCAAAAAAAGTTAACTTTTTGGGGTCCAAATGGTCATTAATCTGGCCTGAAAACCAGACTGAGTTTGACACCCCTGCCTTATTTAATGCAATAATGAATTTATTTTTAAAAAGTGTTTTGAAACTTTTTGGGAGATAAAATACTGATTTGTAATTGTTTAACCGCCGCTGATGGAGATGACTTTTGAATCAGAATAATTTCTTTTAAATGAACATCAGCCCTCGATCTTCATCATGATTGGATTGGATAACTTTATTCATCCCGTATTGGGGAAATTTCATTGTGACAGTAGCAAGAAAAGGCATAGTTATAAGTTAGACAGTACAGTCGCAAAGGCCGCAGAACAACAAAGCAAAAGCACAAAGTACAAAGCAAATCAAAGTCAATGGAATCATTAAGAATCACCAAATGGTTTGGATAAAACTTGAATGCCACATTAAAAAGATTAGATTTTGCACACATTGGCATTTATGGAAAGACAATTGGCTTTCATGAGTGTTATTTAAATAGAAAATACAGTTATGTCAGATCACTAACATACCAATCAATTGTTTCCCATACAGGGCTTCAATGTGGAACGCAAGACTCACCAGCCTGGTGTCATTGACTGAGCAATACTGTTTAGTGCTGGTAGGAGGAGGGACGGGCTCGGTCGGGGGATATCCTTGTCAAGCCGACATGGCACGAGATGCTTAAAATCCAACAATTTGGCCCGCTTAATTCATGCGAGTCACATTTCCTCACCCCCCGGCCCTCCGCCGCCGTACGATGTTCTTGATGATTGCACATGAAACCTCTGCGCGTGTGCATGTGTGATGTGTCCTAGCTGTGTGTGGGACACGGCCTTGTCCCTCTAAACCAGATTTTGGCCACCTGTGCCCCCAATTGTTATGGAATTAGCTTTGTCTGGAATTCTGCACCTGTAAAGTGTCTACTTGTTTAGTTGGAGTGAATGGGTGTGTGCGCATGTCTTAGAGTGACTTTTTCCATATATTGTTTCTCCTTTATTGTTTGCTTCTTTACACATAGACACTTGAAATGGTTTCATTGTGAGATTTCTGCTACTGTATGCTTTCCTACAAAATGCATAAAGCAAAGTTCCCTCCATAAGGAGGATCATAATTCTCATGTGTGGGCTTCAACCGAGGATTTTTCTCTGCTCGCTTTTTTGAGCAGTTTTTAAATGCTTGAATTGAGAGCTTTTTGAAAGCATGGTGTGGGTGTACGCGTGTTCCTGGGTCTAATGGGGTTTACTTTTACCAATCTGGAGCCTTTAGATACTTTTTTGGTATTCACCAGCTCCACTAAAGCAATTTCTCTCAGGTGCAGAATTCCCATTGGCATGTTATATCTGCATTTTTGTTTTCTCTTCTAATTCCTCACGTTATTGCTTTTTCCATTGAAACACGGTCTATTATGAAAAACAAGGTGCCTAAAATAATCATTAAAAAAAATGAAATACTACAAGCAAAGCGAAGAGTGTTGGTGAGGCTTAAGAAGGTTCGTTTGTTTCCCAGCCTGCCACCAATACAGAGAGCCATCTTTGGATGGCTCTCTCGTTCAGTAGAGATAATGTTATGCATCCCAAACCCGGGAGTCGAACAATACTGTATGTAATGTGTGCTTTTCTTCCCTTAGTTAAAGTCAAACTTCATATATAAGAACAAAATTATGGGGAAAGAGTAAGGTATTAGAAACTAAGTAAAATATAAAATAAAGAACAGAATGAGGATCAATCAGTCTGCAGAGATCACTGGGTTTCAGTTGAACCGCGTACAAAGGTTCTTATGTACGTTTGTTAATGGTCTTGAATGAATAAGCAAATTAAAGTTTTATGAAAAACCAAGTGTTTTTTTTTTTTTTTTAATCATATTGATGAAATCGCAGTATGTGTAAGCCAAGAGTGAACAATCAGATTTGAACTATGGCATGTATACTTGTATTGATCTCAAAATTGAATTTTGTAAATTAAAGCCCTTTTGCAAATAAGATTTATAGAATACATTTTGGCTTAAATCTTTTAAATAGATCCCACAAAACCAGTTGCTCATTTATAATCTAAACAGCTATGTAAAGCTCCAGCACCCTCACCAGGATGAGTGTGATATTGATCATTTTACACTCGTGCATAAAGTACAAAAATAGTTTGCTGTTGTGAAAAATATCTTTATTGTCCTCAAGCTGTTTCACAATGTATCACGTCATAATTAACAATTTTTAAAAACCTCCCGTGATTAATTTTTGGTACTGCCCAAATAGACGGTGAGCTCTGAGCGGTGGAGCTTAGTGTCCTTCCGGTTTGTTTTGGCATTTTGGAGTGCAGACCAGCGGGCCCACCACTCCCTTAGCTCAGCTGGCCCGGTGGGCCGTCGTGTTTTTATCAGACTAGGGGGAATAACAGCTGCTGGAGGAGGGTGGACAGCTCTTCTGGGCGGCCACTTCCTGTCACCATTTACATCAACTTCTGACTCTAATAACTCCCCACTTATTGTCTCCTTTGCCAGACTCTCTTCTGTAACGTCTTGGCCCTCTTTAGAGCAAAGATTTGGATCTCCACGGAAGGCAATTTTTTCCATTTTGCTCTTGTAATCCCCCAGTTTGGCTTTGCAGTCCACAACCTTAGCTTTCATTTCGTGGAAGTGATTCAGCAAATCTTTCTCAAATGCTTCCTCTACCTTGAGTTCATTCTCCCAGAACCTTATTTGCTCTAATTCAATCAACTTTTGCTCTTCTCTGGCCCGTTCCTTTTCCTCTAGCTCTAAAATCTCATTGTCTACCTTCTCTACCACAACTTGGATCTTTTGAAGGTAACTAAGCTGGCATATTATGGTTTCTCTTAGGTGATTGAACTCATCCTCACAACTGTTGGAGATTTCGAGTTGATGCCCGTGCGTTTTCTTGGGATGTCTGTCTTCCTTGACCTTCTGCTGAGTTCCCATGCAGCAAGATGTTTGATGATCCAAGTCGGATTTGGACTTCCTGTGACCCCGGACTTGGTTCTGGTCACGTGGATTCTTTCTTCCAGCAGAAAGTGTGATACTTAGAAAACTTCGCTTGCTTTTTTCATTCCTCTTGCCGCTATCCTTATCACACGAGGTGCTGTAAACCTGTGTTTTTCCCAGGTTTTCCAGCCATTCCCAGGCCTCCTCCATGAAGGTCAAGGACTTTCTTTTGGGTCTCTTCAGATGTTCCTGGTTCTGTTCTGTGTCGCGTTTCAAGCAGGACAACGGAAGACTATGCCGATGCTGATTCAGAGAACCGCTTCGACGCCAAACTCTCGCGTTGGCTTCTTTCTTCCTTAATGGCGGACAAGCTTGGCGTCGACCCGCTTTGGATCGGCTTATTTCGTCAGAAACCGAAGGACCGCCGTGGAACAATGCGAGCTGGACTTCTTTGGCGTGTTCCCCATACTTTCTTAGCATCTCCAGGGGACGCTCGTCTGGAGACATGCATCTCTCAAAGTCTTTGAACCTCTCGCGTAACATGTAGCGTCCAGGTTGACCTAAATGAAAATTGAGGTTTTTTTGGGGGGGGAAGAAGAGTTGTCAATCAAATAATTGTAAACCCACCACTTGTAAGCACTTACCTATGGCTTGAGCTAACACTGTGACCACGTCTTGGCATGTTGTCTCATCGGTTACTCCACAAACCAAACGTGGCAGATTATCCACTGTCACTTTAATTTCCATCGTGTCCAATCTAAGAAAAATACAAATGAGCAAAAATAGGCTATTACGTCATTAAGTAGGTATCATACAAACGAATCATCATACACATTGGATGATAGAGTGCAGTTTAACTGTTTATTTTCAAGGCAATTCACAAACAATGGAGCAATTTTAAGCCTCTCAAAGACATCTTCCAATTGTTTGTTCATTCACTTACCATCAGTTTAGCTTATATTGATTGGTCAAAATTGCATTCTAATTCTACAATTAGATTGAAGTAAAAAGGTAGTATCAAATTAAACGAATATATGGTGAGATGTGATTTTTCCGCAATGAGATTAGAGAGATCTGTGTCCTTGCCTAAAAAATAAGGGAAATATAAGAAATACGTAAATCCTCCAAAACACAGAAAACAACCTATTTTTTTAATCACCCTAGAACATTTGGAAAGAAATGATCTTAAAAGGACCTTACCGTTTCGTGCTGCGTGTGACTTATCTGCTTAGCTGAGGGTTCTGCTCAAGAGGAAAAAACAGCTCAATTAAGACTAATTTCAACTCCCAAAGGCACTTAAACAAGCCAAAAGTAGTTTGATCCCACCCATTTGACTCACTGAATTCTTGCCTCCTTTGGCATGGTGACGTTTATGACATTTACAACTTGATGGCAAATGTCCTGTATTATTTTTTCTTGACTTTCCTTCATTTTGTTCTTAAGATATAAAAATCCTCCCACATTCCAAAAACATATGGTAGGATGGTTGAACACTAAATTGCCCCTAGCTATGATTGGTTGTCCATTTACTAGGAGAGCTAAATATTTATTCATTCATTTTCCCAACTGCTTATCCTCACAAGGGTGCTGAAGCCTATCCCAGCCAAATATGGGTACCAGGCAGAGGACACCCAGAATCAGTGTCCAGCCAATCGCAGGGGAAAGCCAGTGTAATACTTGATTCGTTTGACATCCACTCATCATGTTTTAAAAACAAGTACACCCACCCAGTGTATGGACGAACAGCTGCTGTTGACTAATTCGAGGGGGTCGGGTTGGGGTTGCAAGGTAACCTGATAGGAGCAACTTTGACCCTTGCATCTTCTCGATGTTGTCATGTGAACCACGTCCAGCAGATCCCCATCTTGCAAACCAGTGATTGTTAGAGAAAAGTGATGATTGACCAATTCATTTGTCTGCATTTTCATTTCCAAACGGTGTCCTTAAAGTTTTACCTTAGTCTCACTGCAGACCCCTTCACACTTCCAGGCGTCAGTATTATGAGAACCCACTAAGATCAGATAAGATCTGTGACCACAATTTGTTGTTATTGGATGGGTATCTTTATGTGTCGGACTGGCAGGCAAGTCTCAAAATGCTAAAGTTTTGAAATAGTTCTTAATCGGTCGGGTAACATAGTCTTATTGTATTCAATTATTTTTGCTACAATCCAGGAGTGAATTTCTTGAATTTGAACCAGCAGACCTTTTTTTCACTTGATCTGGGACTCACTGAAAGGTTCAATGAACTCTGACATTTAAGCTCACGTTCCCTAAAAATAGAGGTCTTGCTGACTGTCTTCCGACTGCAATGTCTTATGATGGATTAAGTAAGTGAAGCGTGTAAAACATTAGTGTGATGTATAACAGTTTATGCTGCGATCAATGATCCAATGCCAATGAAAAATGATATATTTACAACAATTATTGGTTTGTATATATGCCAAATACAAATATTAACAGGCAGAACAATTTAATTCTCTTTTGGGAAAACTCAAAACTAGGTACTAACTTTCAACATTTGTATCAACCTTTTTTTTTTTAGATTTCCTTTAATTGGATTGGATAACTTTATTCATCCCGTATTCGGGAAATTTCGTTGTCACAGTAGCAAGAGGGTGAGGATGCAGGAATAGGAAAGGCATTTTAGACATAAATAGATAGGTAATAAGTAAGTTAATGAATAAATATATAAATAAGCGTGTTGCTTAGCACATATATACATACATACACATAAATGTCCATTTAATGTGAGATTTTTATCAACGTTATGGAAAATATTTCCTCTATAGTCACCCGTTTTTTCGTGGTGTACCACAAAATCCGCAAAAACTGCGAAATGTGAAATACCACGAAGAGACGGACAACCCCGCACACTCACACCCGTACCTAGGGGCAATTTGGAGTGTCCAATCAGCCTACCATGCATGTTTTTGGAATGTGGGAGGAAACCAGAGTACCCAGAAGAAAACCACGCAGGCCCAGGGAGAACATGCAAAATCCATACAGGTGGACCGACCTGGATTTGAACCTGGGAGCCAAGAGGTGTAAGGCCAGCACACTAACCACTCACACACAAACTACTCGAGCCACCGGGATGTATTGAACAAGTTAATATTGTGAAGTCAAGTATAGTAAGTATCACATCACTTCAAGTAGTTTAGAGTCCACTTCACTTAGAATTTCACTACAGCTCATTAACTTGTTTCATTGAGTTTTCCATCATAGATTGAAAAATATGGTGAAAATGGCTAACTTGCAATTTTTAATTTAATAAACTAATCCGGTCCACATGAGCTCCAGATCATGAGATCTGGCATGAACCAAACTGTTGTTGCCACCCCTGGCAAAGAGAATCATAACTCGCGAGTCCGTGGGCGCCCCTCGACGACTGTCAGAGTGGGGACAACCCCTCCCCTAAGCTCCGCCTCTGGTGACAATAACTATATTTGGAATCTTCAGGTGTGACTGCGATGAGGTTGACAAGCGCAATCATATTGGCCATTTTTTTGATGGGTCATCATTACGATAATTTATTTCCCTCTCGGCGCTCGACATTCTGACGTTTCCGTCTTTGTTCCGTACGCCGACTCTGTGCGTGGTGGGCGACGCGTCTTAAAATAGAGGCGCAGACCTCTATCTGACTGCGTATGATGTCGGGGAGGGGTCGATGGCTTCGCTGGCTTCTCCGGCTGCTTCAACCTCAGCAGAATCCGGTTACAAGTGCGCCTCCCCGCAGCTTAATATTGCCGTGACCCGACACTCGGTTCGCCCACTCCCACCAGCACTAGCACCGCACCGCAGTGGTCCTGTGACGGCGACCACCCTCTTGATTCTCACCCGGAGAGACGTACACGAAGCGAGTCATCATGCCAAAAGTTGTGGTACCAGGTGAGTGTGGTCAATGTGCTTCCAAAAGAAAGTAAACTCTTCTAATCTTTTGGATGAATATGTCAGAGGTCATGTATATTATCAAGAAGGGTCAGATAAAGTGGTTCTAATTTTAGAATGAGCAATGTAGAGTCAGCCACTAATATTATGTCACAACAAAATGTTTACTAAACATAGCAGGTGTCCTACCAATTACTTGGGAAAACCCAAATCAGCAAAACTGAAGTTGTCTTCTTGTGGAAATGTTAAAATGTTATAATGTGCAGTTTTTTTTCCTTGCAGAATCTATTTGAGGGAAAGAAAGTGTTTTTGACTTTTGTTGTTATTTTCTGATGCCAGCAGAGGAAAGGCAACGATAAGAGACAGACAATGTGATGATAACTAACACCAAAAAACTTTTATATTAATAATTTCATATAGGACGTGTCAGATTTCCTAAATTAGTAGTTTTACTCTAATCGTTAATAGGCTGGGATAAATATCTGTGAGTCAAAATGCAGGGATATTGCTATAAAATATAAAATATTGCAAGAAAATGAGGAAACAACTTAAAATGACACGCTTAGGTTCAGGAATGGGTCTATGAACATTCTGGGTCCATTGTACATGCTTTTTACACTTCAATTTTTAATAGTGTTAGTGTCTGTTGGCTTTAATTTAAAAAAACTAATAGAAAAATACAGATGTTTGATTTTTGAACAACATTGTTTCACATTCACAGTCTCTATTCCAGAGATATAATGTGCAAGCCCATAACTTATCACGCATTATCTTTTTAAGCTCACGCCTGTCCTTTCTAACACTCTGTTTTTTTATCTTGGGTGGTGCTACTTTCTTGCCGGTCATGATCAGGTCTACAAAGTAAGTATGCAGGGTGAGACGTGGTCCTTTTGATCACACGGGCTATAGTGGAATGGTTGTCTCTCGTGTGGAAACGTAGACGATTTGCATGTAGGCCACCGCTGCATATGTAGCAGGCATTGTGAGATTGGACTGAGGCCATCGTGTTGTCCATCGTCATTGTCGTCCCGTGGTTCCTCTTCCTTCCTTCCTTTCTTTCTGTTTATATCTTTTTGTGTCATTTTTGACCATGTACTGGTATTCTTGATAGCATATCATCCGAGATTTGCTTGGTAGGATTGCAGTCATCCTTTTCAAAGCATTGTCGTGCTGCATGACCCAATGAGGAACCCTCGAGTGTTTCAAGACATTCACCTCTGACGCTGTCATTGCTGTCCAACAGAGACCGACGAGAAGATGCGGGCCTTTGCCGAGCAGATCTTCGCGTCCGAGACCAAAGGCGAGGACGTCCGTGATGAGATTTCCGTGTTTGACGTGCCTGAGGACTGCCCCATCCTCCACCATGAAATGGCGCACCACTTGCATGCTGACGACGATGTTGAGAAGCGGTGAGTTTGGCGTGCTTTTTATTTCCTGATTTAATACAGACTGTGTGGAATTTGCATGTTCTCCTCGGGCTTGCATGGGTTTTCTCCGGGTCCTCCGCTTATCTCCTACATGCCCAAAACATGCACGGATGGCTGGTTGAATACTCTGAATTGCCCCTGGGTATGAGTGTGAGCGTGAATGGTTGTCTGTCTCCATGTGCCTGGTGTCCATAGTTGGCCGGGATAGGCTCCGGCACCCCCTGCGACCCTTGTGGGGATAGGCAGTACGGAAAATGAATGTTTACATGCACTTGTCATATTCCGCTGAGACATGTCGTCGTTCGAAAACACTAACGTTAACTGTTTCCGAGTACTAAAAAGTGAGACTCCGATGTTATTGATTTGGCACAGCAAGCGTCGTTTTCGTGCTACAAGACCAAGTGACCAAACTACTGCAGCCCCTGTGGTGGAAGTGGACAGACCCACCTACCTGGAAGTACCGGACTTCCAAAGAGTTGCCATCATTGGAGATTACGCCTCTGGGGTACTGTGTGCCAATTTATTCAAATTTTGTACTGCTATAGTTTTAACCATGCAAACTACTGCCATCAGAAAGAACATCCACCGATGCCTATCATTTGAGATTTGATCTACATTTTTAGATTTTACAAAAAATAGAAGTAGACTGTACCTTTTATTGCTGTGTGTTAATCATAGTGGTAAAAATGTATTGTTTCTGACTTGGGAATCTTTGATCTATGCTTAGAAAAATGTCCTTTTTTTGCATTTTAAATGTAGACTGCTGGCAATGCAGAATCTAGATCTGATCCAAATGAACTATAATTTCAAGAAATTTAAAATCCACCACTAATTTGAACGATACACATCTCTTTTCGTCAGGTTACCATGGATGACTTTGAGCTCTCCTGCAAAGGTTTATACCGTGCGTTGACCATCCGAGAGAAGTACATGAAGTTGGCTTACCAGCGCTTTCCAAGGACCGCGTCGCAGTACCTCCGTGACATCGAAGGCGAAACCTTCAAGGTGGAAGACCAGGTGCAACCTGGTGAGGACAATGTTTCATTCTAATTACATTAAAAGCTCTAGAATGATAAAATCATTAAGCCCTTCATCCATGATTTTTTTTTTAAAATGAGGATTTTTTTTTTTCAACCCTTAACTTTGAACTGGAGCTTGACGTCCAATCCATTTGGGTTGGCAGGAAGAATGACGAACAACTTGTAATCTGATTGAAAATAACTCCTTGTACAAATACTGGAACTTTATCAGTGCTTCTCCTTTTCTGTATTCGGTGAAAAATTACCATTTTCTATCCATGTATTTCCAGTTTTCACATCCCCGCCCAAGGATGAAGAAGACGCATTTGAAACAGCAGGACTGTTGGAGAATCTGGGCTACATTGCGCGTATGAAGGATGGTCTCATCTATTTGTACGATGATGCCCAAGCTGCAGACAAACACGAGCCTAGAGACCTGCCTTATCCTAACCACGCTACCTTCATCGATGACATGAACTTTCTCATCGCTCTCATTGCCCAAGGTCCCACGTGAGTCTCTTCTGGGCCTGGGTATTTTCAAATTTTTTAGTGGCTTACAAGTCATGCACCCCCTTACGTCATTGGTTTCAACTATGCAGAGGCCAACCGTTAGATAAATTAATTTGATTATGGCCCGGTGTCTGTCATAATCATTTATTTTTTGATACACTTTGACAAGATATTTTACTTAGTGTAAAAACTGACAGTGGGACTTTATTGTGCCTCTGTTTCACAACAAATAAAGCTAAGATATTGGATTAGGCTTTTCATAGCTTGCCTTTTTTTATTTCAATGTCACTCTGCTTTTAGAAAGACATACACTCATCGTCGTCTGAAGTTCCTCATGTCCAAGTTCAACGTGCATGAAATGCTGAATGAGATGGAGGAGATGAAAGAGCTGAAGAATAACCCTCACAGAGATTTCTACAATTGCAGGAAGGTAGTGGAAATCCAATTCACACATCTTGGGTTGGCTCCCCTCTCTTATGGGAATTGTTGACACGGGTGATTTTCGCCTCACCAGGTGGACACTCACATCCACGCCGCTGCCTGCATGAACCAGAAACACCTGCTGCGCTTCATCAAGAAATCCTACCGAGTGGACGCCGACCGCACCGTGCACAATCTCAAAGGGAAAGAGGTCACCTTGAAGGAGCTTTTTGAATCCCTCCACCTGCATCCGTACGACCTCACTGTGGATTCGCTAGACGTGCACGCTGTGAGTTATTGACAGGAATTAGATATTTGTTATGTATCATAACAGTAAAAAATGGTTCTATTGAATATCTTCATAGGGACCAACACTCTTAAGTATACATAGTTTTAAAAACCCTAACATTGGTATTGCAATTTTCCTAAGAAGCTTTTTCTATGTTTTTTTAAAGGGCAGACAAACCTTTCAGCGTTTTGACAAGTTCAATGCCAAGTACAACCCTGTTGGAGCGAGCGAGCTGCGTGACCTCTACCTGAAGTCGGAGAATCACATCAATGGAGAATACTTTGCTACCATCATCAAGGTCAGTCGCTTTTGCAAAGTATTATGTGTCAATTACGTATAGCTGTCATATTTTCAGTACCTCTTCACTCTGTGCACAAACCTCCAATGCACTGCCACCTAATTCTTTTGAGTCAACTAACCTTTGTTTACACAGGAAGTAGCCAACGACCTGGAAGATGCAAAGTACCAATACGCCGAACCTCGCCTGTCTATCTACGGCTGCACGCCCAATGAATGGAACAAACTCTCCAGCTGGTTTGTCAAGCACAGGGTCTACTCTCCTCACCTCAAGTGGATGATTCAAATTCCCAGAATCTAGTAGGTCCTTTTTCCAATTCATGCAAGCTTCATCGCATCCTTTTAAATTGCTGCCTATTTCTTTTTGTAAATCCTCATTTTAATCTTTGAATCTAGTGACATCTTCAGAGCCAGGGACTTTGTCCCCCACTTTGGAAAGATGCTGGAGAATATTTTCCTCCCCGTTTTTAATGCCACTATCGACCCCAAGTCCAACCCCGAGCTCAGTGTCTTCCTCAAGCACGTAAGCGGGAAAGAAATAAAAATTGATAGCTGTATTTAGCGTAGTGTCTTTGTGGGCAGTTTTTTGGATACATGATTAAATAAAAAGCAATATTTTTCTTATAATTTTATTTGATATAAAGCAAAGTATTTTGAATTATTAATCGTTAATGTATTGTTTATTTTATTTTTCATATGTATACATCTTTTGAAAATGAATACAACAATAATAAAAACCAAAATAATGAATGAAAATGCAATTACACACTTGTACAAAAGTACACGTAACAAGTAACACTCTTAAGTTGATATTTTTTTTCATAGTATGTATTGACATTCCATTGTCGGCGTTAGGCATCCTATTAATTTAAACCAGCAAGATTGGCGGTGAATGCTCATGCCTCAACCTCTCCCCGGTGCATAGGTGACAGGTTTCGACAGCGTGGATGACGAGTCAAAGCACAGTGGTCATATGTTCTCCACAAAGAGTCCCAAACCAGAGGAGTGGGACATTGCTAAGAACCCATCTTACACCTACTACATCTACTACATGTATGCCAATATCGCTGTGCTCAACCAGCTACGGAGGTCAGTAACCTCAAATCGTAAAGAAATTGGTCAGTTCTACATTTTCCCCTTCGGATTTGTTCAATTGATCAAAAATAGCTTGCATTCACGAATAAGGCTTTTAATTTGTGTTCATTGTTACAGACAGAGAGGCATGAACACGTTCATGTTCAGGCCTCATTGCGGTGAAGCCGGCGCCATCACCCATCTGCTGGCTGCCTTCATGACGGCTGACAACATCTCACACGGCCTCAACCTTAAAAAGGTCAGTGACAAAAAGGCCAAGAATGCAACGTACGTGTGTGTGCCTTTCATTACATCAGGGGTCAAGAACCTTTCTGACAGTCATAGACAATTCATATTTTCATATTTTATTATTTGAGAGCCATACTCAGAATTTATTAAAAGTAAAAATACATGAAAACACGTGCCTTTAGTCATTTCACCGCTTCTAAAGCAGAAAAAGTCTTGAAATTATTTTAAGAAAATTGTTACCCTGATGCTAATAAATGGGTTGGATCTATGCAGAAAGGTTTAATTAAAAAATTGACAGTGTCCACATTTTAGGTCACAGTTTAACAGCGAGCCATACGCACCCAGCAAAAAAGCCACATGTGGCTCCCGAGCCATAGGTTCCCTACCCCTGCATTACATGAAGTTAGGTCCTGTTGTTCATGTACTCTGCTTTTGGCGAAATGATCTTTTAGGGCAGAAAATAATAATTTTGAGCCAGGAGAGCAGATTTTGTTGAGGTTCATGTGCTAAAAACTTAACACAGTTATTGAATTGATAATTGCTTCCATGCAGGTCTTGAAAATATGTCCATATTAGCATTCATGTCCTTGGTCCTGGTTCCTCTCAGTTTCTGGAAGCAGACAAAACATTTTAATCTCAAAATAATAGGTTTTAAATGAGATAGACAAAATGAATAAATGGACTTCAAACTATACTCACAGTCATTAAACAAAGATCAATCAGCAATTATACGAAAGTCATTTGTTTGCTAAAACTTTCTGAACATATTCCTCAACCACCAGAGTCCAGTACTGCAGTACCTGTACTACCTGACCCAGATCCCCATTGCCATGTCCCCCCTAAGCAACAACAGTCTTTTCCTTGAGTACGCCAAGAACCCACTGCTGGAGTTCCAAAAGAAAGGCCTGGTGGTCTCGCTCTCCACGGATGACCCCATGCAGTTCCACTACACCAAGGTTTTGCCATAAGATAAAGAAATGAACCAAAATAGAAATGGCTAAATATCTGATGTTGCTTATTCGTTTCACCCACAGGAGCCTCTGATGGAGGAGTACGCCATCGCAGCGCAGGTTTTCAAACTCAGCACCTGTGACATGTGCGAGATCTCCAGAAACAGTGTGCTGCAGAGCGCAATGTCGGACGAGGTAGCGCAATTAGACAGTCCATTTCTAGCATCAATCCATATGGTTTGAATGTACACGAGTACACAAGTGAACGTCTGAAGTTATCGGGAAAATGTCTTCGATTTTTTGCGCTATTTGCAGTTTGCAGAGGCTGTCGTAATGAAAGTATAATACTTTACTGTTGTTGACAACCTCTGAACGCAAAAGTCGAATCTGATAACGGCATCACTGAAGAAACATAATACTTTGCTGCCATCTTGTGGGATTTAGATGCCCAGGAACTGTCTTGAAGACAGCGGAGAATTTTCTTGGGGAAATGTAGTCCTAGTTTAGCAAATTCCAAGATTCCCCCCCCCCCAAAAAAATATGTACAGTTATTCAGAATTTCGATCAGATGGAGAAATTATTATTGAACATCATCTCTGCTATCTGTTGTGTCATCTGTGCTCAGGAGAAAATTCATTTCTTGGGTCAAGACTACTTGAAGGAGGGTCCGGAGGGGAACGACATCAGGAAAACCAACGTGGCCCAGATCCGTATGGCGTACCGCTACGAGACCATTTCCTATGAGCTCAACCTCATCAAGGAGGGTCTAAAGTCTGAGTAAAACCAACACCCAAAATGTGAAAATGAACGCCAATGGAAAATGAATGTCTTTAGTGTCGTTTCATCTGGAGACACTGTTGATAATCCATCACTCTAATGTATTATAATTGCATTAGTATTTGTCTTCTTTAGGAACATCACTGCTCAAGCTACATTAAAAAAAGAATGGGAGTCAACACAGATGTCTGTGATATTTGTACTTGATCGTTACCTCAAGATAGTAGTATAGATACTAGTAAATTGCGCAAGAAGAAAGATTTCCCCAACCTTTTAGTGAACACAAAATACACAAAGGCAAAAGCCAGGGGGTTATTTTAATTTTAATTTTTGAAATTATTATTTAAAGAGACAATACACAACAAAATTTCGCATTATGCATTACAAATCAAGAAAAATCCTGGAAATAAATAATACTACACGTAGGGAGCAAAGGCCGTTGACAGCTGCATTAAGTGGGCGGGATGACGTCGCTGTTAGACGCGGTGAACTTTCTCAGGGAACAATTAGTCAAGTTAGATTTAATGTGTATATAGCCAGTCATTATTTGATATACATTCTGTTTCTCTCTGCGTTGTCTTTGTCTTAGCAGACTTACCCAGATTAATGAACAACAAACACTAAAGAGTCTTCATTTTACCTTTTCTTTCTGACAATGTTTTTAAAGAAACATAAAAAATAGTACGTATAATTAAAACAACTATTATATCAACCCGATCAAACTAAATCCAATTGTAAATACATTTACTTAAAGTGGTAAGCAGCATGTATGAATTACTGCTAAGAAAAATACGAAAAGTACGTACTGTTTTATGGCTCTGATAATGAATGTATAAGTTTCTGGTTTTGTTTTGAAAGGATAAACGGAACCTGTTTGAGTTGACTAGTTTTGTTTTTGGCTATTGTCCCCAATCGCAGGGCGATGGCTGTAAAACGCTACTCGTCTATCTTTTTTTGTCACTTTCCTTGTTTTTGTTGAACTATAAAAGAAAAAAGAGACACCCCAACCCACAATTTTCTAGCTGGACTAAACATCACCCCAATTATTGCCAGAGGAATACCAAAGTCCACACATTTCCACT
The DNA here is from genome assembly GCF_051989625.1 of Stigmatopora argus. NCBI lineage: Eukaryota > Metazoa > Chordata > Actinopteri > Syngnathiformes > Syngnathidae > Stigmatopora > Stigmatopora argus. The sequence goes on from NC_135387.1 coordinate 22,565,601, forward strand.
CGCTAAACTTTTCATTGAACGATGATCGCGACGCAAGACTCAAGTTTCAATCAAAAATTACTTGGCCGAGGGCGACTAAGATGAGTTTTGCACTTCACTTCACTGGTAAGCTATAATCATTGCCTTTGAATCTTTACTTGTTTTATTCTTGAAGAAATCCACGGCGATGTGAGTCGACAACAAATGTGCTAAAGATTTATTTGTTGGCATTACTCATTTAGTAATCATCTCCGCGTGTTTGCCGCTTCTAATGGCCGTTATTCACGTAAAAATGTTTTACCACCATTGATGTGTGACTTGTGAGAACTTTTTTAGTTTCCATCCCTTTTTGCTCTTTAGAATCATATTTGGGGCGAGTGACATCACAACAGTGTTTACCAACTTTTATTAATTAATAAGGTGTCATCCAAGCATAAACTCCTCCCACACACCATGTTATCAGATCATATTTTTCCCAAATCCAATTGTTTTCTTCTCATTTTTTATTTTATCAATGCAACCCTAGCATCTTACTATACTAGGATGCAACTACTACTAGACTTTGGATTTTTAATAAGGGACAGCACACATTAATGAACATATTCATATTCATGTTAATGAACATATAAAATATGCTAATTTACAGTGGTGAAATCCTCCAAGGCAGTGCTGACATGTTCCAAGAAAATTGTATAACTCCGTAATTTCTATGAGCATTTTACAGCATTTGAATAAAGCCATTCATGTTTTTCAATTCTTTGGCTTTGTGCACAATGTACTTCAGGATTAAACACATCTCAGGGCAAGGGTTGGCTTTAAAGTATTTATTGTATTAGTAAATGTATCATTAAAAAAAATACAAAGAATTCTCAAATTGGGACAAATTTCAGACTTTTATTGACTGCCTTCAAATGTAGCATATGCAGAACATAATCCGGTTTCTAAACATTCACTCTTTCTCTTTTGTTTTAGCTAATAATGATGTCTGAATGATAATTTATGTTGAAATGAAGGTGAAATAAGGATGAATGGTGCTGGTTACATTTTATGTACGGGAGGCTCTTAAAAGACACATGCTTCTCAATAGCAACTCTGTTTTATTTATTACATCGGCACTCTTTTATTAGCATCGCGTGCTTCAAATGTGTTTGATCCCAATATAACTGAAATAAGTAATTGCAACTTATGCACCATAATTATGGACAGTCCGCTGATCCGTCCGTCTTCCCGCAGTGCAGGAAACCCAACTGAGACCTTCCTGTGAAAATGTGCAAATAATGCAAGTGGGTCAGTGTGGGAGACACATTGTCATGGCATGCCAATGGGAACACATTCCAGTCCAAGCACACATTTGATTGAGGTCAGGCATAAACAAAAGCGACACTTGACTGACAGACTCAGTCTGCTTAAATGTATTCCCCAAATTCCTCCATTATGGCTCCTATGGGTTTCAGCACACATTATAGAGAGCATGATTTGTGTTGTGGAAATTTACAACACGCCTGTTTCCTTCAAGCGTACACTGACTACATATTATGGATGTCCAATGAGGGATAATGGTTAATCATGAATATGAATGAATCTGAAGACACGACTGTTCTTGTTCCCGTTTGCCAAGTGAAACTGAAAAGAATTTCTTGTGTATATTTGCGGCACTCGGCTTTAAAGTTCCACCCAATGTAGGTATTCCAATTTGAGAACATCAATCATGTCTTTATTATTATTATTATTATTATTTATATTATTTAGCCAGTTGCTTTCATTAAGACACACATGGTTCATCTGTTTTTAACTGGTATACATTACAATTGTTTACAAGTAACAAAACAAAACTCATTATACTTATATAATGACAATAAAAGCATTCAATTCAAAACAAATGCCAGAAAAGGAGTGGTATGAAGAGAACTAATTAAACCTCGCCCCAGCTCTTATTATTTTGGAGTGCCTTTATTCCTCAGACCTCTAATATTTATATAAATTTCTTCGGCTACCGGATAGTCTTAACAGATTTTTTATAAGTGCAATAGAGGAATAGAAACTTATCTTTGCCTCTTGACAAAAATGTTAATTCCCAAAAGTTTGAGGATTTTCTGTTGAGACATTTCAAGACCAGCACTGATCTTTTATTCTTTAGATCGGGACATCAATAGTTCTTTGGTAGCGTGGCCTATAGCACAAAACTATTCAATAATGTTAGAGAGGTATGCTGGATCTTTCATTCATTCATTTTCAATACTGCTTAACCTTGCCAGGATCGCAGGGTGCTGGAATCTATCCCAGCTGACATCGGGCCAAAGACGGCCGACACCCTAGATTGGTCGCCAGTCCGCCGTAGGCCACACATAGATATAGACAAGCATTCGTACTCACAATTACATTGTCACCGAGCAGGAATCAATCCCATACTGCCCACACCGAAGTCAGTCGAAAGAACCACTGTGCCATCTGAATCTGAACGTGTAAAAATAAAAATAAAGTTAGAAATAAACCCAACAATAAATCTAACACTCCAAAATCGCTGACTTGTAAAGCACCGACTGACTTTGTACCGGAATACCAAGAAAAAGGCTTCCACAAACATTTGCTGAAGACGTGTGCTTGCCAGATGACTAAGACGTGCTAGAATGCATGCTTGGAAAGTGAAACAAATAAATTGGATAATCTGACATTGGTTTCCAATAACACCAAGTAGTGAGTGTCTCATTGATAATGCAGCGTTGAAAATGGGACAGTGCAATACCTATACTTACTTACATATACTTTACTGTATCGCGCATGTGAGAGTGAACTCCTCAAGCCAAATAAAATTCAAAATTCGGCCCTTCCATGTGAGTTGAGGCAAAACCAGCAGTCTTCAATGAGGATTGGGTCAGCAAAAAAACGTGACTCTTAGTCACCCTTTTCCTGTTATACGCTTAACGTTTATTTCCTTTTTCATACTGGGTTTATTTTTAGAAAATGGTCTTGACAGGGGTCAGTTCTGCCTGACCTTCTCTGGCTCTGTTCACATCTTGTATACGGCTTCACATGTCCACCCTGTGAGTTGTCTGGACTTTTTAAAGCGTTGACCGCTAAATCTGTGTTTTTTCTTTTTTGTTGTTGTCTATGTGCATTTTAGGTTGTTTACAAAAGAAAAGGAGGCAAGCACTTCTTTGTAGGACTCGTGAATGGAGATCTGGAGGCGTGTTGGCTTTAGCACCCTCTGAAAATGCTGGCTCTGAGTGTAGAGCAGGGCAGGCGAGGGGGTGCTAAAGTTGATCATCTGGAAAAAGAGGCTGCTGTAGGATGGCAGGGTCTGCAGTCTCCTGAGCAGGGGCATAACATCAAGGAAAGGATCTCTCGCTGGGAAAGTCGCACCAAAGATGTTTCGGTAAAGGCCAACCTACTGAATGTCATCCGACTTCAGTCTGAAGGTGTCCTTAGCAATGGATGTTTGAACAAGGGTGCAAGCAGAGGTTTTCATCCTAAAGATCTCACTAAAGCTCAGAGTTTGGCTTTAGATTTTCGGGAATCCCAGACACACGCTAGAAACTGCAGGATTGGTGAAAAATTGGAGCCCCTGGAAAAAAGCTCCAGACAACTTGTAAACCATGGTCCAACAAAAAAGCTGGCGCTAAAACCGGTTTTGCCTTTCTCACAGTCCAACATCCACAAAATGGTAGTCCATAACGCGGTTAAATCAGACTGTGCCCTGGAAGTTGATTTTGTGTCGAAAAATCTACCGCCGCTAACGGACGACAATGAAGATGACATGCCCGCTGGGAACTTTTATACTTCTCGAGGTTTCTGGCGACGCCTCGAAGGAGACCGATTTCATTGGGAGAAAGGCAGAGCATCCTTAGGAGAAGCTCCTCCTAAGCCACGACGCACATTCAAGTATCAAGGAGCTCAAAAGGAAGTGATGCCATTGAACAGCAGAGACCCACACAACAACCAACTTAGTGGGAGAAGTCGCAAGGTGGCCCACCGGCCAAGCTTCCCACCGCCTCCGTGTCCTGTCGTCAGGACCAATGGACTTTCAAGGCATAAAAGTAACAGGTGGGTTAATCAACTAATATTGTTAAATTGGAGCTCCAGTGGAATCTGAGATTCTCAGTTGAGGATGTAAATTGAACAATTTCAAATACCATAAATGTTAGACTCAAACATTCAGTTTGGTTCACGGGCCACATTAATGTCAACTAAATCTCATGTGGGCCGGACCAGTTTATTTTTGGCCTATAAAGTTAACTTGGAGACTGCCTAGCAGGCCACTACCAGCTTGCGGGCCACAGGTTTGACACCCTGGGGTTAGAGCGGTCCCTCAAGTTAACTACAGACGCTCCCCTACTTACGAACGCAATTGGTTCCGAGCGATTGTTCATAAGTTGAATTTGTTTGTAAGTTGATTCAGTGCTATATTTTGTATTATAATTTATGTTTAAGGCCGATATAGAGAAGGTAGATGCTGGGTGAGCTGAGCTCTCACAGCGCCAGGCGTCGGTATTAGCGGCGGAAAGAAGTACTACTCCGAAAAAGGCGTGAAATACAAAATTGGACTTGCGAACATTTTTGGACTTAAATGCAATTTGCAGACATGTTCGTATGTACCGTTGTTCGTAAGTTGAATGTTCGTAAGTAGGGGAGCGTCTGTATATAGTAAGGCTTTTTTCTTTAAAAATTCGACATAGTATAGTAAGGCTAAGAAAGTCGGAGAATAAATCTGACTTCTGATTCTTCTCCTAGTTATTGCTGTGGTCCAGTGGCAAAAATATTGGTTCAGAACTTGAGGTGGGAATCAGGAGTGAGTTCAATTCCACTCTTTGCAATTCACAAATTGTTTATTGAGGTAATGAAAAGGATAGATATAACTTCCAATCACATCATTTCAGAAGTCACTGTGGTCCAGTGGCAAAGACAATGGGTCAGAACTTCAGGTGGACTCAAGTTCAAATCAGAAATGAGTTCAATTCCACTCTTTGCAATTCTCAACTTGTTTATTGAGGTAATGAAAAGGATAGATATAACTTCCAATCACATCATTTCAGAAGTCACTGTGGTCCAGTGGCAAAGACAATGGGTCAGAACTTCAGGTGGACTCAAGTTCAAATCAGGAAAGAGTTCAATTCCACTCTTTGCAATTCTCAAATTGTTTATTTAGGTAATGAAAAGGATAAATATAACTTCCAATCACTTCATTTCAGAAGTCACTGTGGTCCAGTTGCAAAGACAAACGGTCAGAACTTCAGGTGGACTCAAGTTCAAATCAGGAATGAGTTCAATTCCACTCTTTGCAATTCTCAAATTGTTTATTGAGGTAATGAAAAGGATAGATATAACTTCCAATCACATCATTTCAGAAGTCACTGTGGTCCAGTGGCAAAGACAATGGGTCAGAACTTCAGGTGGACTCAAGTTCAAATCAGAAATGAGTTCAATTCTACTCTTTGCAATTCTCAAATTGTTTATTGAGGTAATGAAAAGGATAGATATAACTTCCAATCACATCATTTCCGAAGTCACTGTGGTCCAGTGGCAAAGACAATGGGTCAGAACTTCAGGTGGACTCAACTTCAAATCAGGAAAGAGTTCAATTCCACTCTTTGCAATTCTCAAATTGTTTATTTAGGTAATGAAAAGGATAAATATAACTTCCAATCCCTTCATTTTAGAAGTCACTGTGGTCCAGTTGCAAAGACAAACGGTCAGAACTTCAGGTGGACTCAAGTTCAAATCAGGAATGAGTTCAATTCCACTCTTTGCAATTCTCAAATTGTTTATTGAGGTAATGAAAAGGATAGATATAACTTCCAATCACATCATTTCAGAAGTCACTGTGGTCCAGTGGCAAAGACAATGGGTCAGAACTTCAGGTGGACTCAAGTTCAAATCAGAAATGAGTTCAATTCCACTCTTTGCAATTCTCAAATTGTTTATTGAGGTAATGAAAAGGATAAATATAACTTCCAATCACATCATTTCAGAAGTCACTGTGGTCCAGTGGCAAAGACAATGGGTCAGAACTTCAGGTGGACTCAAGTTCAAATCAGGAATGAGTTCAATTCCACTCTTTGCAATTCTCAAATTGTTTATTTAGGTAATGAAAAGGATAGATATAACTTCCAATCACATCATTTCAGAAGTCACTGTGGTCCAGTGGCAAAGACAATGGGTCAGAACTTCAGGTGGACTCAAGTTCAAATCAGGAATGAGTTCAATTCCACTCTTTGCAATTCTCAAATTGTTTATTTAGGTAATGAAAAGGATAAATATAACTTCCAATCATGTATAGGCGGGCCGCCTCGTGGTGTAGTGGGTAAGTCACCTGCCTGCGACGTGGGTGTCGAGGGTTCACGTCCCGGTGTCGCCAGTCAACGACTGTATGGTGTGAACACCACCAGGAACCCCCCCTCCCAACTGTCTTCCGGTCAGCCGAAGGCTGACCGGAAATATTGTTTTGCTGAAAAAAATGACTAAGTCTTTATTTGAATGAAAAAAGGATTACCCATTTACTGAACTACTAGTGTAGTGATTAGTCAAACGAGAGCGGGATTCAAACCCCATCTCCCACATGGCAGTCAAATCCACTAACTTGAGGTCTGTCTGACCCATTGTCTTTGCCACTGGACCACAGTGACTTCTGAAATGAGATGATTGGAAGTTATATTTATCATTTTCATCACCTCAATAAACAATTTGAGATTTGCAAAGAGTGGACTTGAACTCACTCCAGATTTGAACTTGTGTCCAACTTCAATTTCAACCCATTGTTCTTGCCACTGGACCACAGTGTCTTCTGAAATGATGTGATTGGAAGTTATATTTATCCTTTTAATTACCTCAATAAACAATTTGAGAATTGCAAAGAGTGGAATCAAACTCACTTCTGATTTGAACTTGAGTCCACCTGAAGTTCTGACCCATTGTCTTTGCCACTGCACCACTGTAAAGTTGGAAGTTGTATTTATCCTTTTCATTACCTCAATAAACAATTTGAGAATTGCAACAAGTGGAATTGAACTCACTCCTGATTCCCACCTCATGTTCTGACCCAATGATTTTGCCAGTGGACCACAGCAACAACTAGAAGGTGAAGAATCAGAAGTCAGATTTATTCTCCGACTCTCTTAGCCTTACTTGCTGTCATTTTTTAAAGAAAAAAAGCCTTACTATACTATGTCGTTTTTTAAGAAAAGAAGCCTTACTATACAATATCGTTTTTTAAGAAAAAAAGGCTTCCTCTACTATGTCGTTTTTCAAGAAAAAAAGCCATGCTATACTATGTCGTTTTTTTAGGGAAAAAGCCTTCCTCTACTATGTCGTTTTTCAATAAAAAAAGCCATGCTATACTATGTCGTTTTTTAGGGGGGAAAAGCCATACTATACAATGTCGTTTTTTAAGAAAAAAAGCCTTACTATACTATGTCGTTTTTTAAGAAAAAAAGCCATACTATACTATGTCGTTTTTTAAAGGAAAAAAGCCATACTATACTATGTCGTTTTTTAGGGGGAAAAGCCTTCCTCTACTATGTCGTTTTTCAAGAAAAAAAGCCACGCTATACTATGTCGTTTTTTTAGGGGAAAAAAGCCATACTATACTATGTCATTTTTTTAGGAAAAAAAGCCTTACTATACTATGTCGTTTTTTAAGAAAAAAAGCCTTACTATACATGGTCTTTTTTAAACAAAAAAGCCTTACTATACATGGTCATTTTTTAAGAAAAAAGCCTTACTATACATGGTCTTTTTTGTAAATAAAAAGCCTTACTATACTATGTCGTTTTTAAAGACAAAAAAGCCTTACTATACTGTGTCGTTTTTAAAGAAAATAAGCCTTACTATACTATGTCGTCTTTAAAGAAAAAAGCCTATACTATGTTGTTTTTTAAGAAAAAAGCCTTACAATACTATGTCATTTTTTAAGAAAAAAAGCCTTACTATATTATATCGTCTTTTAAGAAAAACGCTTTACTGTACATGGTCGTTTTTTTTAAATAAAAAAGCCTTACTATACATGGTCATTTTTTAATAAAAACCCTTAATATACATGGTCATTTTTAAAGAAAAAAGCCTGACTATATATACATAGTATTTATTTTTTAAACAAATAAAAGCTTTACTTTACATAGACCACTTTTTTTTAAAGAAAAAGCCTTACGATGTCCAGCCATTCAAGTCATTTTGCATGCCAGCTTTACGTTTGTACCAAATCTCGGGGTATTCTTTGCTCAGTTATGAAGCACGTCTAATAAGATGAATAAATATTTGACATTATCGTCGACAAGGAAAAAGAGTGTCGCCAAACTTTCGTCAAAACATATACAGACGCTCCCCTACTTACGAACGCAATTGGTTCCGAGCGATTGTTCATAAGTTGAATTTGTTTGTAAGTTGATTCAGTGCTATATTTTGTATTATAATTTATGTTTAAGGCCGATATAAGTATATTGAAGGTTTATATAAGTGCATTTGTATGTTTAAGGCTTGTATAAGTAACACGCATTGGTTTGTACTGAATTTTTTTTTTTTTATAAAATGGAGAGAATATGTACAGTACTGTAGAGAGAGAGAGAGAGATTTATGTATTAGAAACTGGCCAAAAGAAGCGACCTAATGACGATTGCACAGTTTTCTTCTTTTTTTCATCATAAATGATGCGGTAGCACTGTATGGCATCATTCAATTGATTTGCAAACTTTGTGCAACGTTCAATATTTGGGTCCTGCTGCTCGATCTTTCTGTTTATAAATGGTACTGACGGTCGAACGATTCAATGCCCGTGAAACGCTCACCACTCTCACGCGCATCAAGCTTCGTTATTATTGCCACTCGTTTCAAATGAAATGGCTTGCCTCTTCCTTGCAACTCCCTCAATAGAAGCCTTTAGCTTTTTACCAACCATATTCAATATTGGATGCATGAGTTATTTAATGATACAAATGAAAAAGGTTCTTTGCACACTGGAGATACATTCACACACTTCCGCATTGCAACGAAGAAGAAGGTAGATGCTGGGTGAGCTGAGCTCTCACAGCGCCAGGCGTCGGTATTAGCGGCGGAAAGAAGTACTACTCCGAAAAAGGCGCGAAATACAAAATTGGACTTGCGAACATTTTTGGACTTAAACGCAATTTGCAGACATGTTCGTATGTACCGTTGTTCGTAAGTTGAATGTTCGTAAGTAGGGGAGCGTCTGTATTACACTTCGTTTCGTCTTTCATTTACTGTAGATGTTAGATTTACATGAATTGTGGTTTTAAAAAAAGCCCTTTGTCTGCATAAGTCTTTCGCTGATGTTGTTCATTTTGTTAGGATTTTTTTTAAGGCCTCGCTTCGATAGAAGTCCCAGATTGTACCCAGATATGATGTCACCTTACCTGCGAGAATCAATCCGTTAGTATTCCAAAATGTAACCTCCCCCTAAATTCTACCGGATTGTCCTTTCTATGCAGGATGGTGCTCTCTCACTGCTATTGACTTACACCATACTCAATAGAGTGTGCACGTCCATGTCCTGACTTGTTTCGCAAATATGACCTCAAGCAAGGCCTGTCTCTATAGCGGTCACACCCATGGGATGATATGGCAGAATCATTCTTGAATATTAAGATGTTTTGAGTTGTTCAGTTCAACTAAGAGTGAAATTCCATTCAGAAAATAGTAAAATATTGGTTCAATCACAGGTGTCAAGCGATTGATTTTCCGGGTGTTTTTAGGTCACTTCCTTGTTTACTCATTAGCGACCCCTGACGGCACAAGATGTCCAATCCATTTTGACAGGGAGGAGCCAAAGGAACAAATTATTTGCCCCACACGCATATTTCCAGCATCGGAAGTGCCAAATCAAAAAAGAGCCTTCATCGAGTGAATTTTTGTAAAGATTTTTAAGTTGGCTGTGCGACGACCCCAAAAAAGGAAATACATATGAATATTATATGTGGGGAACTTCGCTTTGGGTGGCAAGATAATTGTGTAGGTTTCAAGAAAATGACTCCTGAGGAAAACAATTGTATGACAATAACAAGCTAATATACATCGCCTTTGAATGCTCTTTTATTTTCCAAAATTCTCTAGGCGGTCCTTTGAGTACGAAGATACAATTCGTCCCTCTGTGAAGCAAGGCATGCTGGGCAGTCAGGCCAGGCACTCAGGCCTTCACCACGCATATTCTGATGATAACATTTATGAAGACATCATCTGTAAGTTGATCTTGTGTGTGTTAGTGATGGTCTTTTTTTCATTCAATCATCTGCCATATATATATATATATATATATATATATATATATATATATATATATATATATATATATATATATATATATATATATATATATATATATATATATATATATATTTATTGTTATTGAAAAAAAATAAAAATTAAAGTATTGACTCAATAATTGTCATTGACGCCAATAGATGTCGAATCGACTTTGTCTGGGATCATTCGATCGGTGCTATCCCCCAGGTCAAATTATTACATCAATCGCCGCCAGTGAAACACGATTATTCAATGCCAGCCTTCCCAGATCAAATTGATTTGGTGTCTATGGCAGTGAACGAGTTAAGGGCTGCCCACAACAACATAATCCAAGTGTTTTGTAAAATATATCGTACATTTTTCATTTAAAACATGAAAAAAAGACGAATGGAAAATTAACTTTGGACTGCATCTGATTAATTTTGATTAAAAAAATGTAATTGCCTGACAGCATTAGTGTATATGTATATGCATATGCATATGCATATGCATATGCATATGCATATGCATATGCATATGCATATGCATATGCATATGTATATGCATATGCATATGTATATGTATATGTATATATATATATATATATATATATATATATATATATATATATATATATATATATATATATATATATATATATATACACACACACATTCACTGCTGAAACAAACAAAAAGAAAATGTCCACTAGCTGCATGAAAACTAGAGAAAATCAGGTTTTGATCAGATTGGATTGTTATGATACATTTTAATGAGATTTTGATTCTAAATAATGGAGAGGCATTGTTTAAGTGACTACCTCCATCTACTGTTTAAGCTTAGAAATGCAATAAAATGTAAGCTAATTAAAGATTCTTTTGTTGGCCACGATCATGGGTGTTTTCAGCATTTGTTGCGGGACAATAAAAACTGGGAAGTAGGCCGCAGTTTAGACACCCCTGATTTCGGCCAAGCTCAAATTTCATTTTTTTGTGTTTGGACTCTGAGCTGAACTTGGTATAAAGTCATGCTGTTGTTTGTTGTTCATATACACATAGAGTACCAAAAACAATTGAAGGAATGCATCATCAACCATCCTTTTCCATTTTATTATACTCATATTGCTTGACTATATGCTGCTGATTATTCTTGCTGATTCCCATTCGCGACAAACTGGATTTCAACGCTTGAGTTTATTCGACTTTATACTCGGCATTTAAATTTCTCCCATTCGTTTGTTTATCCCCAGGTGAAGTGACCAGAGATAATAACCCTTATGAGGATGTCAAGCTATCCCATACGTGTCTCCCTCTCGTCATCATGCCTCATAGCTCAAAGGTAAGGAGTCAATATAAGGAAGTTTGCACTTTGAATATTTAAATCTAAAGACAGAGGAACCTATGTATTTATTGTTACCTGCTATATCTAAAATATGGATGTTGCGTTGATGTTGACTATGTTAAACTGAGGGAAGGAAGATAGGCTTTCAAAGCCATAAGTTTAAAAAAAGTGTCATATTTTTCTAACAAACCTCTTGGGGTCGGTTCTCAATTACTCTTATTTTCAGTAATTGTGAGTTTCTGACCCTATCCCCACGTGATTTTGAATTCTAACAAACTGTTTTACAGCTCCACACGAAACCTCAAATCATACAGAGGGCTTCTGGCAATGTAGCGGGGAGGACAATGCCAAAATTAAGGTCAACTGTAGGAGAAAGTTCCAAGCCTGCTCCGCCTCAGCGTATAAAAGCGTATAAAATTCAGAAGACACCTCAGGTAATACTTTGATTTTGGCACCTTTCACGTGACAGTCAGCCCGTCACACAGTAGTTTGGCAGCAATGTAGTCAGACAAGTGACGTCATTTGTTTCAGTGGAGGAGACAAATGGAGGCGGGGTCATGCAGAGAAGGAAGTACAAGACACTGAACAAATATAAAGATACAAAGATAGTGGTAGAGCAACTTACCGTATGTGAATAAAAGGTTATAACAAGACATGCGTCATGGCGGTAGAAAGTGACTTGACCGAGTCCTTCTTTAGCAGTAAGGTACTGTAGCAATTTACTTTCAAAAACAACAAGAAACTCAGATTTTCCTATGTTCTATTACTTTTTTTCCACAGAACCTGCCAGGCTTACATATTTTAATAATGCTCGTGTCAGGGATTTATTACAATTCAGTTCTGTTGGGGAATAAATGTACTTGATGTTTTTTGTTTTTTTCAAGAGACAATTTCAAAAGACAAACAAGTTATTAGTGTTTAGCACATTCATGCATCCAGTGAATTGCCTTTATTAGATTCGAAACTTGTTCCCCCAACAGTCTATTAGTGAATGAAGGTTTCTTCCTTCAATGATGCTGTTTGTTCCTATTTTAATGATGTATTATTAATCTTTGTAGTCACTTTATTCCAAATAATACAACCTGTTGGAACCATATTGTTTATGTAATATGTGATGTATTTGGCAGGGGTTGGGTTTATAGTTATTTCGTTATCGTTGACTTGTATCGGTATTGTTGTATTTCGTTATTTATAATCAAATACTACTTTATATTTAGATTAACTCAAATTAAATAATATTACTAAATATAATACATTTATAAAGATGGCACCCTTTGTGTTTTTAATGGTCTACCTGTGCCCGTCTGTTTGCTCTTTCCACCTCACAGTACGTTAATAAGATCGAGACGATATTTGATGATAAACGAGGGAGGAAGCGAGTGAAGAACCAAGGAGTTTCAATGCGAGGTGACAAACGCACACCACAGACCTGTACACATACGCAGACACACCCACACATGCGCAATTTCCCTTAACTTTACATTACCCATATAGCCAACAGTAAATTAACAGTTAAGAGAAAGCCAAAGTAGTCATTCAATTTGGAAGCAAAGCCCAATTGTTTGCTTTCTGCGACCATTTTTCTCCACCACTACATTTGGCTGATGTCTCCCTTTTAACTCAGCAGGGGAGACGAGTGGAACGGAGAGTGACCCCGAAGATGGCATCAAAGGTATCGTGATGAGGGAGCCAATGAGTTTAAGAGAATTTAAAAAGGCTCTTTCAAAGTGTTAAAATGTCAAGTAGACTGAAGAAGATGTAAGAGTAGGAAATATTGTATTTCAACGATAATAGCAATTAAGCAAAACACAATCCGTCATAGCATGAAAGTAGTGCTAGTAATATGTCATGATAATTATGTTATATTATTAGGATATATACTACGTTTTAGAAAATGTCTATTTCAGTGGTTTCCTAGCTTCTGTTGGTGGTCAAAATTGGTTTTGAAGATATATAAACAAAGACGTACTTACCCACTTTAGCTTTAACCTTATCGATATCTAGTCTGCTTTGGAAACTTTTTTTCTTCAGGAATCTGACTCTGTGATTATGTGCAGGTATTAGGAGATCAATTCACAAACTGTCAACTTTGAAGCGCAAGGGAGCCTACCGGACTCTGGAGAAAGACCTGATCCAGGCACAGCAGCAGCAGCTCTTTCAAATGTTCGTGGTCGTGTCTTTGAGGAAAGGCTCCCCAGCAAACACCTACTCTCCTGAAATAACTCAACAGTTCCCCAAAATGGTTTGTGACTTCTGACTTCTACTGTTGATTCTTTCTGCATGTGGTTCAACATTTTTTTGTATATATTTTAAAGTACACCTTGGATAACCAACATGAATCCGTTTCAGTTTGAAAAGTCATCCAGACTTTCCAAGGAAGCTGAAGATCAACTGAAGGTCATTCCCAAATTTTGCTTCCCTGACATACGAGACTGGAAGCCTACGGCATACACGCCAAGGTCAGCTGTAATGAACATTGAAAAATCTTTAACAATAACTTTGTCGACTCAACGTTGTCCCTTGATTTTGTACAGCGAAAATTCCGAATGTAACTATGTTTCTATGAATCCCCATATGACCATCAGAGCGTTCTGTCTGTGTTCTCAGCAGCGCCCTCTGGCGGTCAGATGTGAATGAAATAGAACTGAATTCCGATCCTTGTCAGTTTGGAAGCCTAGAGTTCAAAATGCCTGACTAAAGTGATTTTGCGTGTGTTTTCCCAGCGAGACCTTCTCCTTCGTCCTGACCGGAGAAGACGGGAGTCGCTGGTTCTGTTACTGCCGTAAGATCCTGGTGAGGCACTTTGGCGTGATGTTTTTGCAAAGACATGGCAGGCGGCCAAACGCTTACTTCACTCTCCAGGCGCAGTGCGTGTGAATCGCAGACCACATGATTGAAAGCGAGAAGAATTTCTCGTCTTATGTCTTAGCCATCAAGACACTTTCTTCACCACGTAGTCTTTCTAGGTTTAAATTACTATGTGGCCTTAGTTTGGGGTTTTTCCTTACTGGCGTAGATTTGTTGTTTTACATTTGCTGCCTCTGTCATAAAAAAAACACTTGTTTTTATGTTGCTTCTGGCTATAAGTGCTTCTCAACCCATGTTGTTGAGACTTGTGTGATTATACATAGTATGTCTGCTGAGCTGTTGACAAATGAGCATTGATACCAAGGGTGTGTCTGACATATGAAACTTTTGTCTCCTTAAAGCCCAGCGGAAAGGGTAAAAGACTCCCTGAAGTTCACTGCATTGTCAGCAAGCTGGGCTGTTTCAACCTGTTTGCTAAGGTAAAGTAAGGACACCCATTGCAGCATTAAGCACTCTTTATTCAGAATAATCCTTACAACATACAACGGTGTATTTAACTCCTTGACTAATTGACAGCGATAGACGTCCAATCCAGTTCAAATGCCCTCTACTAGTGACAGATTGGTTTTAATTAGAGATCCTCGCTCTGCAGATTTTGGAGGAAGTGGAGCGGCGCCGAGAGATCGCCCCAGCACTGGTTTACCCTTTTATGCGCAGCGTGATGGAAGCGCCTTTCCCGGCTCCAGGTCGTACAGTTACGGTCAAGAGTTTCTTGCCTGGCACTGCGAATGAGGTACAGTAAGCTGCAGGAGAAAGGGTTAATGAGCACTTTGGTCTCTCTTAAGCACTCTTCCCTGTGCGAGGCTGTCTGTGGTTGCAAGGTTACATATAAACGTTTACAATCCTGGCAAGAAAGAATTCAGAAAATCACCTCGTTACGTGGTTACGTAACAAATGATCAAATATGATTTTGTCCTTCAAGATAATAATAATAATAATCGGACATAGGCCATGTCGTCATTACCACAACACAAAAAAGCCTACTTGTCATCACACGCAGAAACTGCGTGTGACGAAATTGATGGTGCTTCTCCATAAGCTACGTTTAATCGGCAAAAGACCTAAATAAGTGTAAGTTACGGACTTGTAATTTGTCATTCCGCTGTTGTGGATACAGGTCGCTTACCTCTCGATTACATACAGGTCGCTTACCTCTCGATTACCGCACACTGTCTGCCACTTACCTTCCTTCAAGTCAGCTAGTAGGAGGCAGATCACCAACCAAACATCTATTCATATGCCGCAGAAGGGAATGTGTGTATGTTAGCGCGAGTTTAGATGTCTGATGGATGTGGGGAAAAAACTGTCCTTAAGCCTATTTGTCCGAGCTTTGTGGGACCTATAGCGTCTGCCAGAGGGCAGCAGCTGGAACAGATTGTGACCAGGGTGGTAAGGGTCCCCTATGATGTGCTTGGCTCTGCTGAGGTAACGCGGGCTGGCAATGTCTTCAAGTGAGGGCAGAGAGCAGCCGACAATCCTCTGGGCAGTGTTAATCACTTTCTGCATGGCCTTTTTGTCTGCCGCCGTGCTTCCAGCGTACCACACTGTGATGCCGTACGCCAGGATGCTCTCTACAGTGGTTCTATAGAAGGTTCTCAGAAGATTGGAGCCCAAGTTGTTCTTCCTGAGTACCCTGAGGAAATGGAGTCGTGTCTGAGCCTTCTTCACCACTGCCGTGGTGTTTGTAGACCATGAGAGCTTGTCCGTGACGTGGACCCCCAGGAATTTAAAGGACTGGACCCTGTCTACACATACTCCATTTATGAGGAGTGGGGCCAGATCTGTGCCGTGTTTGCGAAAGTCCAAGATTATTTCTTTAGTTTTCGTGGTGTTCAGTGTGAGATTGTTCACCGAGCACCACGAAGACAAATTGTTGACCTCATCTCTGTAAGCCGACTCATCCCCTCCTGAGATGAGTCCGACCACAGTGGTGTCGTCAGCGAATTTGATGATGGCGTTAGACTGGTGGGTGGGTGCACAGTCGTAGGTGTACAGGGAGTACAGAAGAGGACTCAGTACACAGCCTTGAGGGGAGCCAGTGCTTAGTGTAATGGAGGAAGAGAGGTGGGGACCAAGTCTAACAGTCTGTGGGCGGTTGGTCAAGAAGTCCTTTATCCAGCAGCAGATTGAAGAGGATAGTCCAAGGTGGGAGAGTTTGTCAGTCAGAATGTCCGGTTTTATGGTATTGAAGGCTGAGCTGTAGTCAATGAAGAGCATCCTCACGTAGTTCCCAGGGTGTTCCAGATGGCTCAGTGCTGTATGAAGAGCAATGGCAATAGCATCATCAGTGGACCTGTTTGCCCTATAAGCAAACTGGTGAGGGTCAATTGAGGGAGAGATTGTATTCCTGATACACAACGTTGTATGTTGTACACGAGTTCCACAATTTGACTGTAGTTGATCATTTTTTGGTGCTTCTAGTCATGTGGTTGATCGTTTTTGATGGTTGTTTGTCGCTCAGGATTTAGAGTGGCGCACGGTGATTTCAAATAACTATAACATAAAAGCATTTATCTGCTCATCTTGAAATGTATACGAGGTCACGAGTGTATCACTTACTTACGGGTTTGAATAAAACAATGAAAGCGTGCAAACCTGCCAAAAGTTAGATTTGTAATTAACATAAAGTGCACCTCAAGAAAAAACAGCATTGAGCATTAGTCGCAGGTCCAGCCAGACTATGAAAAAGTACCACTTATACCTAGAAAATCCAGTAAATATAGTTTGAAGATGATTTGCGAATCATACTCTGTCACAATGTTGGAAAAAAAATGCATATCAGTAAACATGACATCGCTTTCATTACAGGTTCTGACTTTGTGTCGTCCCGTCGACTCCAGATTAGAACACGTGGATTTTGACACACTTCTCCGTTGTCTCAGCGTGGGGAAAGTCCTGGAGGTGTTTGCTTCCCTTCTGCTTGAGAGGAGGGTCATCTTTGTGGCTGAAAAACTCAGGTGAATCCCTTGCTGCCAGCACCGGACGAACACACGTCCGTGTTTTTCGCTTAATCCCACTCCTCCGTGAATTATGAATCTTGCTTCGATGTTTGCCAGTACGCTGTCCCGTTGCGGCCACGCAGTGCTGGCGCTGCTCTACCCTTTCACATGGCAGCACACCTTTGTGCCCGTGCTGCCTACCGGCATGCTGGACATCAGCTGCTCCCCTACGCCGTTCCTCATCGGGGTGCTGGCGCCTTCTTTGCCCCAGGTGTTAGAACTACCTATAGAGGAGGTAAGTGGAAAGATTCCCTGCATACAAACGTGAACGATGTTCAGTGTCTTTTCTATCTGTTTCTGCAGGTTCTCATCGTGGATTTATGTGCGGACGAGTTCGTCTCTCAGGTGTGTACATTATTCCTTCTTTTTTTGCGGATAATCTAAACCAGAAATGGCTGCGATAATTGAAAAACCGCAAAGTAGGATCACCCCTTTTATTACTACGTTTTCACGCCTATACAAAAATACAAGTACACGAGTACAATTATCAAGAAGTGTATTTATTAAATATTACAGTTATAAGCATATGAAAAGACTATTTTATAAATATCTAAATATAATGTATATACAGTCGTACCTCTACTTAAAAAAAAAATTGGTTAGACTTTTTTCGTAACTTGAAAATTTCGTAAGTAGGTGTACTTTATATGTAAATTCTCTATTTCATTCCACAGTCCTCACACAACTCACAACTAAACCCCTTAAAATTGGCCAGTGTCCCAATTTTGAATGAAAGATGAGAAAATTATGAGGAAATTATTTATTAATGTCTTAAAATAAAATAAAAAGTGCCCTGCGCCACTGAAATATCTCCCTCCGTGGCCGTTATAAATGAAATACCAATGTTTGTCTGCCAGATGGTGGCAAGAACCCCTTCTACCAAAAGCTGTCCACTTTGTAGTACATTTTAGACTTTTACGTGTGCCCTGTGTGTGTGTGAAAATATGTGCCACGTTGCATTTGTAGTTTTTAATCGCTTAATAAGGGGAATTCAAAATAAAATAATGGATAAGGAAATGCATTTACTTTTGGGGGGGATTTCGTAACTTGGATCTTTTTCGGATCTCGAGTCAATAATTTGCATATGAAAATTTTTGCATTCGTAAGTAGAGGTATGACTGTATTAAAAAATCGTAAATACTGTACTGTACTATACCATTGCATCTTTTTGTGTGGCTTGTGGAAGTAAATCATGCACATCCACTTAATTTTTTTCAAAAAAACAAAAGGTGTATGAAATTTGTCTCCTCGATGAAAGACCACATATTAAACAGTTTGCAAAACTAGCAAAAATGATGCGCTGCCGTAAACCTCAAGGACCTCCGAAAAAAAATCAACAACTAAAGTGGGATAAAGACATGTTCGGAATTGCAAGGGAATGAACATGAAAAACTTGAAAAACAAAATTTGGCATACCAACTCTTCTGATACAAAAGGGGTGGGAAAGCAATCCATTTCTGTGGCAAGTGAGCATTTGACAAATGATAGTTTTCTGAACTTCAAGCAGAAGCAACAGGGCTTCGCCTGTTATTTTATACCAGTTTTATGCCGGCCGGCTAAGCGATACAAAGACCCACTGACTACATGTGCATGATTACCCATCTTGGAACAAAAAATGATTCTATTAACATACCTTGAGTACAACATTGCGCCAGCAAATTGAAATTCCTGATTGTCATGCAGCTCGGAGACGAGGACTGCATCCTGCCGAGTAAGCTGCAAGCAGCATTAGAACAGATCCTAGAGGAGCGGGAAGATATTCTCAAGCAAGACGGAGATACGACTGAAGGTTTGTATCGCGTAAAGGTGTCACTCTTTGGTGTTAGTCTCATTTGGAATTTTGGAGCACTGTATGTGCTTTGTAAGAGTCTTCTTAATCAGCTGTTCACAAATCAGATCATGTAAACATTGTTTTTAAAAATTGATCCTGCGATATATATCGATTCAAAATCCATCTAAAACGATCTTCACGCAAGTTTTTTGGGGTGGAGATAAACAATAGGTGGCTACACTTCCACTCCTAACCACTAGTAAGCAGCATGAGGCCGATGTGCCTTGCAGTATGGAGAAATAACTGCAGAGGAGTTTCCTCTAAGCTGCGCATGTTGCTGATGACCACACATAGTGTGGGCATGTGGTAATTGTGCTTGGACCCAAGAGGGCGCTGTATCCCAGCCCAAGTCCCATATATTTTACCACATAAATGTAGGACTTGTGCTGGTTTGTATACATGCTATGCGCGAGCTAATGTTTTGACCTGACTTTTTTTCTCTCCAAAATAACTGTTCTTTATTGAGTGCTATACATTCCTTAAGATGTTTTATTTTCATATTTAAAATCCTGCATAAAAGCTGGTTTTCACTAAAAACTAAGAAAAAGTTATAATGAAGGCCATATGCTGTTCAAACATAAAACATGTTTACTTTAGTTGTGAATGTTTCAGAAATAATCTAATTATCGAAATGTATTTTTTTGTCCATTTTGATTATTTTTTCCAAAGCGATCTTAAAAAAAACCCATCGCAATTATCATCTTAAAGTGTAGTATCGGGATTAATCAAGATCAAATGGAATCATCAAACGAATGGTATCGCCAGATATGAAAACATCATTTCGAAAGAAAAAAACAAAAACAAAACTCTTACATTCCTTTTTATCCCCCGTGCAGACCAGACGGTGGATCTGTGCTCCCTGGTGTCGGAGGCTTTTGTGCGCTTCTTTGTGGAGCTTGTGGGCCATTACCCCCTCCACATGGTGGAGTCGACCAATGGGAGCTGGGAGCTTCAGCGCGACACTTTCCGCAAGTCTCACCCGTCGCGCGGCGTCCGGCAGTTCCTGCAGCTCTTCATGGAATCTCAGATGTTTGCCGGCTTCATTCAGGACAAAGAGCTGCGCAAGAGTGGAGCAAGAGGTATCGTTGAGCTACGAAAAAGGAAAAAATTGGGGGACTCTGTTCCTGTGGCATTTCCTACTTCTTGTTCATGTGGTTTTCACTTTAAACGTCAATAAATGTGTGTTCAAAATATAGAACATTTATTTGAAAAAAAAACATTTAAATTCATCTATAAAATGTCCAAAAATCTAACATTCATCATACATCATTGAAACAAGCAAAATCTTGCTTTGCCCCCCCTGCTGGTAATTCCGTGTCATGCATCTTTGTCAAGTTCTACAAATTTCATGGCCACACTTTTTGACCACATGGCATTAGGCACTGAATAAAATTCATAATGTACAAAAAATGCATTACTACCAAAAAGACCACCAGACAATAAAAAAATAGATTTTTGAATAATTTTGGAGGTTTATGTGATTCCTGCTGATAAAACTGATGAGAATGACTGTTGTCAATATAGGCAACATCGTTTTAAATGAAAAGATTTTCAGATGGTGGTGTGCCTTGACATTTTTTCCATGCAGGTGTGCCATAGGTCAAAAAAGGTTGGGAAACATTGTTGTAGTGTATTTGTCACACTGAGCTTAATGCATGTTTTCTCCTCTTCAGGGTTGTTTGAAACTAGAGTGGCTGAATACTTGGATTCTTCTCCTGACCCAGAGCCAAGCGGGGTGAACAAGTTTTTTAAAGGACTGGGTGAGGCTTCTTTTTTTTTAAATGATTATTAAATGAGCAAATGTTTACCTTACGTCATTGTTGTTTGTTTCATTCAGGAAACAAGATGAAGCTTCTACAAATGAAATAATTAAAAAGACCAAACAATACATTTTTCCATTATCATTTAAAATATAATTTAAGGAATGGATTCAAATGGAAATGGTTTATGTTTGAATGAATTTAGTACCGTTTGTCTATGTAGAGCGGCACAAACACTCCCTCTGCTTGACCTCTCGTTTTTTTATGTTTGATTGTAACCATTTTTCTTTTGGTTTAAATATTGCAAATTTACAATGAATGCAGCAGGTGTGTTGTATTTCAGTCTTAATCTGCATGCAAAGTTTAAGATGCTATTTTAGGACCTGAATAACGTGTAGTTTTGTACAAAGTCATGTAACGCACAATATGTAGGAGAAAAAGTGTTTGTATTTAATCTTAATATTGAGATTTATTGTCTGACTGGTGTCAAAACGAGTCTCCCCTCTCCCTGTTTAAACTGGATTTGTACATATTTGTTTGGTTTTATTACATTTTGCACATTAAGAACCTGTGAACGTTTATTTTCAATCTTTTTTAATTAAATTTTCATGTGTCCTGCAGCAGTGGGCAAGATTTCTAGCTGTCTTTGTTTGTGTGCACTACCGCCCGGGCTGTTTGAAGGTTGTTTTTTTTCCAAAATCTATTGATTCACGACTTAAACAGAATGCTTCAGCACTCAAATTAGGAGAAATGCAGTCATAGTAAGCGTAGCCGTGAAGACGCAATCACGAAAGACGTTCACTGTATGTATTTATAAGAGAGCAACCAACTTAAGTATTGGCAGTAATATATTTATTTAATATAAATAAACACGTAAAAATAAGCATAAAATATGCAAAATCAATTTAAATATAGAATTTTTTAAAATAGAAAGCAAAATCAATGGAATTAAAATGATTTTTAAAAAATAGAAAAACATGCTGGTTACAACTCCAAGTAACACTCAAAGGTTGCTTACTTTTTTTTCATAGTGTTTAACATCTATCATTGACATCAATAGCAGTCCAATGAGGACTGGCTGTTAATTGTAATGTACTAAATGGCAGCCAATTAGTGCCCTGAAAAGGTTAAATCCTTATATATACTTACTGTACATGTTAATAGTGATTTGATCCACAAATGTGACATTTAGAAGCCTGTTTAACGCACGTCAGAATGCCCGGTACACGGTCGATTGGTCGCAAGCCAAGACCGGCGACCAATCGACCGCACACGGAATGTCCTGGGGAAAAAAAATGTCATCATCACTGTGGCCTTCTGGTAAGAGAAATATTGACTCATGAGGATTTATTCCTTTCCTTGTCTGGATGAATGTGTCAGTAAGTTTATTTCTTTTAGAAACGTGACTGTTGTGCAAAACCATAAAGATAAGTTTGATGGCCTGGTGTGATATAAAGTCAATTGAACACAAGCCTTGGTGGGTTGTAAACTTGTTCCATTTAGGCATTCAACTACCACGTCACAGCTCAAGCCAAAAAAAAGGACATACAGATGAATAATTCTGGATAACATTAAGATTCGACAGTCCTTCTGTAAACACGTTCTCCTCTCATGCGCATCCCTTTTACTCAACTCCTCCTGCCAAATTATTTAATATAAAACCAGGATTTTATCCAAGCTAGTGTTATTCTAGGAAGAGGAATCTCAGAGCCATTTTTCAGTAGTTCCTCGAAGCGGCCGGGATGAAGCGCACCCAAATATTTCTTTGTTGATATGACACAGCATTAAATGAGTTAAAGTTACTGAATAATCCAGTCGTAGGGTTGAAAGTATGGTGTAATGGCTTTAAGGAAGAACATACAATTGTGGCAATGATTACATTTTTTTTCCACTCACTGCGGCGTACAAAGTTGTCATTGTTTGAACAGTTTCGGGATTCTCATTTTCCTGGATGGAATGAGTAATTCAAAACAATTTTAATGACTATCAGAACATACATTGGGATCAGGCCTGGTTTTTGCAATGGGCAGTGTAGGCAAGCGCCTAGGGTGCCATCAAATTGGGGGCACACTCAGAAAACTATTTTGTCTAGATTATCCCTCATGTCGCATCACGTTAGTAGCTAATTTGCAGATGGGGCATGGGATAAGCGGTACAGAACATTTTTATATGTATATTACATTAAAATGAGACTCATCGAGATTATTCTGCTATCACTTGTCTCATACAGATGAAATTTGACGAAATGTTCAACCTAGCTTTTTACTTCCCTCTACAGCTGTTTGTCAAATGTTTGCTTTTTTGCTACACAAAGACGAATCACTCCGTCCTAGCTAAATGCAAAAATAAAGTTTAGATAAGTAGCTCCATCTAGTGTTGAAACTGAGAAGTGCAACAGAGTGGAGGCTGTGCTCAAGCTTCATGTGCGGGCCTCGTCCATTAAACTTTGGGAATGGTTTGGAGGCCAATAAAAACTGGCCCTGGGGCCATATTTTGGACACCACTGTTCTAATACTATACCGCATACAGGTACGTCTACTGCACATGTGTCAAAGTGACGGCCCGGGGGCCAAATCTGGCCTGCCGCATCATTTTGTGTGGCCCGGGAAAGTAAATCATGAGTGCCGACTGCCTGTTTTAGGATCAAATTAAAATGAAGAGTATAAATGTATCTTAAATTTCCTGATTTCCCCCCCTTTTAAATCAATAATTGTAATTTTTTAATTTTTTTTTGTGTGTTTTTAGTTCAAAAATCATTTTGTAAAATCTAAAAATATATATAAAAAGCTAAAATAAACATTGTTTTAGATCTATAAAAAACTGAATATTCAGGGCTTTTAATCCAGTTCTTTAAATCCATTTATTAAGAAAAATCTTAATATTATATCTAAAACGGTCCGGGCCGCATGAAATCAAGTTGACGTTAATGTGGCCCGCGAACCAACCCGAGTTTGACACCCTTGCTCTACTGCATATAGAAACTCATCGCTGAATTGACTTGACAGGGTCTTTTAAGGTAGCGTCAACTTGGCCACGCTAGAAATTCCATACCTGTATTATACAAGGGTTGGCACAAATCCAATATTTGCTTGTAAATGTTTTGGATTTGTTCTATGAGCAAAGCCATAAATATGCATAAAGGTCCTTATGTGTATTATGAAGAGGTGGGGAAGGAAGAAAGAGATTGCAGTATATACAGCTTGCAGGGAAACAATGTGTATTTCTGTTAAGACCTCCCCGCCTCGAGTCGCCACCTCAAGGAAGAGAAACAGTTGGAAGCATTTGCATAAAATACTAAGAGGGGGAGTTTTCAGGGCAGTCAAGGTGATAGTCACCGAGCATACAAGAGAGGAAGGACGCACTTTTTACTGACTCCAGTCACCGCCAACAAAAGAGGCCGGGAGAGAAAAACTATTCCGGGAGCAGAAATATGCTGCTTCTTTACTTGTAAGGGGACACCAGAGAACAGCTTGTCATCAGGTAAAATATCCTGGAATGTTGTTGGTACTATGCGTTTGAATATAACTTGGTTTTTATAGATCAGGGTACATATTTAACAAGTGTGTGATACTTTGAGTTGTCACAAAAGTAGTTTTTGACAGCAATTGTCGGGAAAAAAATTGAAGTAATAGTATCAAAGTGTGTGAAATGCGAGAAGAGCACATGTTGTAAGATTGCACCTTAGTTTGCTTTTATGTGATGCTGCCAATGATGGGGAGGAATGATGAGAGCGCTCGTGTGATGACGGGACTGATTGTATGAGAATAAGAAACTTTAATGTCACTAAAAGATGAGCATTCACAGCCTGGTTTCAATGGATTGGACGTCTAGCAGCAATTAGTTAAAGAAGCTGCAAGGTGAACCTAAGGTGTTTGTAAGGTGAAAGAAATGGAAGTCGAGATTTGAACCTACAACATCATCGATTTTTTAAATTCAAAACTTATAAGTCAACCATGTGTGTTAACTTGTGTACTGTATAATGATTAATAATGCAAAATGAAGAGGAAAAAAGTATATATAAGTCGCATTTTAGGAGGAAACAAAATCTAGAAGTCATATTTTAGGAGGAAAACAAATCTATAAGTCCCATTGGAGTATAAGTCGGAGGCCCGGCCATAAATAGTGCAACAAATATGGAAATTGCGCTATAACCTGGGTGTCGAAACTATGTCCCGCTATAAATTATTATTATCATGATGAAAAAAATCGTTTCAGGACAGTCACACGACAACAAAAAATATTAAGATATGGATATAACCGACAAAAAAATCAGTCATTCTGGGTGTGACCTTTTCTATTTTCGTATTTCTTTAATGGGTTTGGCGAAGGCAGGCGAGAAAGGTTCTATTTTTCATTTTCAAACCTTTTCTGACCCCTTTTTTGATGGATTTGTTAAAAAAATGTGGTCTATAAAATAAGTCAATTGCTGTAGTATTTCTTAGCACCTTTATTATTCCCTACCTTTGACAGTTATCAATTTCTATTGGGAAAGGTGGCATTGAGTGAATATCTTTTACTGGCATTGTTGGTGATAGGCGTCCAATCCATTTTGAGTGGGAGTTCTGACAGTGACTGTTTTTTTTCTTTTTCTTTTTAGTTTACCACTGCGTCCTTTTCTGACCCTCAGAAAAAAAAAAGTTTGTGGACGCCCCCGAACACTAACTGAACAGTTATTTGTATAGACAAGTTTGTTTCCCCCCCCCCCCCCCCCACTAAACCACAAATCAAGATTTGTTTGACACATTTTTGACCTTGCTTACACAACACTCACGCAAAACACAGAGGAGCTCCACCGTGTTTTACACAAAGACAAAACATTTTGTGTGTTGTATTCTACAAGCAAAGTGTGGCACTATATTAAAATTTTTTTTAAATTAATACAAAGTAGAGATTCAAGTTCACAGTTAACTCCCTCATGCATGAATTATGACTCATTAATTAATATGTTTTTAACCTTTACATGGCACTCATTGAATTCAAGGCCTGCCATTGACGGCGCTAGACGTCCATTTTGACGGGGAGGGGCTAATGGACAGTCATTCATTCTAGCACCGCCAATCGTACTGAAACATGAGCATTGAAAGCCAGTTATTCCAGTTTCAATGCAAATTGGACATTTATCAGTGTCAATGGCAGGCAAGGAGTTGAACTTTCGACTCTTATTTGGGGCTTTCATCAACGTCAATTTATGTTTTCAGTCATTTTAAATTAATTAACTTAGTTTGATAATAATTTATAAATAACTTTTAACAATGGAATAAATAAAACAATAATCACAAGGTCTTAAGTGTAAAAAAAAAGAATAAAATAAAAGATAGTAAGTAATAAAGAGATTTTGAAGTGACCATAAAGTCTGTTTCTTGATAGAGGATTACATTTTATTTATATATTGAAAAATTCAAATGCCAATATGATTTCTATAAGGAGTTTTTTAAGGGAGTAATATTCCCTAAAACATGTATAACTAAATCAGTTTTTTGTATATACTTTTATATTTATTGATTGATGGATCAATATATAAGATAAAGTTCTACAACCTAAATAAACCATTTAAGTACAAAAGAGTTGAATCACATGGTACAAATATGACATGTTATGATGAATGGTTAACTACACCTCCCATTAACTTTGTTCGCTAAAATGTTAGTGTTTAAGCAGCCTCCCGTTTAAAGTATAATTCCCAACTGTTTATCATTTCGTCTTGACTACTTAAACGTTTGCCTAATCCCTCGGCCTGCACGTTTAGTTCCAGCGGCAGATTCATGTTTACCTTCTGTGCGCTGTGCAAATTTGACCCCACTTTTTCCTCCCCCCTCTGCTACCTAATAAAGTTGAAGACCTTAAAACAAAAAGGGTGGATCAAGTTCTAACAGTGCTGAAAAACAGGCAGAGTGAGCTTTACCTTTCGACAGTTTAACCGACAAGCTCAGATAACACAAGAGGAAGTTTAACAAAAAAAAAAATTAAGTGTGTGTCTGTAGGTCAGTGGCACAGGTGATGGGTGGGGGTGCACAACAACACGTGCAGGTGATAAAACAAAGCAATATCACTGAAAGGGGCTTAAACATTGGCCTCCGAGAGTCCTTGGAGTTAATATTTGACTGTGCTGTATACTATTTAGCATTTTGGGCCAAATGAAAATATGAAGTGTTTTTGCTAGAGTACATCGTGGCTTCCTCTGCTGTCAGTCGCGACTACGCCTTGAGTAAACAGGATTAAATATCTGCCACCTGAATTTTGTTTCAACGCCAGTCGTTTAGCCTGATTTTTGAAAAGAAATTCTTTCTATTGTGAAAAAGTGAATCGGGTTGTTGCATGTGTACATAAGCCTTGTGGCGCTACTTCAAGGTGGGAGTTAAATTGCCATGAGAAGTTACCTTGGGCTGCAGTATAAAAAGTAAATATGACAGCCAGAAGGTCACTGACCAATGGGATTTCATGGTTAAAGTTAGGGTAAGAAATCAAGGGAAAATGGATGATAACAAGCCTGTAATTGAAAGAAATGCTTATGAAATTTCCCGAATACGGGATGAATAAAGTTATCCAATCCAATATTATCCACGACTGGCTGGCCAAAAATTCAGGATGTTCTCTGTCTGGGATAGGCTCCAGCACCCCCGACGATCTTTGTGAGGATAAGCGCTACAGAAAAGGAATGAATGTATTATCAATAGTTTTAGAGTTAAATTAAGAAAAATACATGTATTCAATAAACCTTTGATTCAATCATATTAAATATTTTTCAGTTTTAGTCAGTAAAAATCATTTGAATAGTATTTTAGTCTTATAATACTACTTTGCGCATGGGTTCATTTAATGAAAAGTTTTATTTTCCAATTCAATTAAAAAAGTCGACTTTGGCAAGATGTACACTGCTTTATATAGTGTAGTGCAAGTACCATATTTTCCGCACTATAAGTCACACTTTTTTCATAGTTTGTCTAGATCTGTGACTTTTATGGTTTCTTTTTTTTTTTTCTATCACTACCGACAGCCAGTTATGTTTTTTTTATTTTCATTTTTTTAGGCTATAATTATCTGGAAAACTGTTAGAAGATGCCTTTTTAACATTCATTCTTCCATTCTACTATTGTTACTTTAATGTGTGTTTGTTCTCAGTTTCCCAAAAATGTGACTTATACTCTTATTTGTGTAGTGTTTGGCTGGTGCGATTTATAGTCCAAAAAATATGACAATATTAATCTTATTAAGCCAGACTTTTTGAAAGACTTGGTATTGGAGGTGATCAGAATGTGCAGCCAGGGTTACCTTATGGCACGGCCAGTAAATAAGTGAAAGGGGAGTCCGGTGTTAATAAAAGACATCAAAGGTCAGATTGAGTTGCTATCACAACTGCTTTCACTTGACTGAGTTCGGACAACGCGAGCCAGTGTTGTTATTTACACAGGCTACTTTGAAAACCCTACTTACATACAGTACATGGGCGCCACCTCTTAAAAGGATCATTTGAATGCATCCTCAGTTGAGGATTAAAAGTAGAGCCATGCTAAGGTGTACAAAGACATTGTAAAATATGTGCAATAATTATAGCGTGTTCACCAATAGTAAAGAGTTTTTTTCAACCCTAATTAGGATGAAATTGACCGGTCGGTGTGTTCATATGCAGTTAAGTGAAACCTGCTGTGTGCTTTTCAAACCTTGACGGAACGTGTGTATGGTGTAGGTTTCGTTTCCAATAGACACGATAGAAAATAACAGTACGTATTTATGAGCAGTACTCAAAGCTGCACTACCACGCTTGTTAAAAAAAGGCAAAGCAACGGCAAAATGTTTGTCCGACTCACTTCCATAACTCATTCTTCGCCTGTAGTTTTTGCATTTTTCTGTTGCGTCCCAGAGCCATCCTTCACGAGTGGAATTTTATCTCATGCCATAATAGTCTTTCCCTCATTGGCTGTGGTTGACAGATTTGCCAGTTCAAATGGATTGGATGTCTATTGCTGTCTATGGCAGGGAATGAGTAAATCTATAAGATGTGGAAATATAAGTGCTGCGTGGGCATAGGAATAATCAGGCCTTTGTTATAATGGTACAGTAAACTGTACACATTAACACTTGTAAGAAAGTCTTTAAAAGTATTGATTGATGCATTGTTGTCTTTTTGCAGATTATGTCACATTTGTTCAAAATGTTAAAATAGCTGTAGTTAATTCCGTAAAAGCAAAGGGGAAACTGTTCATGTTCCCTTCTGAGAGTCAAGGTATTTGAATTTGAATTATTTTAGCAACTTACATTCCACATGGCGGCCCGGCGGATGAGTGGTTAGGGTGTCGGCCTCACAGCTCTGGGGTCCTAGGTTCAAATCCAGGTCATCTGTGTGGACTATGCATGTTCTCCCCGGGCCTTCGTCGGTTTTCTCCCACATTCCAAAGACATGCATGCTGATTGGACCCTCTAAATAGTTGTTTGTCTCCTTGTGCCCTGCGATTGGCTGGCCACCAATTCAGGGTATCCCTCTGGCCCGAGGTCAACTGGGATAGGCTCCAGCACCCTCATGACCCTAGTGAGGATAAAGCGGTTCAGAAAATGAGATGAGATTACACATGATGTGGCACAAAATACCATCCGCAAGACCCAGATAGAAAAAGTCCAGAAAAACAAAAAGCTAAAGGAAGAATGTATTGACGGTTTCAATGTGTCTATTCTGTGGATAAAAATGTTGCAAATATGGATGCAAGAAGAGTAAAAAAGGCAAGAGTCTTGCCAATGAAAGTCATTGAATCGGTTACTGTTTACACTAAACTTTGAAAATTTTGTTCACTGAACTCAATGTGAAACGAACCGTGACCTTCAAACTGAGGTACATTCCTATCTAGCTAAGATTTACGGTGTACCGTTAGACCATGAGGTTTGACAGTTACAACCGGACTACAAAGCATTTAACAATCAATAACATGTTTGCTACTTCACTG
Source organism: Stigmatopora argus (assembly GCF_051989625.1). NCBI lineage: Eukaryota > Metazoa > Chordata > Actinopteri > Syngnathiformes > Syngnathidae > Stigmatopora > Stigmatopora argus. The sequence goes on from NC_135387.1 coordinate 22,595,536, forward strand.
TAATATGTTGTATGCACCGAGATGCAGTGGATTCTCCCATTTTGTTGTTCTTAAGAAATGTTCGAAATCAAAGCTTTCAGTGTTTCTCATTGTCATGCTCAAAGCAAGTTGAATTACACACGATTGAAAATAAAGCATCTTTAATTTGCTGAACTAAAATCTGAAGTACGTGTAATTAGGGATGTCCGGATAGTGACTTTTTGACTACGGATCCAATTTTTCTTAAGAAATGTTTTGCCGATCACAGTATCACAGCAGACGAAAAAATACGATAGTGCTGAAAACTGGATCGGACATTGTGACCAAATCCGATACTCCAAAAACGAGTAACGAATGGGGACATGACTACGTCTAATACTAAACTAAGATACTTCCTCTGTTGTCTGCAGGGCGATTTAGGAGTCCGTACATATCGGGAGTGCATCGGTTTGGACCGGATTCCCAAAGATGGAGCCGTCTCTGCAGTTTTGGCACACGCAAATCGACCCGCAGGTGCAAGACTCTGCTGGGGAACGGCAAAAGAAGATGTCCACGGCAATCCAGTTGGAGTGCCCCATCTGCTACAACACATACGACAACGTCTTCAAAACGCCCAAGATGTTAGAGTGCGGCCACACCTTCTGCCTGGAGTGCCTCTCCCGCCTCATGGCCATTTCGCCGGGCGACCTCGACAGTAACGTCGCGGGGCCGACGAGCCTTTTTTGCCCTCTCTGTCGCCACGGCACCACTTTGCCTGACGGAGGGCCCCCCTCTCTGCCCACCAACCACGAGTTGCTGCACCAGCTGCCGGGCCACCAGCAGCGGGAGGAGCCCGTGTGGCTGGACGGGGAGAAGTTGTGCTACAAAAGCAACGGGACGGCGTCCGAGAGTCTCTCGGTCTTGTGCGTCTGCATCGACATCGGCGCCCACAAGAGTGGCGGTGCCCGGCCGCCGACCCCGCCTCAGAGTTTGGGTCCGCTGCACCGCTTGGCGGACTGGAAACGAATGATGCTCTTTGTGGTCATCATGGTGCTGCTGGTCATTGTGGTGCTGTGGCCACTGCAGTGCGTATTCAGCACCGGGAACTTCAGATGTGTGCAGATGGTCCAGCAAAACCGCACCGTCGCCACCGCGGCGACGGTGGCCGGATTGAACCCGTTTAACAGGCCTGTGGATCTGACAGACTAGAAAGAAAAAGTGCCTAGCGAGACTTTGGCGGAAAAGAAATATTCATGCTTTGTAAATTGTTCCGCTGGGGATGTACGAAGCATTTTATATTTGATTTTCTTTGGGTAGCACATGCCTTCACCAGGCTGCTCTGCTTTTTTTTATATAATGTATATATACCTGCAGATCAGTGGTGTCTAAAAATAGGGTGAGTTTATCCTTTAAATTATATATTGCAATTCTAAACTTCAACACTAAATAGAGCTAGTCATTTAAACAATTCCCTCCATTAGCTCAAGGGTCAAAATCTGAAATGTTGAAAACTATGCAGGAAATAGTGTAGAATTTCAGTATTCTTTTAAATATCCTTATGCCGCTGGATTATTTTCTTGCTTTTGATACTTGGCTCATTTACCGACATGACTTGGGTGATCGTGTTTCACTGCCATTGATGGTGGCAGAATGAATGATCACTGCCAACCCTCCATGTCAAAATAGAATAGACGTCGAAGGCAGCCAAAATTTTCGGATTTGAAAATTAAGATAAAATAATTGCATTTAAAAAACACAATCTTTTATCCAGCTCCGATACTTCAAAAAAAATACACGCATACATATTCGTGCTCTATAATAAATTTAATTTAAACAAAGGAAAGTGTAAGGATTTCAAGTTGGCCCTGGCATCGTTCAATTAAAAAAATAAAAATTAAAAAAAGCAAAGCAAAGAGGGAAAGGTTTGGACACCCCTGCTGTAGCTAAAAATGTGACACCATCTAGTGGTAGTAGAATACAAGACATAATTTATTGAAAGATTGATACTTTGTATTAAACCCATTAGGGAAACAATATTATTTTACTGTTGTCTTTTAAAGAATATACAAAATGTGTACATGAACGGTATATTGTAAATATATATATATATATATATATATATATATATATATATATATATATATATATATGAATTTTCATTTTAAAAAATACATATATATATATTTTTTTCTTTTTTTAATGAAAATTGATAACTGATTGCAAGCAAGTTGTCTATCTAGCAATAGATAGATTTACAAGGATACTTTCCACTGGAGAGGAACCATTTAAACATCTTCACTGTATTAAACAAACCTGGCGCATGTACTTGTAAGACTTTTTTGTTGTTCACAGAGGCCCAAATAGTTTCACTTTATTGCTACAAATTTAAAATTGTAAAAACTTTTTTCCACATTGTTTAGTTGACATTTTTTTTAAATAAATAAACCGAGGAATACAATGCTGCGTTGGATATTTGTGATTGGCTTTTTGTGCTTTATTCCCCAACATCCTGACACCGCGCGGCTAATCACGGAATTCTGATTATTATGGTGTTATTGAAATCAAAATAAATGAAAAATACTAATTCACTTACTTAAAAAAATATTAATTATCATTATTATAATTTAGTTATTTTAAAATAGGGGTGACCATACTTCATGGTTTTTCATTTATCGCGGCCGTGTCTGGTTACATTAACCGTGATAATCGAGGGATTACTGTATATATATCTTTTAGTATTTTTTTTTGAAGACAGAATTCCCTTTAAAGGTTAAAAAAGTTTCCATTTTGCAAGTCAAACAAACGGGCATCGGTGACATCTAACTTCCAATTGTGACTACGGCATGATCAAGAGAGTGTGACGTTAGTAACAAAGTGACAGCAAGATACTAAATTTCATGGAAAATGTTTCATGGTAAAAGAGTCATTAACTAACACTCCCTCCCACAACGAACCTTGAACCCTTGACTAAACACAACACAGGCCTTCTCAGGAAGTACCCATAATGAGTTCCCGTATGAAGCAAAAGGGGGTTTTCTGTGCAGACCGTCACGGTGACAAGCAGCTGATAAGATTTAATAACACAAGTCGCTGAGGGGATTGTAATAAAAGGACAACTTCCTGAATGTTCCAGTGGGATGAGAGTGTGAACGTGGTTAAAGGATAACCGTCAAGAGCACGAATAAATGGCTAATAAATAAACTGAGAGAGACTGCATGGGAGTAGGACAAACGCATTGATAAAAACCACAATTAGAATCGTCAGATTGGACGTCTACCAGCGTCAATGGCAGTGAAACGTGATCACTCAATACCAGCCTTCCCAGTTGAAATGGGTTTCATTTCCAGAACTGGCAATGAATGAGTTAAGGGCTACAAGGAACAAAATAATTCAGCGCTATAAGGATATGGCAAAATATGAATTCATTCATTTTCCATACCGTTTATCGTCACAACATTCGAGGGGGTGCTGGAGGCTAACCCAGCCCACTATGTTGAGTAGTCAGTTGAATTGATTGCCAGCAAATCATGTCAAAATATACTTAGTTATATTTACTACACTGCTGAAACAAACAGAACAAAGAGAAAATGTCCACCTACAGCCAAAACGTCAAGAAAATCCCACCCAATGTGAATTGCAGCTTTATTGTAACAAAGCAGAGCGTTTTTGCATCCGAAGGTAGCCTGTACAGCTAGAAGGCATCTGAGCAGAAGCCAGTGCAAGAACAACACGCACGACTCACTCCCGACATCCAAAAGGAAAGAAACAGGAACGAGGGACCAAAAGAAATATGTTCAAGTAAATAAGAGAGAACAAGCAAACCTCCATCTACACTGGTTCAAATTGAAGTAACTTAACGACAATAATAACAGAAACTTTTGCCACATTCAAATGATGAGCATTTCAACACTTGAGGAAAAAACAACAACATACAAATGTCAAAGATTCAACAGTTTCACACTTTCAAGTATTGATAATTCAACATGTCATAAAGAAAGAGGCAGAGCGGAAGAAAATCAAAGAGATCTACAGTGTAACAACATTCATACAAAAAGAAAACAAATCATTTCCAAGTGAGTCAATAAATGGCCCAGAGTTTGGAGATAAAAGGGGGAGGGACTTTTCTTGAAATGCCATGTGTGTAGCAAACTTGTATAAAAAACAAACAAAAAAAGACAAAATGACTGTGAATGCAATAGACACTGTCAACTTAATCATTTTAAATATAAGGACAAAAATCACAGGGGACTGGAAGATACAAGGTTAGCTAGTATTCATTATTATTGTGGAGGGTTTGGTACGGAAGATGAGTGAATAAATGCAACACACCACTTCAAATATCATTTGAAGCGTCACTTTGCGCTTGTGGTTTTCGCCCAAATGTCCTATGGTGAAAACCATCAGTGCAAAAGCTGTCAGATAATTGAAACAATCGTCTTCGTTACAGTCCCAAAAGAAAGCTTGCTCGCAATCTGTTCGAGTGAACAAGCAATTTGTCACCTGCTATTTGGCATCTCTTTAAATCAGGCCCCTGAATGATCTTTGAGATAGTAAAAAGCTGACGGATTCTTTACCTTTACCATACGTGGATGTATATTTGACTCGTTGGCTAAATGGGGAAAAAAACAGCTAAACTGTGGTCAGGTCAAGACAGTGAGTTAAGATAAAAATGTATTTAAAAAAAATGGAATACAACAAAAGGAAATTCTTTAGTTAGAGGTCAATTTTAGAGGTCTTTGAAATACAGGTTGTGTTGCATTGTCATTAAAATTTGAATTATTTGAATAGATATTGGGCTGACAAAAATGATTCAATTTGATTTGATTATTTTTTTGCAAGTCAGAATTTACAGAGAAGGCTTATGCAATTTTATGTTGATTCAAATTGGGGGAATTTAACCTTCAAGTTGGTGTTACTTTCTTTTTCACACAAACCGGGTCACGTCCCACTGACACGCATGCACTTGATTTTTTGAAAGGATATTTTGGCAGAGTATAAAACTATCTGAAAGCACGAAGAGAGGAACGCTTCCACGGCCTCTCTTATCGCATCAGTGACGTAAATTTATGCGGAGAGCTATCATCAAGCCAGGATTACGGCTGTTGTCTAAATTACTTTTTGGAGACAAATTTACTCTTCAATCTCGGGTAGATAGACATCTGGTGCGCTTTAATCGCCATTGCCTTTCCCTCGTCGGATAGGGCAGATGTTCAAGCGCATCAGACGTGATGATTAACAAAGACGATAAGTCAAACAAAGTCCAGAGGTGGCTTCTTCAAAATCAGGCTACTATTGCATTAACACTCCAGGAAATGGCCAAGTTTATAGTAAAAATTAATTCTCCCTAATTCTCATGATACTGCAGGACTGTTATTCATTTAGAATTTAAAAATACACATTTACTTCCATGTGAGAAATTGTATTTTGCAAAGCAGTTCTTTTATCATAAATATAATACATTTTATTCTGTTATTATAGTATTATAGCTTGTTTTCCTCTCACAGACAAATGTTGTGGTAAAAATATATATTTTCTCTTGTCATACTGATTTTTGGATGAGTATTGATGGATTATTTCTTTTAGTTTGGCAATAATAGTCCTTTAGATGACATTACGTACATTCAAATACGCAAGCTTTTAGTGTGTCAGCTACCATTTTGGTCCTTGTCGATATAGTAAAGCGTTGACCTAAACACAAACTCTAAACGAGTTCCAAACTGTGACAGGCTTGCACACACAACCTTTCGACATTCAGTGTGAAACAGTTATGTGAAGAAACAATATAATAAAAGACAAACTTGTAAATAACTGAAAAAAATAACAAGCAGTGTCTAGATGACAAATAGTACCCCTTCCCTGTTTTATAAGATGGTGGAAAAAAACAGCAGTAACCTCAACCAAGGATGTCTGTGAGTTGACCTTGCTTTGACCTTTTCTTGGCTTTAATTCCACATTTTTGCGGCGTCTCAACGCCTGGTTGCGCACCCGTCTTCCAAGTAAGAGCAAAGATATAACGGCTTTATTCCAAACAACAAGGCACTTGATTAAGCGAGGGAAAGGCTCTGGAGGCAGCAGCACAACCGGAGAAAAGAGGGGGTATAGGTCCTCCTTGTTTTTGGACAATTAACTCCAGAAGCCGAGGTCCCGCTTGGGATCACCAGAGTGTCGCCAACACTCTAGAGCGCTTCAAGCTGCGCATCGAGATACTGCCCCCGTATCATTGGCGGTACTTTGAGCAACAGATGACCTCTGCTGAGACTGAAGGAAACAGACAAGTGGTGTTCAAGGCTGATGTCTCTTTGAATTAGACAAGGGATGTGTAAAACTCACTTTGGTTTGCAGACCACATTAATACCGACTAGATGCCGTCTAGCCTGGACCATTTTATTTTTTGGCCCAAAAAGTTAACTTATACAATCCATTTTGACTGGGAGGGGCAAATGAACATTTGTTCATTGGATGTTTAATGCTCATCTTTCAGTGCCATTGATGGAATGGCACTGAAAGATGAGTGTCCACAGCTCATTTAAGTGAATTGGACATCCATAATTGCGAAGAGCAGGCAAGGAGTTCATTTTGCATCCGTTTGTATTCTTATTCTTTTAATTTCCTATTGATTTTGAGGGGCTTTCTGGGATGCTTCTTGTTCATGTGTTGGTTCCTGCTGATTTTTGGGCATTTCCAAGATACTTTTGGGGCATTTTAGGGTTCCTTATTAACTGATTGGCTGCCATTGAGGACACTGTATTGATGGTAGGGGGAGAATGAACGTATGTGCTTGCGGATAGGAAATTGAGCAAAGTGCAGTAGTGCATGCATTTGATCATACAACTTAAAGACATCTGGTTTTGTAGCGCCCTTGTCAAAACGTTTGAATGAGCTACAGTGTCCATCAGGCAGAACAACCTTGCGGGCCGGATTGTATCCCTAGCGGGCCACTTTCGGTCCACGGCCGCACGTTTGACACCGAATTAGACGCAACTGTCAGACGTCCTGGACGAGGTGAAGCCGTAATCAGGGATCGCTGGATGAGAAAGACTGAAAATGAATACTAACAAAGACTTAGAGTCGCGAAAGTAGCAATTTTGGGAAAAGAAAAAAAATACAACTCATTATGACATTTTTTTAGTGTTGTTTTGTTACCTCTGTATTTTGTGTAAAATTGAGACTTAGTTGGTAGCATTAACAATTTGTAAATGGAGTGTTATGATAATAAAATTGATAAAACCGAATAAAGGAATACTCGAATGGGAACAATTAGAAAGCCTGGCCAAATTCATTATGTTTTTTTTATGCAGTCTCCCCCAAACCAAATTGCAAAAATGATGAGTACTTACAGAAAAAGCTGGGAGATAGACCTGCAGGTCCACAGCACTAGTTTTACCTCCTGGTGTTACTGCTGAAAGAGGTCTGCGGGGTTTTAAAGTTGATGTTCTCATACACACTTGACGAATCATCATTTGTCATGCTGAAATGACAGGAAGGGACAATAAGAACATCAATAAAATTGCACTCACACGTCAGATCCTGATTAATGCCAATTTAAACTTGGCGCTGTTTAAAAGCTTTTTTTTTTTTAATCGTTAATTTACTCTCAATTTACCCATATTCAATTTTACTCAGCTTAAATTGCTAAAATTATAACTGCATGGATTCATTAAAGCTGAAGCATACGTACATTAACAAAATATACTAAACCTTTTGCACTGACAAGATTTATTTCTTTGATCAAGAGTAAGAGCAGCCGGGCCAATGACCGAGTAGTTAGCGCATCGGCCTCACACTTCTAAGATCAAGGGTTTGATCCCAGGTCCGGACCTTCCTGTGTGGAGTATGCATGTTCTTCCCGGACTTGCATGGGCTTTCCCTGGGTACTCCGGTTTCCTCCCACATTCCAAAATTATGCAACGAGGTGTTATTGTTAGCGTGAATGGTTGTCCATCTACTTGAGCCCTGCAATTGACTGGCCACCAGCCTGTGATTTTCCCTTCCTTGAAAATGTACTCATTAAAGTCCAAGTTGTACTTACACAGATGAAGAGCGTGATGAGGCCAGGTTGAGTTTGGACCTTGAGTTAGCCATTGGAGGATATTTAATATTCGAGTACTCTCTCTCTTTCATCTTACTCTTCTGCAAAGAGACATCATCATTTAGATTGTAAAACTGCTGCTTTAGCTGTCATAACATGTTTCGGTACTTTGTGATCACAGTTGTACCTCTACTTATGAAATTAATTGGTTCCAAGACTTTTTTCTTGACTTGAAAATTTTGTAAGTAGGTGTACTTTATATGTAAATTCTCCAATTCATTCCTCGGTCCTCACACAACTACCAACTAAACCCTTTAAAATTGGTCAAAGTGTCCCAATTTTGTACGAAAGATGTGAGGAAACACAAAAAGAGAGAAAATTATAAGGAAATGATTTATTAATGTCTTAAAATAAATAAAGCATATGAAAAGGTGCCCTGCGCCACTGAAATATCTCCCTCTGCGACCGTTATAGATGTAATACCCATGTTGTTCCGCCAGATGGCGCCAAGAGGCCATTCTACCAGGGCCGAAAGCCATCCACTTTGTAGTACATTTTAGACTTTTACGTGTGCCCTGTGTGTGTGCGTGTGTGAAAATATGTGCCACGTTGCAGTAGTTTTTAATCGCTTAATTAGGGAAATTCAAAATAAAATAACGGATAAGGAAATGGATTTACTTTTTGGGGGATTTCGTAACTTTTACCGTAACTCGAGTCAACCATTTGCATATAAAAAATTTGTAACCTGAAACTTTCGTACCTAGAGGCATTCGTAAGTAGAGGTATGACTGTATTTTCAAACTTTAGAAGTGGTGTTTGACAACCAACCAGCAAATTACCTGCTCTTCTTCTAGTCTCTTCTGGGCAGTGTCTATGTATTGTTGCACGGCCATGTAGATAAACTTGTACTGAGCCTCGGTCTGTACCATGCCAGACCTCTGTTGGCGTACCCTTTGGATTGTTTTGGGGATGTCAATATCACAGTCAAGGCCTGTGCCACACAAAAACACATATGATCTGTCTATGCATGCTGCCCCATTATTTGTGTTCGAATATCCTTTACATGAAGGGTTATAACGAATTCTAAAAAAAATGATCCTACCTTGGCGGTTTATAATGTCAATGAGGATGTCAATGACTATAATGGTGCCAGTTCTGCCAATCCCAGCACTGTGGGAACAACCAAAACGAAAGGTTAAACAAACTATGTGTGAAGAAAACAGCCACTGGAACTCATAGTGAAAAATAGAATTGAGTAATTTTGACATTTTGGAGAGACATGGAAATCTTAAATCTCACGTCAGGTTAGCTGTGGTCAAACGATGGAAGGTGGGGCAACTAGCTTGTACCTGCAGTGGACGACAATGGGCCCTGATTCTGGAATGTTCCTCTGGGTCCGGTTAATTTCTTCGAGAAACCACAGGACCCCACCAGGCTCGTTGGGAACTCCATGGTCCGGCCAACTCAGGTACTGGTAGTGCCAGATGTATCTCAGTGGTTCCCTCTGAGAGGAACAAGGTAAAAACAAAGACAGGCTGTTTGATCCATCCTGGTCTTTAAGTAGTCATCATAGAAATTGCCTCTGTAGAAAAACGATCAATTGAAAAGGTGGCAAAATTTGACATGAAATGCTTGGTCAGGTCATTTCTTCAGCTCAAAATTTGCAGAATGAATGACAAGATTTTAGGAAGTTCATTGCATTTCAAACATTGACAATTTGGTATTAAAACAAAGCAAAGTATAGTCGATAGTAAAGAGGATTGAATATAAGTTAGTTATAAGTGCGTTATTGTCTAAGCTTTGCCAATTTTCACTTTTTGAATGCCATCTTTATTATTTATAAGATGTATATGTATAATATCTAGGAAAAGGTTACAAATATTTCTGTCTACAAGTGATTGTAATTACGTGTTGAAGGCTTTGCTTGCATCCGCTGACTATATCTTTGGGAGCCAGTAAGAAATCTCCACATAAGCACAAACACGTGCATAAGGATTTTGTGTAATAGGTTAGATAATCTGACCATAGGTCAGTGTGTCAGAGCTTATTCAGGGCGTAGCTTTCCCTACCCGGTCCAGACGGGTCAGTTCCAACTTCCTCAGGATGTAGTCCTGTGCGGGTCGCTCGTCCACGTTTCTCACCAGGACTCTTCCAAACTCTACGCTGGTGTGAAGGTTGGGCCAGTAACACACACATTTGTTCTGAATTGAAAGAAGAAGCAAGAGGTCGTAATTATAGGGGTTGGGGTTACGCAGCGATGGTTGGAGGGCGGCTTGGCGAATGTTTGTAGGAATGAGACAAAATAAAGAGCTACATCCACTCAAGCATC